>NC_141696.1:1419495774-1419883274 GCF_964263255.1 Lissotriton vulgaris
ACGATATGTGTTCGATGAGATGTGCTCTCTTTTGCGTGACGAATTAGAAGAAGACGATTCTGAATCAAATCTAGAAGAATTAATTAATGTTCAGAAAGAGTTTGCTGCGGGTATGATAGTTGGTGAGGATATAAAGGAAGCAATGGAACTAATTTTAAGCTATAGGAATGATCCATCCCTTCGTTCACCGAGAGAGTTAGAGAAACATAGTACGAAGCAGAATCGCCAATATCCAATGAGGGAGGTTCCTCCAATTTGGCGCGAAGCCGTTCAAGCTGATGCGAACCGTGGTATTGCAGCCGCTCCGGCGCAATTCCAGAGAGTGTGGATACACATTCCATGGAAGCGAGCTGAAGTATTAGCAGTGAAACAGGCCTTGCCTGATCCGCGTAAGAATCCTGCCGGATACTATAAAGAGTTAGCACAGACAGTTGAGGCTTGTGTAATGAATTTAGCGGACATTGACATGTTATTTGGGAATGTAGTTCCGCAACCAATTTGGGCTAAAATTCGTAAAGAGAATCATCCAGTTGCCCTAGGTGGTGATTGGGCAGCTATAATTGCAGCGGATGGTCAACAAATAGGTGGTTCTAAACCTGAACCTCTAATTGCTAATCTTCCAGGTAGAATAATTGAATTAATGAAGACTCTGATGCCAGCATTGCGTGTTAATTGGGACAAGTTGTCCGCATGCAGACAGAAGAAAGACGAGAGTGTCTCCGACTTTTTCACAAGGTTCGAAGAAACTTTTGTAGATCACAGTGGTCAGGATATGAGCACAGAAGGAGGACAGAGACTATTTGTCGATAAATTTGTACACAATCTGTTGCCAGAGCTCAGTAATAAATTGAAAGATTCCGAGAGTGCGTGGGCTGTCTCTACAACTGCGCAAATACTTGCAACTGCACAGTATTATGAAAATAGGAATAAAGAGGAGAAAGAGAAGTCAGATAAGAAAACGAAAGATTTAAAAACTAAAGTTCTTTTGCAGCAGGCATATCCGCCTCGTATGAATCAGACTAATACACAGCAAGGATCATATCAACGGACAGATTATAATTCACTGAGGCCGCAATATCAGTGGAACCAGTGTGCGCACTGTAAGAAAGAAGGTCATTATAAGAATGACTGTCCAGTCTTAGCACAAAATAATGCTGCAGCAGCTCAGAGAGGTCGTGGTGGTTCTCTGCAAAATTCTAGAGGTCGAGGACGAGGTGCTCCACAAACGAATGATCGTCCTTCTAATCATTTTGATCAGCGGAATGGACAGTCTGCCCAACAAAATAGATCTCAACAGTATCATGTTGAAGACTATTGTGAGGTTGATGAGGGATTTCAGCAAACTGAGTACTAGGACAGCCATGGACAGAGAGAGGGAGTAGTATCAGTTCCAGTGGATCAGAGTGGGCCTTATGTCGCAGTAGCAACATCAGGTGTAGTCGAACCGTTTCTGTTGGATACTGGTGCCGCAAAAAGTTCTATCATTCATGCGAAACTCCCTGGCGCACCTTTGTCCGGCTTAACAAATGTTTCAGTAGGTTTTTCAGGCGCCCCTGTTTACAACCCTGTATCTGGTCCTTTGCCTATCTCTGTTGGGCCGTGTCAATTGAAAGCACCCTTGATTTTGACGACAGGTTGTAATGAAAATCTGCTTGGTTTAGACTTGTTAAAACGCCTGTATGCGACATTGTACTGTTCTCCATCAGGAGTACAGCTTACATTGGGTAAAAGAATCACCTCTCCGATGTACTTGTCAATGGATGCGCTCCCACCAGAGCTGCGTTCTCTCCCTGATACTCTTTGGGCGACTGGTCCTAACGATGTAGGCCTTTTGGAAATTCCACCATATGTAGTCACTTTGAAAGCAAATGTCAAATTTCCACGAATTCCTCAATACAAGATTTCTAGTGAAGGTGAACGTGCACTTTTATTGATTGTGCAAGATTTGATTAAGAAAGACGTGGTTGAAGAAACTAGAGGAAACGTCTGTAACAGTCCTGTATTGCCAATTTTAAAACGCACTGATCCGTCAAAGCCTCCAGTGTATAGATTTGTTATCGATCTCAGAGAGGTTAATAAAATTGTGGTTCCGCAGTTTCCTGTGGTTCCAGACATTACTGCATTGTTAACGTTGATTCCTGCTACAGCCACATGGTTTTCAGTCATCGACTTGAAGAATGCCTTTTTCAGCATTCCGATAGCCGAGGAAAGCAGAGATATTTTCGGCTTCTCTCTAGGAGGTCGAAGCTTCAGGTTTAAACGTGCTCCACAAGGCTATTGTGAGAGTCCATCCATTTACAGTCAGGCATTAAAAAGTCAGTTAGATTCCTTTGTACTTCCTCCTGGTTCTGCCTTAGTACAGTATGTAGATGATCTTCTAGTGGCTGCCGATGACAAGGAAACTTGCAAAGCAGCTACAATTTCCTTATTGCATCATTTGTCTAGTTTGAACCATAAGGTGTCACCTTCGAAAATGCAATACTGCTGCCAAGAAGTGACCTACCTAGGTCATCTCTTGTCAAAGGAGGGAAGGAAGTTGACCCCAGAGAGAATAAAAGCAATTACGCAGATGAGTGTTCCCCGCACACAGAGAGAAGTACGTGCCTTTTTAGGTATTACCTCATACTGCAGGCAGTGGATCCCAAATTTTTCTCTTTTGGCAAAACCATTGGTAGCTTTGACTGGGAAAAATGTTCCGACTCCGGTGCCGTGGTCTGCTGAATGTCAGGAAAGTTTTTCTGAATTACGAAATGCACTATGTTCAGCTCCTGTGTTGGGTACACCTGACTACAGTAAACCATTCACGCTCTATGTTCACGAGAGAGAAGGTTGCGCGTTGAGTGTTCTGACACAGAGATTTGGTGATAAACAACGCCCGTGCGCGTATTTTTCATCAACATTAGATCCGGTAGCTAGAGCGTTGCCTAGTTGTTTGAGAGCTACAGCGGCAGCTGCAGCTTCCATTCGACAATCTGCTGGTTTGGTGATGAATAACATGCTAGTGGTCATGGTTCCTCATGCTGTGGATACACTCATGAACCGAACCAAGATGCAGCATCTTACCAGTGCTAGATTATCAGGCTATGAGCTGACACTGTTAGCGAGTCATATTCAGATCAAAAGATGCAATGTATTGAATCCAGCAACATTGTTGCCGACTAATCAGGAGTCGAGCGATTCTGAACCCCACGATTGTTGTTTCAGAACCGAGGAAGAAACTAAAGGACGAATTGATCTAAAAGACACTCCGTTGTCAGATCCAGATGGCACGTTGTATGTTGATGGGTCGTGCTTTAAACTGGAGAATGGTGATGTGACTGCTGCTTACGCAGTAACGACTTTGAGTACGATTGTGGAGACTGCGAGAGTGAGTCAGAATTCTGCCCAAGCTGCAGAATTGATCGCTCTAACGAGAGCGTGTGTTTTAGCAAAGGGAAAGAGAGTGAATGTGTTCACAGATAGTCAGTACGCGTTTGGCGTGGCCCATAGTTTTGGCCGTTTGTGGAAAGAAAGAGGTTTCATTACGTCCCATGGGACTAAGATCCAACATGGTCAGCTAGTTAACGACTTGTTGGAATCTTTAACCTTGCCGACTGAAGTTGCGATTGTGAAGTGCAGTGCTCATAAAGCAATCACGGATGATGTTGGTCGTGGGAATGCTTTTGCTGACGAGACCGCTAAACAGACAGCTAGGAATATGATGAGTAGAATGTATGTTGCTATGTCTGCGAGATGGGTTTCTGAGTCTGGAATGTGTGAGGACACAGTGGAAAGTGTGAAAGAAATTCAGAAAGAGGCGACTGAGGAGGAAAAGCTTGCATGGAAAGAGAGTACGGGTAAATTGGACTCGAGTGGATGTTGGATTGATCTGTCGGAACAACAGCGTTGGATGTTGCCTGATGCGTATGTGCTTGCAGTAGTAACGATGGCGCATGGAGCAGCGCACATCAGTTCTAAAGGGATTTGCAAGATGTTGGCTCCAGTCTGGAAGAATGATGGGATTAGTAAGTGTGCAGAGAGAGTGGTGAGAAATTGTATGGTATGCCCGATGCATAATCCTGGCAAGGAAGTCCCCACACCTGCTGGTCACTTCGCTCCTCCTTCCTGCCCCTTTGAAGTGATTCAGTTAGACTTCATTCACATGGATCGTTGCAACAACCTAAAATACGTCCTAGTGGTAGTTTGTGCTTTTTCCAGATGGGTCGAAGCATATCCACTGAAGGACAACACTGCTTTGTCTACTGCCAAAATTCTTCTCAAAGAATACTTCCCTAGGTACGGTATGCCACGGATTGTATGGTCAGATAACGGAAGTGAGTTTGTAGGGAAAGTTATGCAGAGTGTATGTGCCGGTTTAGGGATCAAGCAGAAATTTCACAGTGCAAACCATCCACAGTCTGCTGGTTTAGTTGAGGGTTACAATGGCACCCTCAAACTGAAACTTGCTAAGATACAAGCATCCACGGGTTTGCCCTGGCCAGATGCACTGCCTTTGGCTCTGTTATCCACAAGAGCGACTGTACATTCTCGGGTAGGGCTTAGCCCTTATGAGATTGTATTCGGTCGTCCTGCCAATATTTGGGGGGTGCCTAGGCCAAAAGAGTTCAGACAGCTGGAATATCCAATGTTGATTGATTACCTTTACGACTTGACTGCTAAATTGAGTCTTATTCACCAACAGGTTTTCGATGCATTGCCAAAGCCACCGGAGAGTCCAGGACACCAGCTGAAACCTGGCGACCAGGTTGTCGTGCGCAATTTTGCAAGGACGAAGAATCTTCAACCCAGATTCGTCGGCCCCTACCAAGTGCTGCTAGCAACGAGAACTGCTATTCGTGTGGCTGGTCGCAAGAATTGGATCCACACGACACACGTCAAACGTGTGCCCTTGCCACTTCCTTACGATAACTGGGTGAAGAAGGGAATTGGTGCCTCTGAGTTTGAACGAACACCCAGGTTTATCCCTTTCAGCGATGCCGAACTAATCACTGATACATCGAACTCTGGCTCTTCTCCTGAAACTGCTCCTTTGAACTCTGAACATTTGTCTTTCACATCAGAAGAACATTTGCCAACTGCGAACCTGAACATTGCAACACCTGCTGATAATACACTGTTTCCAGATCAAACAGCTCCTGCAAAACTGAGATACAATTTACGATCTCGCAATATGGACAAATAAAGCAGGAAACTGCCAATTTCACACATTTGAATTTTTTGACACTTTTGCCTCCAGCCAGGAAGTTTGCTATTGTCTTGTTGTTTTAAAAATTGCCTTGCCGTCTGGGCAGCCGTAGGGTCGTGGCTGTGTGCCTAGTTGAATCTGCAGGGGTCAGACACAAGGTCGATCTTTCTGTTAGTTCTGGGAACTCCCAGAGCTGATAGAGGCATTTTCATCTACGTACACATCATCAGTGGTCGCGAGCGGATTGTAGAAGATGGAGCTTCCTGAGCTGCAACGAGAAAATGTAATTTATGTTTGCAGAAATAGACTTTACAGAATTCTTCACAGCAAATGTTTTCTAATGCAATGTGCCATTACATTTTTGATTGTTTTGATAACGTTGGTGGGTGGAATCGTCTTTGGTGTGAATTTAATTTTTATGCCAGTAACAACAGTACCTCCTCTTGATCCTGCTACTTCTACTATTTCTTCTATGCATTCTTTTCACTCATTTCCTGAACATAAGCAAGCTCGACGCTCAGAATTCATTAATAACACATTTGTACAGCTCTTGCATCAACACCAACTGGTAGTTAACACAACAGACTGCTGGGTGTGTGGCTTGATACCCCACACTATGGATAAAGGCATTCCATATCTAGTTTTGCCTTTCAGCTACAATGGATCATTTCAGGCCTTTCAGACCATTTTTGCCTATGCCCTTGAGACCTATCCTCCGCGTCCACCACGTTCCACTAAATACAACTCTGTCAACAAAGCTTTAGTCCAGGGAATTATTGACATGATTAGAGACGTCAATAATACTCCATCTTACCCTAGAGATGAATTACGGGTGTATTTGAGTTGGAACTCTACAGAGTATCGCCTTAGCTTGGGAGAAAGCAAGCGTAAAAGCTCAACTCCAGTCTGGGTCGTACCTCACCGGGGTCAAGTCTGTTTGCAAGGAAATGGGAGGAATCCGAGAGCTCAGCTAGGGAGGAGTGAGTGCGTCGAGACCTACGTGTTTCCGTCTAACTCTTCCCCTGCCTTTCTTACTGCTAGGGGTACCTACTTCATCTGTCAAGACAGAGCGTATACATGGTTGCCTGCTGACTTTTCAGGATCATGTTATATTGCTCGATTGTTGCCTCCAACATACACTGCTTCTTCTGATTATCACAAAACCAGAGTAGCAAGAGGTGTCTTCAGCAAGGAAGATACCGCTGGTCAGGAAGCTGGAGACTTCTTCAAAGGTTTCCTTCCGTTCTGGGGGCCTATGGCCAATAGTAGAAACATACGTCAGCTAACACGGGTAGTTGAATCTACTATTACCGAAACTGCTGGTGCCCTTAGCAACTTGACGGCTGAGCTTCAGGCGGATCGTCTCATGACGTTGCAGAACCGTATGGTTCTAGACGTAATACTTGCAGATCGAGGTGGGGTATGCAGAATGATCCAATCGAGCTGCTGTGTCTTTATTCCCAATAATGCTCCAACTGTCTATGAGGCGATCTCTAAGCTACACAAGATTTCCGACTCTATACATGTAGACAAGGGAAACTGGTCCTTCATGGAGTGGTTTTGGACTCTGATATCAGCGTGGGGATGGAAGGTTCTGATGGTCATTGGTGTCATCTTAGTATTCCTATTCTCATGTTGCCTGATTATCCAGTGTGGTCCCGCTTTGTGTAGTCTTTGTGCTGCAACCTGTCTCAGAAAACCACCTGCGCTTGGAGAAGAGGCGCGAGAAAGGATGATGATACAGCAACATGTCACTGACCTGATGAGCATAGAATTAGACTCTGACATAGACTAAGTAATTGCCTATGTAAGGGCAAAAGGAGGGTCTGAGGTTCCGTGACGATTTGAACCCGTGTTTTCAACATTGTCGTAAATACATAATTTTGGTATCAGCGAACCGCAAATGGTCCATTTAGTATATCCTGGTGTTTTCGCTATGCTACGAGCAAGAGTACTCCTGTTACGAACACATTTCTGATCTACCCATGGCATCCATCTTAGATTATGGCAGCCATTTTGTGTTTCTTGCCCTCACATAGACAATGGACACGCAATGACCTCTGATTACTTCATTTCGATTAAGGACACGTAGGCTTGGCCGGCAATTCACCTTGCCAGTGACACGTACACCTTAGGACAGAATACACCATGGCTGTATGACTCGACAGAAGCTGCCTCCTCTGCCTGAGGCCAGTCCTGCTATACTGGTTCTCATGTTCACTGGCCTGATCATGATTAGGCGGCCGAAGCTGGTAGCCTTGCCCATTTACGACCCACAAACATCTCTTATCCTGCTTTTCTATCTCCTGCACCTGGCTCTGCTCCTTTCCTTCTGGCCCTTTATTAGGGGGAGGTAACGAAATTTACGATGAGGCGGTCCGGCTCTTGAATGAAAAGTTGACATGGGATTATGATGGAACAGTGGGAACCCCTCGTTCGTAATGTTTTGACATCAGATATTGTTGACGATTCCTGTGCAACTCCAAATATTTATTGTTTAGGACACAAAGGTTTGGGAATGTACTAACATGTAAAGAATTTGCCTGAAGCCCAATTTTTAGTATATAAGGAGCAACCCTCTTTGTACAAATCGAACAGGCTCCTAGATACTGCCCGTGGGTAGCTTCTGTGACTTCTGTGTCCCTGCAGTAATAAACCTTTGGTCTTTGACGCCACCATCGAGAAGCCCGTGTTTCTGTTTATTTGTGCACCGAGACAGGTAGAACTCCGGGGTCTTCGGGTGTTATCCCTGACACCTCTGGACGGAACCAAAAAGTCCAGAACTCCAGTTATGTTGCAGTTAACTGTTAAGTCTGAAGGATCTCTAGTGTGATTTCATTGTGCTTTAGTTTGAGAAACGAATGAGTTTGTACTTTAGCTTGATTGGTTCCCCTCATGTGAGTCTTGTGTAGGTGTAAAGAAATGTTAGGAAAACGTGTAATTAAAGTTAATGCAACGTGTTATAAATGGGGGTTATTAGAAATTGGGGTCTCTAGTTGGCAGTGGCTGGCCACAGTTCAAGTAGGGACCCTTCTTCCTAAGTCATAGTAAGGGGGCTACACCCTTTTATAACCCTGCTCAACCCTGTGGTAACGGAGCACGAGCAGTAGGCTTATCTCAGAGGCAGTGTGTAAAGCATTTATGATCATACACAGTAACACAGTGAAGGACACTACAAAGGGACACCACACAAAAATAAGTATCTTTATATATAAACTTAACAGAAGACCAATAACGGTAAAAAGCCACAATACTGAAAAATAGGGGTACTCTTGCAAAGCTGGAAAAAGAGTTCAAAGTGTTCAAATAGGGGTTCAGTTCAAAGCAGTGGTCTCTGCGACCCTTTTACTTAAAAAATACCTGGATTTCGTGGTAAAACCAACAAAATGTCGCAAAGGAGCTGTAGAGATGACTTTCCCCATGCTAGGCCGGCGATACGTTGAATCCTTTCCACGAGGGAGGATGATGCACTTATCCTGTTGTGTGTGCGATCTTGTTGCGATGAAAGAAAATGGCACCCGCGAAGGAGCGACGATCCGGGTGCGATACGAGGAAAATGGCAGACGCACGGCATCCACGCTGCGATGATCTCAATGCGATGATCCGGGGTCAGCGAGCCTCAAAAAACCCGCAAACGTGCGAATGCGATGATCTCTGGGGTTAGCGGGCACTTTGAGGCCCGCAAGTGTGCGATGCGATGATCTTTGGTTTGCGAGCGCACGGCGGCAGCAGCAAGTGGATTTTTCTTACGCTCTTCAGCTGCGGCGGCTATTTTCAGCTCTCTCTTCTCTGTAGTAAAACTAGAGGCGCTGGAACTCACAGGGGCCTCACCTTCAGATAGAAATCCTCGCTAGCCCTTGGGTGATTGCTTAGCAAAACCAAAGTCCCTCAAAAGTCCCTTTCCCTCTTCTTCAAAGTCCAAGGGGAATTACTGCAGGTCAATCCAAGAAACAACACACAAGCACAAGGACAGTCCTCTCCTGCAGATTCCTTGAGTAACACGGACAGAGGTTCCTCTTGACATCCAGGAGCAATCTCAAAATCAGGGGGTTGGGCACAGATATTTATACCCCAAAAGTCTTTGTTCTCAGAAGTCTCTATTCACTGAACCCAGCCAGAACCAGTTCTGCTCAGGCCTAGATGCACTTTGTTTGCCAGGCTGCATCCTTCCTTTCAGAAAGAGGGGTCTGCTATCAGATGCACAGTAGGAGGTGGAGCCAGCATTCACCTTGCCAGGCACAGCCCTATTCAGGAGAAGGACCTACCCCTCCCCAGTACTCAATGCAGATTTCTCTATTCAACCTAGGTCTGACTCAGCCTGCCTTGCCTCTCTAAACCCAAACAGCCAAAACACATAACAGCAGAGCACACTGGAGGCTTAGGCAAGAAAATACCTACTTTCTAAAAGTGGTATTTTCAAACACATAATATTAAAACCAATGTCACTAAAAGATGTATTTTATTATTCTGAGCTCAGGCATACATTTCTACCATGTCCCTGAGTCAGATAGGACTATAAGATGTAATAGCCAGTCTGCCCATTTTAGCCTATGGAGAACAGGTAGCCTTGCAGCAGTGAAAAACAAAATGGAGGGTGATTCACTAACAGGACATGCTACACATATCAAGCCATGTCCTACCTCATACACACAATGCACCTACCATAGGGGTGACTGACATGATGCTAAGGGAAGGGTCAGGGGCTGGGATGTGTGGGCACTTCACAGCCAAGATGGCAGATCCGGACTGCATGCCGACACTGCGGTGGCAGGTCTGAGATACACTTTACAAGCTACTTCTGTGGGTGGCGCAAACCAGCGCTGTAGGCCCACCAGCTGCATTTGGGTTACCAGCCCTGGGCACACATAGGCCACACTACTAGGGACTAACAGGTGAACCAAATAAGCCAATCTGGGATATACCAATTCACAGTCATACTTACACAGGGAGCATTTGCGCTGTGGCACTAAATGGCAGTGGCACAGCGCCCAGAGCATCTAATACCAGCAAAACAGAGGAGACAACAGCGAAAAATGGGAAGGAGACCCACGCCAATGGTGCAAGGTCTAACACGTGCCCCCCCAGCTGAAATGTGGCGAGAACTACCCATCTCCTTGGGGGTTCTCTTCACTAAGGCGGAAAAATCGGGACAGACCATCAGCATTGGCATGTTCTGTGCCAGGGCGGTGTTCCACCGTGAAATCCATACCCTGTAGGGAAATGGACCACCTCAACAACTTGGGATTCTCACCCCTCATCTACATCAGCCATCTAACAGGCCTGTGGTCTGTCTGAACCCGGAAGTGAGTCCCAAATAGGTATGGCCTCAGCTTCTTCAGTGCCCAGACCACAGCAAATGCCTCACGCTCAATTGCACTCCACCTCTATTCCCGGGGAAGTAACCTCCTACTGATGAAGGCTACAGGTTGGTCTAGTCCCTCCTCATTAATCTGTGACAGAACAGCCCCCACCCCATGCTTTGAAGCGTCTGTCTGGACAAGAAATTCCTTAGCAAAATTGGGTGCTTGAAGGACGGGTGCTGTACACATGGCAGTCATGAGGGCATCAAAAGCTTTCTGACAGGTGTCAGTCCAATTCACAATCTTTGGCTGCTTCTTGGAAGTCAGCTCAGTCAAGGGGGCAACAATGTTGCCATACCCCTTGACAAACCTCCTGTAATAACCTGTGAGACCTAAGAAGGCTCTCACCTGGGTCTGGGTTCTGGGGGGCTCCCATGCCAGGATGGTTTCAATCTTAGGCTGTAGGGGTGCCACCTGGCCACTCGCCACCAGGGTGTCCCAAATACACCACAGGACCCTGTCCAATCTGGCACTTACTGGCCTTGATTGTGAGGCCTGCTCTGAGCAGCGCCATCAACACTTCCCAGAGGTGGCGCAAGTGGTCCTCCCAGGTGGAACTAAACACTGCAATGTCATCCAGGTAGGCGGCACTGAAATCCTCCAGCCCAGCCAACACATGGTCGACCAACCTCTGAAAGGTGGCAGGGGCATTCTTCATTCCAAAGGGCATCACACGGAACTGGTAGTGCCCATCTGGTGTGGAGAATGCTGACCTCTCCTTGGCCCCACCAGTTAAGGCGATCTGCCAGTTCTCAGACATTAGATCAAATGTTCTGAGGTACCGGGCAGCCCCCAACCGATCTATAAGCTCATCAGCTCTGAGGATGGGGTGTGCATCAGTCTTCGTGACCGAACACAGAATCTGAATTCAGGGGTGGCACCAGGCGCGGCTGTCACAAAGTCAATGGTATTTGGAAATAGAACCACTAACCTCGGAAAGCTATCAGCAGGAACAATGGTACGCAGAAATTCCCCCTTCTTCCCCAGGAAGCATGTACCCATAGAGTGACGTTAACACTACTATGTATACAAGCACCACGGGGAAAAGGAAGTGGACAAAATAATAAACGACTGCCAATGAGTACTTCTCCTGAGAATAGAGTCTGATATCATCTAATTCGGACCCTTGCGGAGGCACTAGGAGTCGTCTACCATAGGGTAACTGCAGGTGTAGGATGAAAAACAAACCATTTATATGATATTCATAATAGTAACAGAAAACCCCCTGATAATAAAAGTCTTGCAACACTCATTATAGATAAAGGCAGTATTCGGAAGAAGAAGGGTCTCTTTTACTGGCAGAGATACTTAGATTCATAAAGTAACTTAGATACAATGGTTTGTGTTGAACTCCCAATAACCTGCTTGGGAACTGCACACGTGTTATTAAGCACTCCTGCGCTTTAATAAAGAACAGCTTCCAAATCTCGTAAAGCAAAATCATCAATGGCAATAAAGCAGAAGCAAAATCATCAATGGCAAAATACGTGGAAGCAAAACCATCAATGGCAATAAAGTAGAAGCAAAATCATCAATGGCAAAACACGTGGAAGCAAAATCATCAATGGCAAATCCACTAGGGCAAAGCTGGCTGTACTTCAATTCCTGCAAAGAAGCTCAGACTTATTCAATCATGCATAAATGAGGGTAAATTACCAGATAGAATAAACAAAGAGATTCTATAAACGGGGGTAGTGATTATTTTTAGATTTTTTATTTCCTGTGTCTAGTGAGATACTAGGCTCTCTTAGATTTTTAAAGATGAGAGCACTATGTGCTTTTTTGAATACCCCTCACACACTAAAAAGTCCTTTAGTGTCATGCTTCATCATGGGGGTCTTCCCGTCCCTCTACGGGGAGGGGCGTGCTGCGACCTACGAGCTACGCGGGAGCACTTAGTTTTTGTGACAGAAGGCTATGTGTCAGTGCAGGAGGTGTCAGTGAAGTGTAGGGACCTAATACGTGGGTGTGAAGAAGAATAAAAAAAGGTTAAAAATTCCCTGGCTAGTAGAAAAAATATATTTTATTCGCTTCTCTGGCTGGGAACGTTAAGAAGGGGGTTTTGAGGTAGAGCAATAGATTGCTACCAGGTCGACATGTTTCATAAGCAGTCCCCTACAGCTTACTCATCAGGACCATCTAATGGTCCCTACTACACAATTCTCGGTTCTAAAATAGTAAGCCTAAAGTCCTACAAACAAGCAGCAAAAATAGGCTGCCTATTTGAGCTTCAGGGCATGAGCTGGCCCTAGTGAAGCGTGGTAGAATTACCAGTATTGTCAAAAATGTTGACCTATTGCGGTCTCTGTAAAGGAAGTGGGCATAAAAGGAGAGAGAAGGAAAACAAAAGATAAATAGGTCGTTTCACATTGGTCTCGTATAGCACAAACATTACGAAGCGCCACAATCATTATGGGCGACGTTTACCGCGTTGAATACCCTTCGACTGCAAACTCATGAGGCTTGGAACATTTGTTGGAATAGTATGTATAACATCTTACTACGGCCTCAACCTGTTTCTTTTAATATATTGTTTTTAACCTTAGGGCTCCCAACCTCTCTCCCAGAACGGGCTGTTTGTTTGTATGTATCGAGTCACTGTTGTGTTTTTTGAAGATATAACGTTACCCTAAACCAGTAGGGTGATTTAAGATACGTTTGGTCCATCAACCATTCCAACGAGTCATTTTCTACTCGTCCCCTTGTTCATGAAGCGCATTATATATGCTTCACTAGCGAAACATCGCCCATTATGATTGTGGCGCTTCGTAATGTTTGTGCTATACGAGACCAATGTGAAACGACATATTTATCTTTTGTTTTCCTTCTCTCTCCTTTTATGCCCACTTCCTTTACAGAGACCGCAATAGGTCAACATTTTTGACAATACTGGTAATTCTACCACGCTTCACTAGGGCCAGCTCATGCCCTGAAGCTCAAATAGGCAGCCTATTTTTGCTGCTTGTTTGTAGGACTTTAGGCTTACTATTTTAGAACCGAGCATTGTGTAGTAGGGACCATTAGATGGTCATGATGAGTAAGCAGTAGGGGACTGCTTATGAAACATGTCGACCTGGTAGCAAGCTATTGCTCTACCTCAAAACCCCCTTCTTAACGTTCCCAGCCAGAGAAGTGAATAAAATATATTTTTTCTACTAGCCAGGGAATTTTTAACCTTTTTTTATTCTTCTTCACACCCACGTATTAGGTCCCTACACTTCACTGACACCTCCTGCACTGACACATAGCCTTCTGTCACAAAAACTAAGTGCTCCCGCGTAGCTCGTAGGTCGCAGCACGCCCGCCCCGTAGAGGGACGGGAAGGCCACCATGATGAAGCATGACACTAAAGGACTTTTTAGTGTGTGAGGGGTATTCACAAAGCACATAGTGCTCTCATCTTTCCAAAATCTAAGAGAGAGCCTAGTATCTCACTAGACACAGGAAATAAAAAATCAAAAAATAATCACTACCCCCGTTGATAAAATCTCTTTGTTTATTCAATTTTGCCAGGAGGGTGATTCTATCAGTACCTCTACGCTTCCTCTATTGTTTTAAATTACCAGATACCCTACGATGAGTTCCACCCTGACTTTCAGTGGCAGAGAACTGCAAACGCGCTCCTGCGCGGTTCTCGACGTCACCAAAATTCAGGTCATTACAAGGCAGGGCTGGGGAAACCGGAACTGGTATAGTTAGATTAACGGAGGCCACCTAACCCCTATAGGCAACTGCGAATGACCGCCGCTGGGAGAGAAACAGTAAATGATACAGAGGCAGACTACGCGGCTCACACGTCTCTCCGGAAAAGAAACAAAAGTACATGGAAGATGATATCAATACTCGGTGGAGGCTTTCTGTAGCGGGAATCCTCTGCGCACAAGGACGCAGCAATGCAAGGGAAGGCTTGGCAAGGTTCAGGATTGGCAAGCCCCGTACAGCTGACATGGAAGGGCTTTGTAGGAAATGCCGATCCTGGCACTTCCGGGTTCGAGACCTCGAGGCTTCTAGGTAGTGTAGTTTTTTATGCTTCTTTTGGCTTTTGCTCGCCGCAAAAGCCTTGCAATTGCTACAGCAGCAGCGTTTGGTACCAAGACCACGGGGCTGGACCATGGGCTGCTAGAGGACTCAATCACCCCTAGGGCAAACAGTTTAGAGACCTCCTCCTTAATGTAGGCCCTGACCCGGTCAGTCACTCGGTAAGCCTTGTGCTTGACAGGAGGACTGTCTCCGGTGTCCACATCATGGACGCACCACTCAGTGACACCCGGCACCAGGGAAAATAAATCAGAAAATTGCCCTAACAGCTGGTGACAATCTCTCTGCTGCTCAGGGGTTAGGGTGGTGGAGAGGACCACACCCTCCACTGACCCATCCTTCTCTCCTGCACACAGGAGGTCAGGAAGAGTCTCACTCTCCTCCTTCATTCCAGCATCTGTGGCAAGAAGCATGCCCACTTCAGACCTCGCAAAGTGGGGCTTCAGGCGGCTCACATGCAGGACCCGCAAGGGGTTCCTGGGAGACAAAGTCCACCAAGTAGGTAACTGGACTTTTGCGCTCCACCACCTCAAGGGGACCGGTCCACTTATTTTGGAGCGCACCAGGCTCCACTGGGGCCAGTACCCAAACCTTCTGACCAGGTTGAAACTCAACCAGAGTGGTGTTCTGGCCATTCCAGCGTTTCATTTCCTCCTGGCTGGCTTACAGATTTGCCACAGCAATTTTTCTGAAACGCCGAGTCTGGTTCCTGAAGGCCAAGATGTAATTGACTACGTCTTGGGGAGGTTTCCTGGGAGATTGCTCCCAGCCTTCCTTGACCAGACTCAGAGGCCCTCTTAACAGATGGCCATAGAGCAGTTCAAAGGGACTGAACTCTAAGGACTTCGGTGGCACCTCACGGCAGTCAAACAACAAGCATGGCAAGAGGACGTCCCACTTACGCCTCAGGTGCTCCTCTAGGCCCATATTCATGCCCTTCAAGATCCGGTTGAACCTTTCAACCAGACCATTTCCTTAGGGGTAGTAAGGAGTGGTGAACTTATAAGTTACCCCACACTCCCTCCACAGAGACTTCATGTACTGGGAGATAAAATTGGTCCCCCTGTCAGACACGACCTCTCTGGGGAACCCCACTCGGGAGAAAATCCCCATCAGTGCACTACCCAGCACGGGGGCCATCACCGTCCTGAGTGGGATGGCTTTAGGGTACCGGATGGCATGGTCCACCAGGATGTTGCCCATAGCTGTCCTGGGATTCAGAGGCCCCACAATGTCAATGCCCACTCGCTCGAATGGAGTACTAACAACTGGAAAGGGCTGGAGTGGGGCCTTGATCTCCCCCCCTCTTCCCACTTGCCTGGCAAGTCTCACATGTCCTGCAATGAGTGTATGAACTCATGCGCATCTGGGGCCAATAAAAGTGGGTGACCAGCCTTTCAAAGGTCTTGGTGTGTCCCAGATGTCCTGCCAATGGAATGTCATGAGCCATCCCCAGTAGGAAGGCTCTGAAGCATGCGGGCACCACCAGCACACGGGCTGACCCCAGCTCAGCAGCCTTAGGCTCGCTACACAGGAGACCGTTCTCCCAATAAATCAGAAGTAACCAGACTGGTCACCTGCTGCCTGGGCTGCAGTCTGTTGCCGCATACCCTCAAGAGAAGGGCAGACTCTTTGCTGCTCACAAAACTCCTCCCTGGTGGGCCCTCCTTCCTGCTGCCAATGGGTTAGTGGGTTAGCTCAGGTAGTTCCCCAGGTTGGCACTCTGCTCCCCGGTGGGCTCCAGGGCATCCCCCTCGGGGTCTGCTACCTCCTGGGCCATGGGAACCAAGGGGGCTGGCTTCCTGTGCCCCCTACCCCTTCTCTCTAAGGCAGGGATCTGGCCCATACTCTCAGGTCCCAGATCCTTCTCAACACCCTCCTTGGCTGCCATTGACCTAGTGGTAGCACACGCCCACTCAGGCAGACCCAACATTTGTAAGTGAGCTCTCCTCTCCACTGTAGCCCACGGGGAGTTCTCTAAATCATTGCCCAACAGACAGTCTACAGGCATAGCGGGCCTCACAGCTACCTGAAGAGTTCCTGAGACCCCCCCCCCCACATTCAAAGGGAACCTGAGCCACCTCACATTGGCTCTCTGAGTTGTCTGCTGACACTACAGGGTAGAATGCATGAGGGACAACCTGCTCTTTGGACACCAACCAGGAGCTGACAGCAGTTACACTGGCTCCTGTGTCCCTTAGAGCCTCCACTCTATGGTCATTGATGGTTACCCACTGCCTGTACTTCTTATTGTTTTCAGGCAGTGCAGGTTTAGGGACCATCTCAAAGGCTCCTAGGGAAACAAGGGTCAATTCTACGGGGTCCCACCCTTCTGGGGCACCCATCCCTCCCTCTCCCAGGGCTACACTAGCAAGCTGGTGGGGTGGTACACGGGTTGGTGCAGGGTGGTCCCTCAGGGGACAATGGGGTTCAAAATAACGGTGGCCCCTTGGGCCACACTTATAAAAAGAAAGGGACCCCCTCTGAACAGGCCTACCTGTCGGGGGCACTGACCTCTGCTCTTGGGGAGGCTGGGATACCACTGCTTGGTTCCCTTGGGAATTACTTTGGGGCCCTCTTGGAAACTCCCTTGGTTTACCCCTGTTGCCCCCACTTCTCTGCTGGGGACCCTGCCCACCTTTGGCGAAGTCTCCCATTGGACACTTGCGAACCTGGCTGCTCACCCAGCGGTCCGCCTCCTCAGCAAGCTTCCTAGGGTTAGTTAGCTTGCAATCAATCAGGTGCTGGCGTAGCTCAGGAAAACAGTTACTAGATAAATGCTCCCATGCAATCAAATCATACAGTTGCTTAAAAGTTTCTACTTTGCTACCTTTTACCCAGCGCTCCATTGCTCTGCAAAAAATAAAAGACACATATTCAACCCACGTGGTACCCTCTAACTTCTTGCAGGTCCTCAACCTCTGCCTATACATCTCAGGGGTTAAACCATAGCGGGTCATCAAAGCTTCCTTCATGTGGGCATAAACCATTCTACTTTCCTGGGGCAGATCCAACTAGGTATCCCTCCCCTCACTAACAAAGCTCCCCCACAACCCAGCTACCCAATTCTTCTCAGGGACCCGGTGTGACTCCATGGCTAATTCATATGCAGCAAACCACTGTCCAATATCTTCACTTTTGTGGAAATCCTTAATAACTTCTTTGGGTACACTCTATTCTCAGTATGCAATGCAGGTATGCTGCCACCAGAGCGGGAGATCTCTACACGCTTAGCCTTAATCTCCAACTCCCTCAATACTCTCTCATTTTCATTATCTCAAACTCTAACTTCTTGTTCTCTAGGTCCCTCTGACCCTCCATCTTGAGCTTAGCCATCTCCATATAATGCCATCTATCTCTCTCCCTGTCCTCCAACTCTTCTGGAGACAGGCCCCTTGCGGACACACTAGTGCTCGGGCTGGAAAGCGCTTTACCACCTACCAAATCTACTACTTCCACCTGCTGTTCTCCTGTATTCTCTTCCTCCTCCCCAGGCTCCCCCACATTCCTAGGGGCATCCCTGGCTTCTAGACAGGCCTTCAGTGCCTTGTAAAACTCCTCCCTCTTAGTGAGGCCTGTGATAGGGACTGTGAACTTTTTGCAAAAGAACTTGAGCTGCTTGGCATTGTAGGTATCTATTCTGTCTTCTTCCCAGGAGAGATCCTCCGAGGCATTGGATCTGGGCTTGCCCATTGTAGAAATAACTAGCGATATCAATCAAAAATAGAATCAAAAAATCTAAAAAATGTATGTGGTTGCGTTATGGTCTGTACTCACTAGTAGTGTACACTATAATTACTGTATGCGATCACAAATGCAAGTCCAGATCCTCACCATTGACCACCAATGTTAGAAATGGGGGTCTCTAATTGGCAGTGGCTGGTCACAGTCCAAGTAGGGACCCTTCTTCCTAAGTCAGAGTAAGGGGGCTACACCCTTTGATAACCCCTGCTCAACCCTGTGGGAACGTAGCACGAGCAGCTAGGCTTATCTCAGAGGCAGTGTGTAAAGCATTTATGATCATCCACAGTAACACAGTGAAGGACACTACAAAGGGACACCACACAAGTAGTTGATGCGCTGGGCTGCAGGTGCGTGTGGGACAAAGCGCCAGCTTTCTTCACGCTAGGCCAGCGATGTGTTGAATCCTTGCCACAAGGAAGGATGATGCGCTGATCCTGTTGCGTGTGTGATCTTGTTGCGATGAAAGAAAATGGCGCCCACGAGGGAGCGACAATCCTGGTGCGATGGGAGGAAAATGGCGCGCTGCGATGATCTCGATGCGATAATCCGGGGTCAGTGAGCCTTCGAAAAGTCCACAAACGTGCGATGCGATGATCTCTGGGGTTAGCGGGCACTTTGGGGCCCGCAGGTGTGCGATGAGATGATCTTTGGTTTGCGAGCGCTCGGCGGAAGCAGGGCATGGATTTTTCTTATGCTCTTCAGCTGCGGCAGCTCACAAATGGCGTTAGCGACGATTTTCAGCTCTCTCTTCTGAGAACTAGTAGAACTAGAGGCCCTGGAACTCACATGGGCCTCACCTGCAGATAGAAATCCTCGCTGGGAGGAATCAGGAGGCTGGTGGAGGAGTCAGATGTGCCTGTGACTCCAGCAGGAGGCTAGTTTTTTCTTCTAGCCCTTGGGTGATTGCTTAGCAAAATCAAAGTCTCTCAAAAGTCCTTTTCCCTCTTCTTCCAAGTCCAAGGGGAATTACTGCAGGTCAATCCAAGAAACACCACACAAGCACAAGGACAGTCCTCTCCTGCAGATTCCTTTAGTAACACAGACAGAGGTTCCTCTTGACATCCAGGAGCAATCCCAAAATCAGGGGTTTGGACACAGATATTTATACTCTAGTCACAGAACCCAGCCAGAACCAGTTCTGCTCAGGCCTGGTGCACTTTGTTTACCAGGCTGCATCCTTCCTTTCAGAAAGAGAGGGTCTGCCATCAGACGCACAGTAGGAGGTCAATCAATCAATCAATCAATCAATCAGGTGTATTTGTAAAGCGCGCTACTCACCCGTTAGGGTCTCAAGGCACTGGGAGGGGAGGGATCCGCTACTGCTCGAATAGCCAGGTCTTGAGTTGTTTCCTGAAGGAGAGATGGTCCTGGGTCAGTCGTAAGTGGATGGGGAGGGAGTTCCATGTCTTGGCCGCCAGGTAGGAGAAGGATCTTCCTCCGGCGGTGACTCTGCGAATGCGTGGGACGGTGGCGAGGGCGAGGCTGGTCGAGCGGAGCTGGCGGGTGGGTGTGTAGAATGTGAGGCGGTTGTTGAGGTACTTGGGGCCCAAGTCGTGGAGAGCCTTGTGTGCGTGGGTGAGGAGTCTGAACGTGATTCTCTTGTTGATAGGGAGCCAGTGCAGGTCTCTCAGGTGGGCAGAGATGTGGTTGTGGCGGGGGATGTCCAGGATGAGTCGTGTGGAGGCGTTCTGTATGCGCTGGAGTCTTTTCTGTAGTTTGGCTGTGGTTCCCGCGTAGAGGGTGTTCCTGTAGTCCAGTCGGCTGGTGACGAGGGCCTGGGTGACCGTCTTCCTGGTTTCGGTGGGGATCCATCGGAAGATCTTTCGGAGCATGCGCAGGGTGTTGAAGCAGGATGATGAGACGGTGTTGACTTGTTTGGTCATCATGAGGGAGGAGTCCAGGGTGAAACCCAGGTTACGTGCGTGGTCCGTTGGCTTGGGGGCGGTACCCAGGGCAGGGGGCCACCAGGAGTCGTCCCATGTGGAGGGGGATGATCCCAGGATGAGGACTTCCGTCTTGTCTGAGTTCAGTTTCAGGCGGCTGGACTTCATCCATTCTGCGACGTTTTTCATTCCTTCCTGGAGGCTGGCTCTGGCGGTGGCGGGGTCGTTGGTGAGGGAGAGGATCAGCTGGGTGTCATTAGCTTAGGAGATGATGTTGAGGTTGTGTTGGCGTGCGATGGCTGCGAGGGGGCTCATGTTGACATTGAAGAGGGTGGGGCTGAGCGAGGATCCTTGAGGTACGCCGCAGATGACTTCGGTGGCCGCGGATCGGAACGGGGGAGGCGGACTCTCTGGGTTCTTCCGGTGAGTAACGAGATGATCCACTCCAGTGCCTTCCCTTGGATTCCGGTGTTGCAAAGTGTGCAGTGGCATACTGTGTCGAACTGTGTCGAACGCTGCTGAGAGATCCAGGAGGATGAGGGCAGCTGTTTCCCCGTTGTCAAGCAGGGATCTGTCGTCGTCGGTGGCTGCGATGAGGGCGGTCTTGGTGCTGTGGTTAGCTCGGAAACCGGACTGTGAGGGGTCGAGGGATCCGTTTGTCTCGAGGAAGGCGGCGAGTTGTTTGTTGACGGTCTTCTCAATGACTTTGGCAGGAAAAGGGAGGAGCGAAATGGGGTGGAAGTTCTTGAGGTCCGTGGGGTCCGCGGTGGGTTTCTTCAGGAGGGCGCTGAGCTCAGCATGTTTCCAGTTCTCCGGGAGGGTGGTGGTGGCGAAGGAGATGTTGATGATGTCCCGGAGTTGGGGTGCGATGATGGAGTCGGCCTTGTTGAAGATGTGGTGCGGGCAGGGGTCGGTTGGGGATCCGGAGTGGATGGTGTTCATCGTGCGGGTGGTGTCTTCGGTGCTGACTGGTGTCCAGTTGCAGAGGGTGGTGGTGGGGGGCGCTGGTTCGGTGGTTGGGTATGTGGTCTGTGCGGCGAAGCTGTGGTGTATGTCGGGGATTTTGCGGTGGAAGAACGAGGCGAGTGAGTCGCAGAGGTCTTGCGAGGGTGTGATGTCGTTTTTGCAGGCGCTGGGGTTCGAGAGCTCTTTGACGATGCTGAAGAGTTCCTTGCAGTTGTGGGTGTTGTTGTCCAGTCGTTCTTTGAATGTTGCCCTTTTGGTGGTGTGGATCAGCTGGTGGTGTATGCAGGTGGCATTCTTGAGGGCTGTCATGTTGTCTGTGGTCTGGTTGTGGCGCCAGGCTTCCTCGAGGTTGCAGCAGTTTTTCTTGGAGGTTTTGAGTTCGTTGGGTGAACCACAAGGCTTTCTTGTTGCAGGGTCTGCTGGGAGGGTTCTTCAGTGGTGCGAGGTTATCGGCGTAGTTGGTGAGCCACTGTGTGAAGTTGCGGGCTGCTTCGTTGGGGTCCATTGTGTTGGTGGGAGGGTTCTGGCTGAGGGAGGCGGTGAGCTGGTCGGCGGTGATTCTGCTCCAGCTCCTGCTGGGAACCTGTTGCGGGTGGTGGTGGGTCGTGTTTCTCCTGAAGTTGAAGTGGACGCAGCTGTGATCAGTCCAGTGTAGTCCGGTGGAGTGGCTGAAGGAGATGTGCTTGCTGGAGGAGAAGACGGGGTCAAGCGTGTGGCCGGCGTAGTGGGTGGGGGTGTTCACCAGTTGCTTGAGTCCGAGGTTGGCGAGGTTGTCCAGCAGGGCGGCGGTGTTGCTGTCATTGTTGTTCTCCAGGTGGAAGTTGAGGTCCCCTAGGAGGATGTAGTCTGAGGAGGTGAGGGAAGTGCGGGCTGTTGAAGTCTGCGATGGCTTCGCTGAATTGTGTGCATGGTCCCGGGGGTCTGTAGATGAGGGTGTCTCTGAGGGTGGTCTTGGGGTCGATGTGTATCTGGAAGTGAAGGTGCTCGGCGGCGGTGAGGGCGTCTTCGGAGTTGGTTGTGATGCGGATGGTGGACGATGGCGATGCATCCTCCGGTTTGGTTGATGCGGTCCCTCCGGGTGATCTTGTAGCCTTCCGGGATGGCTATGGTGATGTTGGGGGCTGAGGAGGCGTTCATCCAGGTTTCTGTGAGGAAGGCGACGTCTGGTGATGTTGTGTCGAGGAGGTTCCAGAGTTCGACGGCGTGTCTGTGGACGGAGCGGGTGTTGAGCAGGATGCACTTGAGGTTGAGCCAACATTCACCTTGCCAGGCACAGTCCTATTCAGGACAAGGAGCTACCCCTCCCCAGTACTCAATGCAGATTTCTCTATTCAACCCAGGTCTGACTCAGCCTGCCTTGCCCCTCTAAACCCAGACAGCCAATACACATAACAGCAGAGCACACTGGAGGCTTAGGCAAGAAAATACCTACTTTCTAAAAGTGGGATTTTCAAACACAGAATATTAAAACCAATTTCACTAAAAGATGTATTTTATTATTCTGAGCTCAGTCATACTAAACTCGAATTTCTACCATGTTCCCTGAGTCAGATAGGACTATAAGATGTAATAGCCAGTCTGCCCATTCTAGCCTATGGAGAACAGGTAGCCTTGCAGCAGTGAAAAACAAAATGGAGGGTGATTCACTACCAGGAAATGCTACACATATCAAGCCATGTCCTACCTTACACCCACAATGCACCTACCATAGGGGTGACTGACATGAAGCTAAGGGAAGGTTCAGGGGCTGGGAAGTGTGGGCACTTCACAGCCAAGATGACAGTTCTGGACTGCATGCAGGCACTGCGGTGGCAGGTCTGAAATACAGTTTACAAGCTACTTCTGTGGGTGGCGCAAACCAGCGCTGCAGGCCCGCCAGCAGCATTTGGGTTACCAGCCCTGGGCACACATAGGCCACACTACTAGGGACTAACAGGTGAACCAAATAAGCCAATCAGGGATATACCAGGGATATACCAATACACAGTCATACTTACACAGGGAGCATTTGCGCTGTGGCACTGAATGGCAGTGGAACAGCGCCTAGAGCATCTAATACCAGCAAAAAAGTTGAGACAACTGCGAAAAAAGGGAGGGAGACCCACGCCAATGGTGCCAGTTCTACCCACTCAGTAGATTAACACGAGCAGACAGGCTTATCCCAAAGGCAATGTGTAAAGTATTTGCACCAACACTCACAGTAACACAGTGATAACACCACAAATGGACACCACACCAGTTTAGAAAAATAAAGTATCTTTATCTAAACTTCACACAACCAAAACAACAAAAATCCAACATAGTTAAAAATATGCCTTTCAAAAGGTTTCAAGAACTTGTAGCATAGAAATCTATGGATGCGTGACTTTTCACCAAAGTATCTGGAGTTGGTCAAAGTTCACCAAGCCAAAGAGCTGCAGCGTCAGAAAACAAAGAGATGCAACACTCCCGAGACCCTGAGGAGGTGATGTGACAGTCCCGTTGCACGCAGAGGAAGGATTGTGTCGATTCCGGTCTGTATGGGGATTGATGCGTCGATTCATCGTGCTGGATCCGGTGCGACGGTGATGTGATGAGGAGGTGTGTCGCACAGGTACAATGCGTGGATCTTTGGAAAGCGGCGGCGATCAATGCGGCGGCGGTGTGACGGTTTTCGCAGTGGCGATGCATGGAAATTCTTTTTGCGCCGTGAAGATGGTTGGAAAAACAGCTGCAAGAAGAGCGATGCATCGGTTTCAGTAGTTCTTTGAGTTTCTTTTCTCTTCCAGCTCCCAAACAGCAGCAACAACCTCCAGAGGCCCAAAACTGGCACAGACGCCTCAAGGCAGGTCAGAACGCACAACAGCAGAGTTCAGGGGAGCTGGGGGTGAAGTCTTCGTGTCCCTGAGACTTCTGAACAGGAATCCAGATCACTTCAGGCCCTTGGAGATCTCCTTTAAGCAGGGGACACAGCACAAAGAAATTCCTTCTCATTTCCTTGGCAGAAAAAACGACTGCAGGCCAACTCCAGACACACAGCAAAGGCAGTACTTCTTCTCAGTCTTTTCAGTTCTTCTCCTCGCCAAAGGTTCCTCTTGAATTCCAGGAATTATCTAGGGTCTGGGGTTTTAGGTCTGATACTTATACCCCAAAATGTCTTTGTTGCTCTGAGCCCAGTTCAAAACCAGTTCTGGGGGGCACTCTGCAAGTGCACAACAACATCCACTGTCAGTGTGAGCCTTGACTCTAGACAAATCTCAGAGGGGCGGAGCTAGCATTGTGGAAGGCAGGCACAGCCCTTTTCAGGTCCGGGTGCTAGTTCTCCGACCACTCCAAATGTAGATAAGGCCTATTAAGCCTAGTGCTGACTCATCCAGACTACTGGAGCAACTGCACCACCACAGCCCCTGTCACTCCAAAGCCAGACAGTCAATCCACAAATAGGCAAAGCACACAGGATGGTTGAACAAGAAAATAGCCACATTATAACAGTGGTATTTTCAAACACACAATTCAAAAACCATCTTTACTAAAATATGTGTAATTAAATCCTGAGTTCAGTGATACCAAACTCTATTTTTCGATCTTATCCCTATGGGAAGATATGCTTGTAAAGTGTTACAAATCATTCCCAATTTTGTCCTATGGGGAAAGATAGCCTTTCAATAATGAAAAACCACATTGGGGGTATTTCACTATCAGGACATGATACACACACCAGTACATGTACTACCTTTCACATACACTGCACCAGTGCTTAATTTGTAAAAAATTAAGTCCAGGTGCTAAACATTTTATAGGAGGCCACGCCCAATTACCCTGACTCCACCCACTTCCTCCACTGGCTCCACCCACTTACTCCAGTGGTGAGATATGAAAGGAGGGTGGGTGGTAGGAGAGGAAGCAGAACGGTAGTGGATGCTTTGTTTGTTTGCTTGATGGAGTTAATAATTTAGGGGCTCTTAAGGGCAGTGGCATAGGCTGTTGAGAGTATTAGTGAGGCAGGGATTGTTTTTATTGTATTTCTGAAAGCTAGCTACATCTCTCCTAATAAATCAGCTTTTTTCTCTCCAATTGTTGTCCTGTTTCTTACTTTAACATCTTGCTGTCAGAGTCGGTATGTGCTTGTGCATTATGTGGATAGTATGGCTACGGCAATATTTTTATTTTATTTTAACTTCACTATTTTCCACAACAATCTGCACTAACAGTATGACATTTTAAAGCAGAGTGCCGAGCACGATTGCTCAGCGTTCTCTGTGATGAGAATCTGTGCTCTCTTGAATGAGAGTTGGTGCCCAAAACTCTGCTCTGAAGCTATTTAAAGTTGACGCGCAGAATATGAAGGTTGCTCATTCTTAATTCCACGTTATGCATTTTATTTCACTAACAGACACTCTCTGCCCTTTTCACTTACTCTTGCAGGGTTCTGCTTTCTCCCTTCACGACAGGTTTTCCGACTTTCTCTTCCTCCATCTTCCTGCTCTGTGTGTTTTTCCCTCTCATCTCTGTAAACGTGTAACACAGACAAATGTGTGCTGGTGGTCCTCACTGGCAACCACAGACTCAAATTAAGCGCTACACACGCATATGTTCTCTGATGCACAAATGCTGACTCGAGCACGTGCTAGCTCGAAAGCAATCAGTGCAGCACAGAAGTGTCATATTTAATTTCATTTATACAGCAGTGAGCAAACCTAACTTGAACCCCTTCCATGCTCATGACGAGCTCAGCTCGTCATGCAGTACACTGGTCGTGTGCTTATGACGAGCTGAGCTCGTCATGAACAATGGAAATCTGAAAAGAGCAGCACCAAGCGGGATTTGCTGCAGCAGTCAAGGTGTTAAACAACGACTATGAGAATGATAAACTGTAACTGCTACTGTTTATTTAAAAACAGGCGCTCTGACTGCTCTGTTCTGGTGCAGACTCACTATTGCACAGCAATGCAACCTAAAAACGTAGCGTACACACTACTACTAGTATCATGGTACAGAGTTAAATTAATTACTTACTGTGACAGCTTTTTTAGTTTTCATTGACCTATGAGGGAGGCCTGCTGCTCGACACGCTGATTTCTTCTGTCGTCGGCTGATTAGTGCTGCGGCTGCGCAGTATGCTGGGTGAGCCATGGGCAAAAACACTGCTCATTGGTCCTCTCCGGGTACACAGTTGACGATTCGCCAAGCAGGAGCGAATTTGCAATTCTTACATCATCTCAGGGCCCAGGCAGTTTCTGGCAGTACTGTGTGGCTCACAATAAGGTGGGCAGCTGGGTCGCTGCAAGTAACGGCATCCAATTTAAATATTTTACACGTACGTAGTCACATGACATGAGGGTCTTCACTGGGGAGACTGGGACCCATGTCAAAACTTAGTAAGCAGCTCGCAGCGGTGTGTCTTTTCTTGAATTCTACTGTGGTGCTGCTACTGAAAGCTATATTTTAATTACCGCGAGTATACGAGACGACCTTTTCCTAGCAAATGTCTGGAGTGCACATTTAAACAAATGCCTGCGCCGTCCCTGTAATTGGAATAATTCACGTTCCAATACGCAGACGCAGTGCAGCCTGTGAACGCCCGCCGATAATTCTTATCTGCGGCAAGCACCGGCATCCAATTTTTTTTTTATTTCAAATCGTTTTCATTGAGAATGTAGGAAAAAGAAAGAAAAGACAATACAATAAAGCTTCAATTACATAGATTGATTCAAACATGCTGTTAAGTGACACCTACACGAAACTAAAGGAAAAATAAAGACAAGTAGATCAGGTACATTACATCCAAGCTATCAGAAAGCATGGTATTCACAGTGCGATCAGATGCAGAACTATACAATCAAAGGATCATACATGAGTAAAATACATTTGTAAGTCTTACATCACGGGGGGTCATAGTAAAAAGACGATACATCTAGAGATTTCCATAATTTCTTGCTGGAAGGCTTCCATGTAGCCGATTGCAGCGCTGGATTGTCTGCTCCTCTCAAAAAGGAGAGGCACTCCTGCCAGATTTTAAAATTGACCTCCGTAGAGCTTTTCCATTTGCAAAGGATGACCTTGCATGCCAGTGTTAACATTAGATCTAGAAGTTGGCAGTCATGAATGTCTGGTAACTGAGTGTCTAGTGCACCTAGTATAACATAAATAAAGTCCTTTACGGGGTCAATTTTAAAAATGTGGTGAATATAAGCAAAGATTTCCCCCCAGAATGTCTGCAATATAGGGCAGTAAAAAAGCACATGGGCAAGATCCCCGATCGCCGTCTGGCAATTCCAGCAAGTGGGTGTGTCTCTCAGGTGACATTTAAACAGCCTATGTGGAGTCCAGAACGTTCTGTTCAGCAACATGTATTTTGTCTGGCAAAGAATTGGGGATACCGTATTGGACAAGGCGGTTTTATGCATCACATCCCAGTCTATTGCTATTCCCATTGAGTTATGTTCCGATTCCCATTTGCCTTCCGCCAATCTGTGGGACTTCTTGGGCAGAGGGAGGAGTAGCCTATAGACTTTAGACACGAAGTGGCCAGCATGAGTCAGATGTGATAGGCGTGTCACAAGCCAAGGTGAGTCAGTGGTAAGGTTACGTTTAGAGATGATGGATTTCAATTTCAGGAACTGGTAAAAATCTATGGGGGGCAGGTTATAAGTCATCTGCAATTTCGAGAAAGGAATTGGCTGTGCACCATCATAGAGGTCCTTAACCATGTTAATGCCCTTTTCAGCCCACAGGTCCCAAAAAAGGGGTTTGCCGTCTAGCTTGAACATGGGGTTTTTCCACAGTGGCACAACGGTCGTTTTTTTGATAGTAGAGTTAGTTTTATGGGATTGGTCTAGCCTTAGCAAGGCTCGTCTAGTATTCAACAATATGTATTTGGAATGAGGTAAGTGTGCTAAGTCCATAGTAAGGAGGGTTGGTAGGGGTGCATGTGCGATGATAGATTTTTCAATGGTTAACCACACTGGGACATAGGATGGAGAGTCTACCAGCCAGAGAGCTCCCTGTTTGCAGAGGAAAGCCATCTGGTAGTTCCTGAACGAGGGAAGGCCCAGGCCGCCCTTCTCTTTTGCTAGCTGCAACTATTTCAATGATATCCTGGCTTTTTTCCCTTGCCACAGAAACCCACCAAACAGCTTATCCACTTTTTTGATAAAATTGTCCGTAAAAGTCATAGGAAGCATGCTAGCTAAATAATTCACTAGTGGAGTGCACATCATTTTAAGAGTTTCTGCCCTGCCCCACCAGGAGAGAAACTTGGGTGATCAGCCGTCTAACAATGTGGAGATCTTTTTTAAGGTTAGTTCCTCATTCATTTTTAAGATTGATATTAAATCTTTCCCAAAATCAAGACCCAAATATTTAAAATATTGTGGTTGCCAGATGAGGCCAGAGGTTCCAAGGATGTCCTTATTTACGACGTTTTTCAGGAGTTTGACCTCCGTTTTATCCTTGTTTAGTTTGTAGCCTGAGACCCTGGAGTATTCATCGATAGTATTTATTAGCGCAGGAATAGCCTCATCCGCTCTTTCCGACATAATGAGTACATCGTCCGCATATGCGGTTAGTTTTACGGTGCAGTCGTTGAATGTGATACCAGCAATGGCATCATTATGCCTTATATGATATAGGAACGGCTCAATTGCTAGCACAAACAAGGATGGGGAGAGAGGACAACCCTGTCTTGTTCCCTGTTTCAGACATAAAGATGAGGAAAAAGAGCCACCTGCTCTAACCCTTGCAGTAGGACAGGCGTAGAGGGACATTACAAGTTTCGTGAATGTTACGCCTAAGTTGAATTTATGCAACACTGCTTCGAGAAAGGCCCAATCGACTTTGTCAAAAGCCTTTTCGGCATCTAACGTTATTGCTGCGGTGGGTGTATCTAGAAGTTTTGCTTTCTCCAGCACATGTGCCAGTACTCTGGTATTATCACTGGATAGTCTATTTTTTAGAAATCCTGCCTGAGACGGGTGGATTAAGTTGGGAAGAACTCGCTGTAGACGGGCCGAAAGGATCATAGCTAGGATCTTACAGTCGAGATTAATTAAGGAAATGGGTCTATAATTTTTTGGGAGGGATGGGTCCTTACCATCTTTGGGGAGTACCGCTATAATTGCCTCTGCCAAGGTACCCTTCACTTCACCTGTGTCACTAATTTCTCGGAACAGGTGGAGAAGAGGGTCCACTAGAGATGAGGCAAAACTTTTGTAGAATTTAGCAGTGAAGCCATCAGGACCAGGCGCTTTACCACATTTTAAGCCTTTGATCGCTTTCTTTATTTCATTCGTCGTGATCGGGTCATTAAGACTCCGTTGTTCTTCCGATGAGAGCTTTGGGAAGTCACATTCGTTCGTATAGTCCTGAATCCTCCCCTCTTCTACAGATGTATTTTTGGCGTATAGAAGTCCTTAAATACTTCCGCTATTTCATTTGGTTCTGAGTGGCCTACCCCTGCTGTGTCCTTAATGACATTGATTGAGCTTTTCTGAACCTTGAATTTTAGGTAAGCGGCCTGGCTTTTGCCCGCTTTATTGGAATCGCAAAGTTTAAATCTTCGTCTTCTGTCTAGCCATACACCTGCCCTTTCACTCACCAGTTTATTGTATTCATATTTCTTATTAGTCATTGTATTGAGTGTCTCGTTATCCCTATCTGTCTGGTGTTTATTTTCTAACTCCGATATCTCACGTTCTAGTGTTTCCAGTTTAGTGTTATGGTCTTTATTCATTGCTGAGCGAATTTTGATGCATATCCCTCTGAGCGTACTTTTCAAGGCTTCCCAACGTACAAGATCTGAGGTATCCTCTCTCTCATTCAACTCTAGATACAAACAAATGGCGGATTGGATAGCAATCCGGTGTTGGTCTTTATTTAAAATTTCGTCATTTAATCTCAACGATGTTTGTCGTGGGGAGTGTTTAATGTTGGTGATGGAGAGGGAGATACATGAATGATCCGACATGACTCTCGGTTCAATAGATGTATCCTCTATCCTCGGGACCCCATTCTGTGTAATAAAGATGTAATCAATACGCGAGTAAGAGTCGTGTGGGGAGGAGTAGAACGTGTAGTCCCTATCTGTGGGATTTTGTATTCTCCATGTGTCGACCAGATGAAAACGATGGCACAAATTAAGGAATGCTTTGTGTGATTTGTTTGGCTTGAAAGTGCACCGTGAGTCTTTATCTAGGGTTGGATCTAATGGAAGATTGAAATCCCCAGCCAGTAAGTGTACGGCCGAGTCTGGAATAGTCTCGACTTGCTTCGCTAGGCCATCCCAAAAACTTGGGTCACTAGTATTAGGAGAATAGATGTTGGTGACGTAGAATTCTGTGTTATCTCTGCTCAGTTTGGCCGTAACCCATCTACCTTTTTCATCTGCCGATGAGGATAATAATTCCACTTTGGATTTTTTCGCTATCAGTATCAATACTCCATTCTTCTTACCCACCGCCTCTGAACCTACCACCTCAGAATAGAATTTATTCCTTAACGTATAGAATTGTTTCATATCTAGTTTGGTTTCCTGTAATAATACAATATCGCCTTTTTGCCTGTGCAAATAATCCAATATCTTTTGTCTTTTTATGGGTTGATTTAATCCTTTCACATTCAGGGACAGGATTTTTAATTTATCTACGGTGGCCACCCCAAGCGGAGTGTCAAGTGTAGAATGTATCATTTCAAACAGTTATAGACATTATAAGATCAATATGATTCTTAGGAAAGTTTGTTCCATGCAATCCAGCATAATCGTTACTTGATACAAGTCCCCTCAGCTTGCTGAGTGTGGCTCCCGACCAACTAGGACATCGAGCAATCGTGAAAGCTTGTAAGGATGACATGCAAACGTCCCATCTTGTCAATACAAAAAATAAGCAAGAAAATGAAAATGGAAATGAAAACCAAAGCATACAACATACACCCCCCACTGTCCCCCCACTCCTCCCTCCCCACCCTCAAGTAGTAAGCATGGTGACTTGAGGAAAATCGCAGTGTTCCCTCCCGTCAATGTTAATATAGAAGAAACATTGGAACAATTTCTTGAAACATTAAACCTGATGCTAAGTCTGCTAGACCCATGAACGATGTAACTCAAATTCGGATCCGCAGCTCCGTCAATTCTAAACAAGAACTTATATACTTAACAGCAAATGGGTCGGCTTTGTGTTTGTAGATCTAGAGGAAGCAGCTGTGAGCTGACTCTCATTACCAGCCCTTCTGAGCCGGAGCATCCTAAAGTCTAAGAGGAGATCTGTGAGAAGAAGTGACTTATTATAACCCGTTGTACCTATCACCAAAATTCTTAACATCCTGCATAAAAGCGTCGTTACCATTAAAGGTCTTAACCTGTCGCCTAGCTTCGACCGCCCCACCCTCATTATTTGGGGTAGTTAAAGGCAACTTACGATGGCATACAGTGTTTAGCATCACAATAGGTCAGAGCAATAAGGCAATATAATAGGTCAGAGCACTGAGGCAATACACTAGTAGGGCGCTTACTGAGGCAAACATTCCAAGCAATAAATGACACAGAAGAGACAAGAGTACAGTGGATTGCATGGATTGTGACCAAGAGTGACACGCTAGAACAATGTTCGTATAGGTAGAGGAAGTTCTGAAAGGTATCACAAGGTGACCATCCAATTGGCAGTAGAACCCTTGTCTTAACCAGATAACAGCACCCCTGGCCGCGCAACCACCAGAGCTACAGGCCCTTTGTCATGGTGGACCAAAACAACCAGTAGGGTTATATATAGTTAGGTTATTCAAAGGATATTCATTTGTAGCCAGAAGCCGAGGCCGGCATATTGTCAGGATTGTTGGTGTCCATGTCACATTCTTCCAAATCATCTAACATACGTTTGAGTTTCATGGGGTCTGAAAAGATGTGAGGGGACCCACGAACGATCACTCTGTACTTTGCTGGGCCCACAAAACCAAATTGATAACCCCTTGATTTCAGGTGTGGACGTAGGGCCAGGAACGCTTTCCTCACATCTACCGTATCTTTGCTATAGTCCTGTGAGATGTAGATCTTTGCGTCCTTCCATAAAATATGGTTGTGTTTCCGGACAAAGGCGAGGATTTGTTCCACGTGCTGATATCATAGTGGCTTACAGACGATGGGTCTGGGGCCTTTTTGCGTTTTGGTGATCCTCCCCGGTACTCTGTGTGCCCTGTCAAATTCTAGGGGATGGACGAAGGTCAAATTGGTGGCTTGAGCGAACCATGATTCCAGGAATTGGACACAGGAACCCTGTGAATCCTCTGATCCCTCTGGTATACCGAAAATGCATAGGTTCCCCCTCCTGTTCCTGTCCTCCAATTCGGCCAGCTTCCTTGTTGTTTGGTCCGAGGTTATGTTCAAGTGTTTTAGAGCCGCACATGTTTTAACTTCAATGTCCTCAAGTCGGCTAATCCTTGACTCCGTCTCTGCAAGACGCACGTTAGTATCCCTTATATCCTGCCGAATTGCTACTACTTCTTCTTTGGTTGTCTTGGCCAGGTCTTTAACCTCATCCAGCCTGCTTAGGATCATGTCTATTGCGTCGGTGACTTTCTTGGTTTTGATAGGTGATCCTGGGTTTGAATGGTTGGACTTAATCCTTTTCAGGGTATTTTGCTCCTTGGTGTCCATTATGCCTGCTCCGGAAAGTAGCCGATGCCTCGTGGGAGACGTGGCTACAAGCACGTAAGACTGGTATGTGTTGACTCCGTTAGATTATGTGAGAATCACGGTATGGGCAGCCAAGCTGCGGGACCTTAGAGGATCTGGTTCAGATGGAGGCTTATCAGGTATGCACAGTGGCCGATGGTTGTGATTGGGCGCGGGCAGCAGCAATGCACTTCCTCTTATTGTGATAGCTTCAAGGATATTGAGAACCTCTCACAGCATTTGTGAGCGCATTGCCATAGATCTTACAGCAGAACACACAGCATATAAGAGTTCATCATCATTGATGTCGATTGTGGGTTGAACAGGTTAATTAGAACTGCAACGCTATTTTTTTGGGACAAAGTCAATGAGAACCGACTCTTTTGAGCGCTGTATGGTACTTAGCGACTGAGATTGCTTTGAAAATCCACATTCTCCACTCTCCAGTCACCCCGCTTCTTTGTCACACACAGAAAACAGCTTTATGTTGAGGGCGCTGCACATATTCAGGCTGAATGTCAAGACCGCTATTAGTATAGATCTAAACACAGTGGACCCAGTCTGTGACTGTAAGGCAGCGAGGAAGAGCCTGTGGACCTGACCTTGAACGCACGCTGAGCCGCTGTGAACGATCGTTCATGTCCGCCAGGACACATGGCTTCATAGAGACAAACACTGCGCTTAGGAGACTCGTGTGCGCCACTCGCTGACAAGACCCTCATCAAATGAACAATCCACTGTGCCAAAGCAGTGCGATGATTGTTGATATGTTGTTGTGTAAGTTTCCCATTACTGTTCATTCAAGAATAAATGCGGAGTCAGATCGCGTCAGGCAGTTGCAAAAAATGACGGCCACCATCTTGGTAAAGGTTCTGAGCGCCAGATGCAATGTCCATGACGAGTAGCTGTAAAGCTAGATTGTACTCACGCGCCCATAGTACAGATTAGGGATCCGCTGTTGCTCCAGGTCGGGCTCGAGCCCTTCAAGCCCTCAGTGCATGGATAGGTTAATCGGCCTCGCTCGATGATCGCGGAGGCACCGCACACTCGCTTTCCCGCCGACGTCGCGGCTGGAGCGTTCTGGGTTTCTTCAAAGTTTGTAGACCCTCGGGAACCTCCACTCCTAGAAAACAGCTCACGCACTCCCCTCATCTTCCGATTCACGGAACTGCTACCGCATCCAAGATTGGGCTGGTTATATAAAGGTTCCAATCCCTTATATGAAGCCGTGTTACGGGAGGAGAAACGCCCTAGACCGCTATCTTCCTCGGCGTCCAAACCACGCCCCTCACCGGCATCCAATTTAAATATTTTACTCGCACGCAGTCACATGAGGCTCTTCACCGGGGAGACTGGGACCCATTTCAAAACTTAGTAAGCAGCGCGACCAATTCTATTATATATACTTCGTACAGAGTGTAGACCCAGCCCTCAAAAATAAGTACTGGTGCTCAGCACCGGCACAAACTAAGCACTGCACTGCACCCTGCCCAGGGGATTACTTTGGGCCTACCATAGGGGTCCCCTATATGTAAGAAAATGGAAGGTAAGGGCCTGGCAAGTGGGTGCACTTGCCAAGTCGACATGGCAGTTAACAAACTGCGCACAGGCTCTGTGGTGGCCGGCCTGAGACAACTTTTCAGGTCTACTCATGTGGGTGGCACAATCAGTGCTGCAGGCCCAATAGCAGCATTTAATTTACCAGCCCTGGCACACTCAGTGCACTTTACAAGGTACCTACTCGTAAAACTAATATGCCAATCAGGGATAACCAATCACAAAAACAATTTACACAGGCACTTTGACACTGATCAGCAGTGACAAAGTTCCCAAAGCACTTTAGCCAGCAAAAGCAAAATCCAGCACAGCATCAAAAACACAGGAGGTAGAGGCAAAAAGTCAGGGAAAACCATGCCAAGAATGCCAGGTCTAATACAATGCAGACACAGATTCAGATGCCTGTTCCTCTTCCTAGCAGAAGCTTCTTTGCCTGTAGATTCCCCTTTGCATTGCTTGCAAGCATATGTTTACTGTTGCCTTACCATGGCTTTCTGGTAGAATCCTTTTGTCCTTTTATGGAAGAACTGATTTTTGCTCGAATTTCCTTTTGAGTCAACCTTATAATAGTTTGTCTTTACTCATATTACTTGAATACACTGGCTAATGCATTCATATATAGGCTGTCAAATGAAAATTAATAATGATGATTTGAGTTTGTAACTTTGCAACTCTTTTAATCTCTTCGATGCGTCGTCACGGTGGGCGTGTGCGTCGGACGGCCAGGGGCTGTCAGATCTGTGCTCGCATCAAGCTCCGTGGCGGAATTTGCGCAGTGTCGAAGAGGTTAATAAACCTTTATGGTTTGAACTTAAACACTCTGTCATTCTAGTGGGCCAAATATGCTCCACGTTATTGAAATGTATTGTATTTTGATGTCAGCCTCAATCGAAAATAAAGATTCATCGAAAGGTTTGGTTTGAACCTAATTTTTGCACCAGAATTTGCACGCAGCAAAGAGCCATATCAATCTGGTAGAGGAGGATGGTTTACAAAGAGGCTTACGAGGTCCAAATTTGACCCAACCCAGTCTACATTCTTGAGCTTCCATTGCCCAGTTTGGAGTACTGACGGTATTCCAGCATTCCTGAAACGATTGCAGTATCGTAGGAGAGTGAATAGGATAAGGGTTATGCGATTTGGTGTAATCGAGTACAGGTGTCAAAATTGGGTCCAAGAGGCCTCCAAGTTGAAGTTGAGAATAGAAGTACTTTTACATGTCTACTGCTTGCAGGGTTGTACTGGTCTAAAGTGCTATCAGCCTGTGCCCTTTGGGGTGGTCTGACAGGTCACTGTTTGGGCCAATCGTTTTGCTGTTTGTGTGTTTATGGTCTGCTCAGCTGGTTTTTACTGCTGATTTCACTAAGTTTAAAACAAATATTGCCGACAGCATCTCACATCAATACAATCATCCATATCTTTCTAAACACTTCTAAAGCATATCATTACAAGTTCAAAGCCACCCCAATTTGCAAACATGGGCTACTTTTTTTAGCTATATAAATCACTAATGGGGGCCTCTTATTGTGACGCCTGGGCCTATTGTCTGCCCCATTCTAACCCTAACAGTTGCTTTCATAGTTAATGCACTTGCTGCAAAGAGTTGAAGTTTGGTTATCGGATTTGTCATAATCCAAGATACAGAGTTATATATTAATGTTTTGACTTGTCTATTAAGGTTGAGGTGTTAGACTGTTAAGCGCTATGAGCCGCACCAAGATACAGACTTATCTATCATATCATTGTACTAACTGAGATTTGTGTTCAGTTAATCCTTTTGAGCAGGAAAAGATTGTGCTAGTCAGAGGGATTTTTGCTGGCCGAGAATTCACTTTGTGTGTTTCATAGTGGCAGGAGGAAAATATTCTCCTAGAGTGACTGCTGACTTTGGATTTTTCTTTAGTGGAACAGACATGAGTTATTGTTTTATTTTTAATATTTTGCTTATCTTGAAGCGGATTGGTGTGGAGTGAGAGCCACAGAGTTACATCATAAGGTATTGCGCTGTGTTTTGTCGGTTTAGTTTGTGCCACATTGGGATTGGAGTAGGGTCAAGACTTATTTGTATATGGTTGGGTCCAAACTGAGGTAGCATGGTGTGCAAAATAATGATGGCCTGGGATGTGGCCCGAGTGATTACCAGTGGCTGAGATAAATGTAAGCAATCTATCCATCGCTCATCATATACTTCATGGTTGTGTCCCATGGCAAGACATTTCCAGTGTCACACTCACACAGGGAGAGACACTATGGTTCGGCTCATCAAGACTGGCTGGCAGATGCATCAAGCAAAATACCTCCCGGTAAATTAGCGAATCGGTAAAACAGGCCAATACGAACGCTAAATCTGACAACGCAATGCATCAACCCCATTTCCTACTAAAATAAAGTATCGCTAAATAATCCCCTCGGAAAATTATCGAATTGTAAATTAGCCAATTGGTAATACCGAGAAAGAAATCAGCGTCCGGAAATACCGAATCGTTATTAAAGAATCGCAACGAAATGCATCAAAACTCGCAAATACCGAAAATGCCCAAAATCGCTATTTTGCATGAGCAAAATAAGGGGAATCACAAACTGGAGGTAAAGTTATTGGAAAGGAAAAAAAAAATTAAAACACAGGTGCAGACGATCAGAAACCCTTTAAATATGCCTCTGGAGACCCTTTATGTCTACCAAAATGGCTACCCCCTGCGTGCTTGCTAGGAGGAGGAGAATCAACGCTCTTGCACAGCGCAGGAGGATGATCCAGGACAGGGTCTTCAGGGTGCACATCACATTGCTGGGCCAGACAGAGGAACTGATCTACAACAAGTACAGATTGAACCAGGCTATGATCATGTGCCTCATTGCTGAGCTGGAACCACTACTGCAGTACCAGACCCGTCGGACCAACGTCATCCCAGCCCATGTCCAGGTGCTATGCAGTCTGCACCTGCTGGCGTCTGGAAGCTTCCTGGGGGTAATAGTAGAAGCTGGAGGTGTGTCGCAAAGCGCACTATCCCGCTTCTTCCACAAATTCCTAGATGCCATGCTGACATTCATACATCGCCACATCACCTTCCCCACAACCCCACAGCAGTTAAACCGCACCAAACGGGACTTCTACCAGGTGGTACAATTCCCCCATGTGATAGGATGGGTTGACTGCACGCATGTCCCCATCTGTCCTCCCTCAGCCAACGAATAAATCTTCCGCAACCGGAAGTCAAATCATTCAATTAACGTGCAGGTCGTGTGCAATGCCAAGCACATCATAACGGACATTGTAGCCCAATTCCCCAGAAGCACACACGACGCATACATATCCGTCACAGTGGCATCCACAGCCGTCTGATCAACGGTGAATTTGGAGAGGGACACCTACTAAGTACATACCAATGCCTCATCAGTAACTCCATCCTCACATGTATAATTGCATTCATGCTGCTAACCCTTTGCTCCCCACCCTGCAGGTGACAGCGCCTATGCCTTGCGAGGGTATCTCCTCACTCCCTACCTCAACCCAGCAACACTTCAAGAGCAGCGCTACAACACAGCACACATCAGCACCAGGAATGTGGTGGAGCGAACCTTTGGCATCCTCAAGAGTCGCTTCTGGATACTACACAAGACAGGAGGTGCCTTGCTGTATGACCCTGTAACCTGCTGCAGAATCATAGCTATCTGTGCAATGCTGCACAACATTGCCACAAGAAGGAGGATACCAATAGAGGTGGACGGAGAGGACGACTTACGTGCACTGCAAGCCCCCCTGCCCCCAACCCCAACCGGCACACGTGCCTAACACAGCAGAAGGCCAAAGGAGGCAGACATACATCACACAGCATCACTTCTGAGACAGATAAGAATGAGCCATCACAACATGATCTTGTTTGCAAATTTTTAATGCTCATGAGCAGCTGTCAGGTGCAGATAAATGAGACGCCAACATGACGCAAAATAAAAAGAAATATTGGGATACATGTCCGTTGTCATCACGGGTGTATCATGTGGCAGTATAGTTGGCCCATAGTAACGTCACCATGGCCAGGGAGCCAATGGAACATGGCTATTTGTGCTTGCCACGTACCTCCTGTCTCGTGACTCCTCCACATCGCTGCGATGTGTGTCAGTGGCAGTGGCGCTGCGCGCACTGCGCCTCCTCTCGCTGTCCTCCGGCACAGAGATGCTGCTCACGCTTGAAGCAGCCTCACTCCCCTCCTCCCCTCCCAAACTGCTGGCACTGAAAGTCCCAGACTGCCGATGCTCCACTGCAATGGTCACTCTAAGGACTTAGCCACATCTCCACAATAATGCCCCAAGTCGACCTGCAGGGACACAGAACTGCGTGAAAGCACAGCTGTGCTGTTGCACAGCTTAATGATGACCCTAATGGAGGCATTAGAACGGAGCATGTTCTGCCGATGCCTCCGGCGCTCGCGAGGAATTAGAACGGAGCATGTTCTGCCAATGCCTCCGGCGCTCGCTCTGTTGGCCTGCAATGACAGCACGTGTGAGTTCCTGCAGACACTGTTTAATGTCTCTGTTGCCCTCAGCAATGGCTGTGGTCATCTCACGCACAGCTTCAGTCATGTTGCCAATTTTTAGAAACAATCGCAATGGACCGCACACCGCTAACCCCTCCTCCGGATGGCCACTAGGGACTCTGGTACATGGAGTTCTTGAGTGGTTCACTGCAGTGGGTGCAAGTAGGTACTTGTTGAACTGATGATCTCTAGACCCGATACATGTCCCGGGTATTTGGATATCGCCCGAGACATGGCTCGGGTTTCGGGATAACTTCCCTCATCAGTAGAGGAAATAGTTTGGGGTGGAAGAGAAGGCCGCCAAGCAACCGTCAAAGGCCTCGATGCCCGAATCGGCACGCAGGTGCGTCGTCCAGGTGCTCGTCAGCTCAAAGCTCAAGGGAGCCAATTTGTAGAAACAATCGCAATGGACCGCACACCGCTAGCCCCTCCTACGGATCGCCCCTAGGGACTCTGGTACATGGAGTTCTTGAGTGGTTCACCCCAGTGGGTGCAAGTAGGTACTTGTTGAACTGATGATCTCTAGGCCCGATACATGTTCCGGGTTTTTGGATATCGCCCGAGACATGGCTCGGGTTTCGGGATAACTTCCCTCATTAGTAGAGAAAATAGTTTGGGGTGGAAGAGAAGGCCGCCAAGCAACCGCCAAAGGCCTCGATGCCCGAACCGGCACGCAGGTGCGTCGTCCAGGAGCTCGTCAGCTCAAAGGAGCCAATTTGTAGAAACAATCGCAATGGACCGCACACCGCTAGCCCCTCCTCCGGATCGCCCCTAGGGACTCTGGTACATGGAGTTCTTGAGTGGTTCACCCCAGTGAGTGCAAGTAGGTACTTGTTGAACTGATGATCTCTAGACCCGATACATGTCCCGGGTTTTTGGATATCGCCCGAGACATGGCTCGGGTTTCGGGATAACTTCCCTCATCAGTAGAGAAAATAGTTTGGGGTGGAAGAGAAGGCCGCCAAGCAACCGTCAAAGGCCTCGATGCCCAAACCGGCACGCAGGTGCGTCGTCCAGGAGCTGGTCAGCTCAAAGCTTAAGGGAGCCAATTTGTAGAAACAATCGCAATGGACCGCACACCGCTAGCCCCTCCTCCGGATCGCCCCTAGGGACTCTGGTACATGGAGTTCTTGAGTGGTTCACCCCAGTGGGTGCAAGTAGGTACTTGTTGAACTGATGATCTCTAGACCCGATACATGTTTCGGGTTTTTGGATATTGCCCGAGACATGGCTACTACTTACTACTCGGATACAAGCATGTGAATCTATGAAAGATGTAATACTGGAGAAGGAATTAGTTACTTACCTGTACACTATAGTTCTCCAGTATTATGTTTCATAGATTCACATGCGCCCGCCCACCTCCCCGTTTTTTCAGGCAGAATCTGTTATCTCGGTATTAAACATGTCTCTCACTCGGGGACGGAAATCTGAGGCAGGAAGATTCTGCTGGGGAGTGTGAGGGCAGGGCAGCAATGCTGATTGGCTGACTTTTGGACCAAACAATGAGAAGGTCTGGTTACCAAATACTACAGTCCCTATTGGCTTTTCTATGCAGTTTTCTTCTCTATGATACTGCTTGGTCATTCTGTTACCGTGAGACTCCCACCATGACGACGGGGAAGATACAAGCATGTGAATCTATGAAATATGTAATACTGGAGAAATAGAGAGATTGGCGTTTCAATAAAAAAGGTTTTATTGAACAGTCTTCTTACTCATGCAAGAGAGGTGAACTGCTACAATCGTTAGACAGAATGCGAAGTATAATGCCTACAGCGTGAACAGTAATATACAATAATACTGTAATAGCATGGTCTGTTGCTATGACATACATAGAAATACATACATAAATAACAGGGTAAAATACTCAACTGGTGCTTCTAAAATATGAATACCCCAATGTACATAACCTATGTCTAGAACCAGGGAAGAAGTAGGTGCTGTCTTTAGTTATAGATTAGTTCTGCCAAGAATTGCCAAATGTTTCTCTAGGTTCTAATCAGCTCCATACTTTAGAATGAGAGAGGTTGGTATCTCTTTCCCTGGACTCGATCTCTAAACACCCTGCAAGGGGAGTCAGAAACAATGGAGCTGGATTCTCGGCAGGAAGGTGACAGCTTCTAGTCAGTGCGTCAGCTGGAGAGTTGGCTTCCTTCGGCACTTGCTGTAGCGAGCTGTGTCGTGCAAGCAGGTAGTCAAACTGCACCGAACCACACCATGCTTTGCCATAGCAAGTGAAGGTATATTTATACCTTGAAGGTGTTTAGGAATGCCAGTATTGACGTAAAAGTTGGGCATATGAACGACATGAATGAACCCCTAAGGAATAGATGTTCATATATAATAAATGAGTTCTTGGAGAAATCAATATCCAGGCAAGGGAAAATCCCTTCAGCTTAAGAGTCTGGTTTTCCTAGAAATTGTTGTGACGTAGATGAACGGATGGAAGTAGCCATACCTGTATTTGGGTAGCATGGGCTATGTCTAAATAAGGACTGGATTTCTATGCCTATATAAGGGCAATGTGAAATATACCTATATAAGGGCATGAATTGGGAAAAATGCATACGGAATCTAAATTGAAACACAACAGAACAGTTTCTTCACCCCAAGCGTGTGCACTAGCGCCTGCTCAGAAGAGGAATCTTCTGGTGAAGAGGAGCGTCAATGAGACCTACCCCTAGAGAAAGAATAGTGTCTTGTTTCAAGTCCTTCCGTCTGTGCTTCTTGTGTTGTTTCTAATTGCTCTTGGAGGACTTGAGAAGAACAATGAGGGCGACTACAACTTTGAACATGATTGACCTTGTGGCTAGTGCTCATCGGCAACATGCCATAAACAGCTTTGCCTCCCACTGCTTAATTGCCTTGCCTTTGAGTGCAAGAGGACGCATTGTCCACATAACTTTGGTAGAAGCACCACAGACAAACTTCATAGGGCAAGACAGTAGCCGAAAGATTTGGGAGGGCTATGTAGCTCCAGTGACATCACATCTATGCAGTAACCAATTTCGATGTAGAGCAGACACCATCTACCAGCAGAAGAGCTGATGCAAAATTTCTGGATCCAGTCTGGCACCTGGGGTTATTGAAAAGGTGGGGAACCTGCACGTAGAAGTATCCATACGAGCGTGTAAACTCTGGCCTCTGAATGAAAATTTCTCCATGCATCTAGGAAATCCAATTTTGCCAGCCTTATAATGACTCTTGGGAACATCTTTCCTGATTGTATACCCTTAGTGGATCTGTCCAAATCATCCGATGTGATCCGAGTGAAACCGTTCCCTATCCCCATGGTACCCTAGGGTAGTCTTTCCCTGTTTTAGTAGGACAACCAAAACCTTTGTTATATGAGATTATTTAACATTGCCTTTCAGGAAGCAATATCACCCAGCTTTATACCTGTGTTATTCTTCACATTGAAAAGGAAATATATTCCTTTTCAGTAAGGCAATACCTCTGGTTTTCGTACGTCCTGCGCAGAAGTATTGCTCCAGAGGCTTACATTTCTTCAAGCTCACCTGATATGTAGCAAGCAGATACAGGCCTCCTCCATAATTTATTGAGCAGGTTTAGAAGCATTGAGGTCTTGCATGTTATTATAGTTCTCTATATTATTGGTACATTTCAACTAACTCTTTTCCATCAAACTCCATCTTTATCTCAGTTCTGAGTTGACCACAACGGAGGCCATCCACTTATTATACCAGTTCCACTTCCCCACTCTCCTTAAGTTTCCACTCCACTGCACAACAGAAAGGTTCTGTATGATGTCCCTACTAGGATCACCTCTGATCTAGATTGATATTACCAATAAATGGCACCAATCTCCCCCCTTTGAACTGGGCCAGTTGACTTACTTTACTTATTTGAGTAACATCACTTAGTACAGTGTTCTCTTCTGATTGTGTTGTTTCACAAACCTGCCTACATTTTCACTTACCTCTATCTTTTCTAAAAAAGCATAGCTACACAGAAAAGTCTCCTCAGAGTCATCTTCCGACAGCTCGTTGGTTGACCCAGAATGCTATGAGCTCCACCTGTTTCTGTCTCCTTTACGTACATTGTTGCTGCCATGGCCTTAGTACTTCTGGGGATATTTCAGCTTGCTGTGTACCTGGTCGATCATTTAATTCAATATTTGATATTCTTCCCTTTCCTCTGCTGTCAACATTTGGTGATACTTACCTTCCACTTCGAAGTTCTGACTCAAAGGAAACTTATCTGTACCTAATTTTGTTTTCTGTAGGTCAGTTCACTATTTCTTTCAGCACTGTTCTCTTCATTAAAGTGATCTGTGAAAGATCTTTCAGAAGGATGCTTGTTATCGCTTAGATTCTGCAAGCGCTACACTAACCCTCAGATGCAACACATTCATCCTTTGTCATTGTACTGCAACCTAAGTCAGAGGATTTGTCTTCCAAGGGCATTCTGAAGCAAGCCTATGTTCACAACATCACTATGCAGTAGTAAAAAGAATGTCCCACATTTTGGGATGACTGGTACTGTGCCAGTTCCTACACTCAATCCGCCTTCGGAAACATGTCCCTGTCTAGGCTTTCAAATATTGCTGCCATGACTCCTTGAATGCTCTGTGCCACCAGGTCCACCTTCATTGAGTTATTTTTCCACTCCTTGCATTCTCTAGTAATTTATTTCCCAAGACATACCTTAGACTTTTTTCAGTTGAAGGGCACTCAAGTCTGTGGCTCACCAATCTTCCCAACTTAGGTCTCTGTGGGTATGACTAACAAAGCAATGGCCTCCTTGGTGTCTTTTCTTATGCCTCTGGTTGTGCCGCCTCAATCACATCCACCAGCTTCACTTTGTAGCAGGGATCCACCTGGCCCATGGTTCTTCAGCAGTTCCTATACGTGGTATGTACTTTGCAACAGGTATGAAGTTCGCTCCCCAAGACTAAGTGATTCTCGCTCTCCTACTTCCCCCTCTCCAGCATTGAGAGATGCCCACCCAGTCTTGGTTGAAGTTTACCCTCCATTCCACTGGCCAACATTCCCAAACAGATCCCATATTACTGCTCTGAACTCTTGTCCCAAAGACAGTTCAGCCAGGGTCGGGCAGGTGGTAAACACTATTTATTGCTTCAGGCATCTCTACAGCTGCTTGCCAAACCACTGAAACCAGAAGTTATTGCCACTGAACCAGGGAATCTTATTCCTCTATGGAACGGTCTGCACATTCCTCCATTACTTCAGATGACCTGCTTTTATTAGCTGCATTTGTAGACACCCTGATGATCTTACCTTTCACTTGAGAAGTCCCCATTCAAGAGCACTGAGCTCAGTCCCGCTTTAACGCACAAGTTACTTACCTTCGGTAACGATATATCTGTAAGAAACAGTAGTTCGTATTAGATTCTTTACCTTAGAATATCCCCAGGCGTCAGACTGGATCCGGAAACCTTTGCGTAGCAGTACCCCTGCGTGTCGGTAGGCGTCGTCTGCGGCTCCGCGTCTGTCGTCGGCGCCGGGATGACGTCGCCGGAGTACTTAGACGCCGCCTTACTTGGAGGAACAGTAAGGTTTTGAGGAGGGATCTAAGGCAGGGGTAGGAAGTAGTGAGTCTCAGCTCCAAGGGAAGTGCATTCCAGCGGGAGGGGGCAAGGAAAGAAAATCTAAGGCCACCATGTCTTTTGCGCTTAAAGGTGGGAATTGTCAGTATAGCCAGATGAGAAGAACGAAGGTTGCGCGCAGGGAGATAGTGGTGAAGAAGGGAGGAAATGATAGCAGGGCCAAGGCCAGCCAGGGCTTTAAAAATAATGCAGCCTAGCTTAAATTCGCTGCGTTTAGCCACTGGAAGCCAATGAAGGGTTTTAAGCAGGGGGCGAACATGAATGTGTCTGGGCTGATGGAAAATTAGTCTCGCGGCCTGATTCTGTACCAACTGTAGGCGATTAAGTTGGTACGCAGGGATGCCGACAGAGTGAGTTGGCATAATCAATCCTAGAGACTACTAGGGCCAGAAGAGCCAGGGTCAGGGCCTCCGTGGTTAGAAAATCGGGAGATCTTATGGATTTTACAGAGGTGGAAAAAACAGGAGGATACCACGGCACTAATCTGGGGCTTCATGGAGAGGTCATTACTGATAATGACTCCTAGGCTTTTTGCTGAGTTAACAGGACGAGGAGGGGAGCCAAGGCAGGAGGGCCAGAAATTGGAATTCCAGGGATTGGAGAAGTGTGGCTCAATGGTTAGAGGCGGCAGACCCGGAAGCTGAGATCGGCCCGGGACAGGGTTCGATTCCCAACGCGGCAGGGTCTTGGGTCAAAATGTCCGCGGGCCTGATAATTCTCGCCTCGGCGCCTACTCTAACCTTGGGCTCCACTCTGCATCTCTGGGCAATAGCTTGCTTAATCTTCACAACGGCCCCTTCAACGCCGGGGATGCCTGGCCTCACCTTGGGGGTGCCCAGAAGGGGCCATCTCACAGGGAAAGCCAGGACGGGTTCCCCAGCGGTATACAGCGCCGGGACGCCCACGGTGTGGGCAGCTGTGCGCTTTACAAGTATACAATATTTTACACCTCCGACCAAGACCAGCTCGGTCTTGTCGGGGTTAAGCTTTAAGTGATTGTCCTCCATCCAGTTGCTGATGAGACACAGGGTGGACTGAAAATTATAAATAGATTGATCGGAGGAGTCAATGTCAAAGATTAGCTGAATGTCATCAGCGTAGTTGAATGCGATGACATTGCTACCCCGTAGGGCCGGAATGAGGGGAATCAAATATAGGTTAAAAAGAAGGGGAGACCGGGAAGAACCCTGGAGGACGCCACATGTCAACTCAACTTTGTCCGCTGAAAAATTAGAAAGGCGGACAGCCTGATGACGGTTGCTCAAGAAGGAGCGGATCCACCCAAGGGCCGGCCGCCGATGCCAGCGTCCTCGACACGGCCGACCAAGATATCATGGTCGGCCGTGTCGAAGGCAGCCGACAAATCCAGGAGCACCAAGGCCTGGCTGATCCCGAGGTCCGCTCCTCCATCACTGAGAGAATGACTGACTCGGTTGAATGTGCTGGCCTAAAGCCAGCCTGTTGCGGGTCGAGGAACTGGGAGCGTTCGATAAACGAGCTCATAAAGTTAGTGACATGGGCATCCAGCACTTTACTGAGGTAAGGGAACAAGGAAATAGGGCGAAAATTACTCATTAAGGAGGGGTCTGCGTTAGGCTTCTTCAGGATGGGTACCACCTCAGCTATCTTGAAGGAGTTAGGGACCAAACCAAGCCGGAGGGAATTATTGAGCAGAGGCAAAGGGGGTTTGGGGCAAGCAGTAAAGGCCTCCCGTAAAATATGGGGGGGGGCAGCAGTCTGTAGGAGAGCCAGAGCCCACCTTCTTTAACAAAGCGGAAAATTGCTCCTCAGAGATTAGGGGTATCTGATCCACTGTGTGCAGATTTCTAGGGGCCAAAGTAGTAGCAGATAGGGGTGTCGGGTCTGGGGTACGGAGAGGAATACTATTTGTAATTTTGGCAATTTCTTCCACAAAGAAGGAGTTAAGGGAATTACAAAGGGCTTGGGAGGGGAGAGGCTTAATGGTTACTCTATCGGGGTGTGAGAGCTCTTCCACTATAGAAAAAATATCTTTTGCCTTAGTGGCCGAATCAGTGATCTTTTTAGAGAAGTATAAAGTTTTAGCCTGGAGGATGGCTTGTTTATAGTCTTTAAGCTGGGCCGTAAACAAAATTTTTTTCTCGGGGCGTAATTACCCCTCCAGCTACGGTCGGCCTGCCTGTGTGTAAGTTTTTTAATTTTTAACTACTCTGAAAACCATCTCTGGGCATCATGGGGGCGTTTTAGCTTGAGATGTCTAAATGGCGCAACAATGTTGCTGGCTGATTCAAGCCAGTGCCTCATACTGATAGCCTGAGTATCTAGGGAGTCATGTTCGGCGGGGGAGGAGGCGGTGAGTAGGGAACAGAATTCACTAAGATCAGCCCTGTTCCAGTTCCTGGTTAAAAGGTTCCCCGCTGGTGTAAGGCTAGTGTGGGGAATAAAGGCCATGGAAAACGTAATAATAAAATGGTCTGACCACGGACAAGGGGAAAAAGGGGTTGGGAAATATCTAGATTGGACGTCCAGACCTGGTCTAGGACTTGACCTTTAACATGCGTTGCCGATTTAATATGCTGGATACAGTTCATGGCCGCTAGGAGATCAGTAAAAGCAATAGAACAAGTGCTCTCCCTAGCATCAGAGGGCCAGAAGTTAAAATCGCCAATAATCAATACTTTGGAATTGTTGACCACTAGTTGGGAGAGCATATCGCCAAACAGTGACGGGAAACCAGGCATGTGTTGGGGGGACGGTAAACAAGAACACAGATAAGAGGAGACAGGGAGGATTCAAGTCTTAAAATGAGGCAGTCAACAGATGGTATGCGAGCTGCCTCTAGGGATGAGAACCTAATTGGGAGTTTGACAATGGCTGCGACCCCGCCACCGGGCTTACCAGGAGGTCTGTTAGTCTGGAGAATATAGTAGCCCGGGGGCATCGCCACCAAAATGTCGGGAGTTGACTCCTCATTGAGCCAGGTTTCCGTTACTAGGAGTATGTCAGGTTTCTCAGAGTCCAATAATTGGAAAATCTCTAACTGGTGTTTCACCAGCGAGCGGGTGTTAAATAGCTGACTGTCAGCAAAGAGTTGGTTGTTCTTCTGGTTGGGAAGGGTGGAGAGTCATAGGGACCAAGCGGGGTGGGAGGGGACGGGGCGACTGCCAGGGGAAATGTGAGTTCTTGAAAATCGGTCCTGGGACAATAAATTCCCAGTGAACCAAGTCGGGTTTGAGTGGAGGGGCTAAGAGGCCAGTGGTTATGGAGACGTTTCAGAGCCGGGGCCGGATAAGAAATAAAATGGGCAGAGTTCCCTGCCCCTGAACGAGCGCGGACGGGCGCAGAAGGGCTTGCCTTTGGCGCGCACCCGGCGTGCCCACTGCGCGCTTGTGGGGACATGTGCAATATGTAGCCTAGCCCCGCTTCCAGCTAGACCGCAGCCTACGGTACTGCAGGGCTCAGGGACTGACCTAAGATGGCGCCCTGCCCTCCACACAATCGGCAATGCAGCCGCGATGGACCAGGGCAGGGGGAGCACACCAGACAGCAAGTAAGTACAGGAATAAGAATTAATGAGAAGCAGCGATTTAAAAATGTCCAGAAGGTAAGTAACTTGTGGATCTGAAAGAAACAGGTTAGTATTAGATTCCTTACCTTAGAATAGATACCCCAGCAATACCAACCCCGGTGGTGGGTCTGCAAACCAATAATCACACCAGAAAGTCCTGGAGGTTGGAACGGCCAAAGAAGCCATCCCTCCGGACTTGGCTGTCCAGGCAGTAGTGTCTTGCGAACGTGTGCAGCGAGGCCCACGTAGCTGCCTGACATATGTCCTGCAAGGGGACTCCCCGGCCCAGGGCAGTGGTAGCCGCCGTAGCCCGAGTGGAATGGGCTCTCAGCCCAACAGGAGGCTCCTTTTTAGCCAAGGAGTGGCACGCCTTGATGCACAAGACGACCCATCGAGAGATGGTCCGTTTGTGCACCGCCCAGCCCTTCATAGCGCCCACGTAACCAACAAAGAGTTGGTCATTCACCCGGAACTGGCGTGTGTGATCCAAATAGAAAGAGTATATAGGAAAAAACAGTGTCCCACTGGTTATCAATGTTAAAGACAATTTAAATTTAGCATACAGTACGTATTACAGAGAAGGAATACCAGGGAGTCTCAGTACATTGGTGAAACGGTTATTAATCACCGATTATGTTTAAACAAGAAAAGCACAGTTGAAATGCAGCACTGTACATGAAAAACAATCATGAAGCAACCCAAAAAGGCACTTGGTGACAAGGTGATGACGAAGTGAGAGTGACGACGCAAGTGAAAGTGAAAGACAGCGAGGTCGGCGCAAAGTGATAAAAAACAATCAAATATAGGCTTTTACATTGAATATATAAAATAGACAAGTTCAATTTGGCAGAGTGAAGAGCCTATTAATAATGCGCCATGAAATCGGGCTGTGGTTGTCGACGGCGTTTTGATCCTCTATAATTCGGGATCCTCTTCAGGACAGGGTTGGCGTTGAATTAGGGTGCTGCATGGGGAAATAATTAATTAATTTTAGGAGATCGGGCATGACGGGGTGGTAGCTTAAACAAGGTTGTGGCTTAAAAGGAACACGAATGTGAGCCGGGTGAAAGGGAATTTCACATTTGACTAGACTTAAGGGGGTTCTAGCCGTGTGGGCGGTGGTAGGTCGCATGCAGTTATAATGCGTGAGTAGGGCAGGTTGGACTAGGGTGGGGGTCATTCGGAGAGGGGGGTAATTGTTCGCAAACCTGAGAATTAGGATCGCTGACAGATTGTAGGTCAGTCGTCCAAGATTGGTGGGTCCACGTACTCGGGGGCGAGTCAACAAATCACTGGCGGGAGGTCCAGGTCTCCTCTGAATCGGTCGCATGGGCGCCTAGAAGGGTGGTTCGAAGAAAAGGGTTAAGGCGGGTATTCACGGACAGTTCTGGCGAAGTCCGTTATATCCGCAATGGCGGTGGCTGGGTGGAGCAATGGCGAATTACCTGGATAGATCTGGGCGGAGGGGTCAATAGTCCACAAGTGGTAAGCAGGGGTGCTCAGGGGCAAGTCTGAAGATTACTGCCGGGGGGTCCAAGTCTCCTCTGGTCAAGCTGGTGGCGTGCCTAGAGGGGATGGAGCAATAGGTTAGGGCGGGTGCTACCGGGCAGAACTGTTGAGGTCCGATAATTCCGCAATGGCGGTGGATTGGGGGGAGGCGGCGGTGGGCGCTATTTAGTTACCTGGGTTAGTCTGGCATCCAAGGCGATTGAATCCTGGGCGGTGAGAGCTCGCGCACAGTAGCGGGTTCACTGTTGTGGTCAGACGGAACCAGGAAGTAACGGTGGAAGGGGGGCGGGGCCACAGGGTGTGGGGGCGGGAAGGGGAGGGGAGCAGTAGTGGAACAGTGCCCATTGGTTAAACCTATTGGTAAAGGGAGGGATCAGGGTGGAGTAGTCGAATGAATAAAACAGTTTGTACATATCAAAACCATAAACGAGTTACATTCTAGTTATAGTTCACAACAAAATTGTACAGAGATGCACAGGGATTGATGTGTAGTCTAACCAAAACGCAAGATTCAAAATACATATTGTGCGCAGGATCATTGATAATTCATGGTTTATAACATTACGTTCAATGCGTAAGAATGCATGAGCCCTTAACCATAGTTCTAGCATAGGTGAACGGTAGAGGTGTTACTGGGACCGCAAGGGTTAGGATGTTAGTTTCAGTGTGGGGAGAATAGGTACAGAGTAAGGTTGATTGGTCTGCATGGAGAATCAAGTGACCACCGTGCTACTCCATTCATCAAGAGTGTTCAGGCCCCTATTTACGGAGTCTGCGAGTGAGATCCATTTGCATTCAGCTCGGTTTAGGAGTAAGTTTATGTTGCCACCTCTGGTAGGGAGTCTGAGATGTTCAATTACCTGCCATCGTCTATCAATGTCCCGGTGGCCTTTCTCAATGAAGTGTGTAACAAGAGGGGCTGAAAGAACTTGGCAGTTAATTCGGCTTTTATGTTGAATGATACGCTGCTTCACCATTTGGGTGGTCTGACCAATGTAGAGTAGGTCGCAGGGACAGCGAATAGCATAAATTACGTTGGTGGTTTTGCAATTAGTATGGCATGTGAGTTCATGTCTTTTCTCGTTGTATATAAACTCTCTTGTGTTGCTGGTGAGTTCACACACACTACATCCTTGGCATTTGAAATGTCCGCGGATTGGAGCTAAACCCCAGGCAGATGTGATGCTGTTTTGGTTTTTGGTTGTTTCTGGCCATGTAATGGCATGAACCAAATGATTCGCAATGTTGTTTCCTCGTTGATATGAGAAAAGAGGTGGGTCCCGGAATTGTTCTTCGGATCTGAGCACAGTCCAGTTCTTTTTAATAATGGAACTTATTTTGTTGCTGTCAGGTCCAAAGGTAGAGACGAAGGGAATTCTTGTCATTGGTTTCCTGGTCTTGGGTGTTAGTAAGTTTTCACGATGGTAATACCAGGCACGTTTTTTAGCTCTGGTAACCAGTCTGCGGGGATATCCTCTATGTATGAGTTTATTCATCAGGATGTCTGCTTCGCGGAAGTAGTCTTTTCTCCATTTACAGTTACGCCTGATGCGTAAAAATTGGCCGAATGGCAGACCATCTTTGAGACCTCTGGGGTGATAACTTGAGTAGTGTAGCAAGGTGTTCCGTTCTGTGGGTTTCCGGTAAAGGATGGTGCCCAACGTACCTTCCTCGGCATGTATAATCACATCCAGGAAAGGTAGATCGTTTACTTTATATTCACTGGTGAAGTTCAGATGTTCTTGACTGTTGTTGAGCCACTCAATGAAGGGTGTTAAATCATCAGGGGAGCCATGCCAGAGGAGGAGGATGTCGTCAATATAGCGACGCCAGAGCCCCACATGTTGAAGGTGAGGATTAGTTGGGTTGAGGATTAATGATTTCTCCAGGTTGTGTACATAAAGAATCGCAAAATTCGGCGCAAAACAAGCGCCCATGGAGACTCCTTTGATTTGTAAATAGTGTGTCTCACGATATAGAAAATAATTGTTTTGCAAGGCGATTCGTAGTAAGTCCATGATAAATTCCGTTGGGATTTTGGTGGGTTGTGGTCTAGTTAACAGTAGGTCATGGATGACCTGGAGGCCTTCTCTGTGGGGGATGTTAGTATATAGAGATTCTATGTCCAGACTAACCATGAGTTGAGAGGTAGTATCAAAGTCCTTATCCTCTATGGTAGTGATGAGATCCATGGTATCTCGTATGTAGGTGTCAGTTAGAGGGACAAATTCCTTTATGATGGCGTCAATAAATTTGCCCAGGGGTTCGAGAATTGAGCCGCAGCCGGAGACAATTGGTCGACCTGGAGGATTGGTTGTGTCCTTGTGGATTTTAGGCAAGACGTAAAGAACTGGCGTCCTGGGGTGAGAGTTATTTAAGAAAGCATGTTCTTTTTTGGTTATAATGCCAAGTTCTCTTGCTGAAGTTGTTGTTCTGAGTATTTTAGATTTTATGTCTTGTAGGGGGTCTTTGGTGAGAGGGCGGTAGTGTTCCAAATTGCCCAGTTGGCGTTTAATTTCAGTGTCATATTGGTCGGTATCCATAATCACGATTCCTCCGCCTTTGTCTGCAGGCTTGATAATAATTTGATTGCTGTTTTTTAGTGATTGGAGGGCGTTCTTTTCGGTCAAGGGTAAGTTGTAAGGAGTGAATCTTGGGGTGGTTTTGAGATCCAGAACTTCCTGCATAACCAGTTTTTCAAAGGTCAAGATTTCGGGTGACATTTGACTGGTAGGTGGATTAAAGGTTGAGGGAGGTCGGAATATGGATTGAGTCTGATAATTTGATTCTGTCTTGTCCGCGAAAAAATGTTTTAGTCGTATTCTTCTGAAGAATTTAAGCAGGTCAGATTGAAGATCCAGAAAATAAGTACGTTCCGTAGGAACAAAGGACAAGCCCCTCGACAGTAAGTTTGTTTCATCAGATGTCATGGCGTGCTTGGATAAGTTGAATATAGGGATGGTAAGATCAATGTCCTTGATTGCACTGCCACTATTTATTGTGGTTGACCCCATTGGTAGAACCTGTTCCGGGTCTGTCGTTCCCCTGGGAGTTGTGGTTGGTACTGTCGGTTTCTTGTTTGGCGGTTTTGAGGAGGGGGTATGCTAAATTTAAATTGTCTTTAACATTGATACCCAGTGGGACACTGTTTTTTCCTATATAACTTACGTACCCAGTCCCATTTAAGTTTATGGGTTATACTCCTGTTCCTTATCACCAAATAGAAAGAGAGCGCACGTTTTGGGTCCAGACGGTGGAGCTGCTCTTCCTCTTTAGAGGGATGCGGAGGCGGAAAGAAGGTGGGCAAGGTGGTGGACTGCCCGATGTGGAAGGCTGTGACTACCTTGGGCAGGAAAGAGGGTCTTGTCCACAACACAACCTTGTCCGAATGGACAGAAAGGAAAGGAGGCTTGGACGAAAGAGCCTGGAGCTCACTCACTCTCCTGGCAGAGGTGATGGCAACCAGGAAAGCAGTCTTAAGGGTAAGAAGACGGAGAGGACAGTTGTGAAGTGGCTAGAAGGGAGCGCACATCAGAAAAGTAAGTACAAGGTTCAAGTCCCACTGAGGCATCACGAAAGGAACAGGGGGGAACATATGAGTGATGCCCTTTAAGAATCTGTTAACAACCAGGGACTTGAACAAAGAAGGCTGATCAGGTAGCCTTAAGAAGGCGGAAAGGGCAGAAAGTTAGCCCTTGATAGTGCCCAGAGCAGAGCCCTGCTGGGCAAGAGAAAGAAGGAAGAGGAGAGGAAGAGGAGAGAAAGAGGGGCAGAAAGGGGATCCACAGCCTTTGCTGTGCACCATGCCACAAACTTGTTCCACCTAAAGGCGTATACCGACTTTGTGGAGGGACGCCTGGCTGCCAGAATTACATCACAAACGTCAGGAGGCAAGTCAAATGGCCTCAACTGTCGCCGCTCAATCTCCAAGCATGGAGGTGGAGACTGGACAGGTTCGGGTGGAGGACCGTCCCCTGTTGCTGCGACAGAAGGTCCTCCTGAAGAGGCAGACGAATCGGGGGATAGAGAGACATACTGAGTAGCTCGGTATACCAGAATCTTCGTGCCCAGTCCGGAGCCACAAGGATAACCTGGGCCTGGTCGTGCCTGATCTTCTTCAGCACTCTGGGCAGAAGTGGTATAGGCGGGAAGGCGTACAACAGACTGCAGTTCCACTCGCGACGAAAAGCGTCTCCGAGCGAGTGCCGCCTTGGAAATTCCAAAACGCAGAACTGATGACATTGCGCGTTCTCTTCTGTGGCGAATAGATCTAACCAAGGCTCTCCCCACTGCTGAACGAGGCCTTGCACCACGTCCGAGTTCAGACGCCATTCGTGATCCATCATGTAATGTAATGTAACACATACTTATTGAGCGCAGCTGTCACCCAAAGGGTATCCTGGCGCTTTGACCAAAACACTACCTACATGTGGCAAGCTTTACACAGCCCTAGGGAAAAGATGACTTTTAAGATACTTTTTAAAAGACAATAAGTCCTGCCTGCTCCTCAAAGACAGCGGTAAGGAATTCCAAAATTTGGCGGCCGTAAAGCTGAAAGAGCGGCCGCCCATCCTCACCCTTTTTATCCTAGGAACTGTCACTAAGAATGCCGAAGAGGACCTCAGGGTTCTAGCGGCTGAGTACCAGGAAAAGAGATCTTGCAACATCACTGGACCCAAACCGTGCAGAGCTCCGAAGACCAGGCAGGAAGCCTTAAAACAGATCCGTTGCTGAAGAGGCAACCAGTGAAGATCCGAAAGTGCAAGGGAAGAGGAAGCAGAACGTGGACGGGAAAGGGCCAGCTTAGCTGCCATATTCTGAACCCGCTGCAGCTTCAAGGCCAAGATATTAGGGGCCCCTAGAAGCAGTGCGTTACAGTAGTCTAACCTACTGAGCATGATACTACGCACTACTTCAATCCTTGCTGAGGGGGGAAGTAGCGGGAGAATTTTCCGTAATGTACGGAGCAATAACATGCATGTCGCAGTGGTTTTGTTAACAAAAGCGTCCAGCTGAAGGCTGGGCCCAAACATGACACCCAGGTTACACGCGGACTCAGCAGCCGCCACAGTGCCTAGAATGGAAGTAGGCCAAAACTCCTCAGGTAGAGGACGAGGCAACCGATCCAAAGAATAATGGAGAACCTCCGTTTTCGATCCATTAAACTGGAGCGAATTCTGGCGCAGCCAGTCCACCATAGAGGTCATGCAACGGTGAAATGTTTCCCTAGAAACCGCATCCCCGCCTTCAGAAGAGAAAATAAGTTGAGTGTCATCCACATAATTGACGACCGATATGCCGAATTACTTAATCAATCTGATCAATGGGCGAAGATACAAGTTAAATAGGATCGGGCTGATTGCCGAGCCCTGAGGCACGCCCTGATTCACTTTTTTAACAGCTGACCAAAAAGGCGGCAGGGCCACGGCTTGTTGTTTGTTGCAAAGATAGAAGGTCAACCAGGCCAAGGCCTGGCCGGTCACCCCGGCCTCCTGCAGCCTGCTTAGTAGCACAGCATGGTCAATCGTGTCGAACGCGGCCGACATGTCGAGCAGCACAAGAAATGCCGCTCTTCCCATGTCGACACGCAAACGTAGGGCATCCAAAACGGCCACCAAAGCTGACTCAGTGCTGTGGGCCGGCCTAAAGCCAAATTGGGCCACGTCCAGACAGGCGTTGGATTCAAGGAAGCTAGACAGGACCTTTGTGACCAATTTCTCCAATATTTTTACAGAGAAAGGTAGGAGCGAGATGGGCCTGTAATTCGCCGGGCAGAAAGGATCCAAGGTGGCTTTTTTCAGTAGGGGTGAAACCACTGCGAGCTTCCAGCTGTCTGGAACCCTGGCCGTAACGAGGCACTGGCAACAGATGGAATGAAGCAGGGAAAACAGCTCCGCCTGGAACAACTTCCAGAACTTATGGGGTAAAGGATCTAATGGAGATCCAGAAGAGACGCTGTTAGCCAGCAGACAGAAATCCTCCAAGGAAGGAGTAGGAAAGCAAGTCAGCTGGGGCTGTGCTACCTCCTCCCTGAAAGCATCAAAGGCCGCTGTGCTAACAAAGTCCGAGGAGGGAGGAAGTGGAGAGCTAATCGGACTAGAAACCGAAAGCCCGTTCAGAATATTCCTGATTTTTTCCTCAAAGGCAGAGGCTAAGGTGTCACATAACTCCTGGGAAGCCGGAATGGCGTTCGAGACACAGGCAGGATTAGATAGATTGTTGACTATTTTGAACAAAGTTTGAGACTTGTTCGCTGCCTTGGCCAAAGTATCCTCCAGGTACTCGCTTTAGCACCCCTGATCAGCATTTTGTAGGCCTGAAAAGATTTTTTATAAAGCAATTTATCTGGTTCAGAATAGTGCCTTCTCCAAGCTCTCTCCGCCTGTTTACAGCGTAGTTTCTGTTGGAGAAGGTCATTGGAAAACCAGGGAGTGACCCTCATAAGCTTATATTTTGCCTTACGCAGAGGAACCACCTTATCCAGTGATTCTAGAATCTGCTGGCATAGAGCAGAATAACTTTCCTCCGCATTCTCCCCCAAGGTAAAAGCCCTAGGAAGTAGTGTGGGTAGACTGGAAAACCTCAGGATCCGCGACCATTGCCGACTAAACTTAGGTTTACCAGGGCCGCTATTGTTCAACGAGCCCGCTGGCAGAAGAATGGAAAAGTGGATCAGCGCGTGGTCCGTCCAGCATTGATCCGCTATCTCCTTAATCGAGACCTGCGAATCATCCGCAAAAACCATGTCCAAGATGTGACCTTTTACATATGAAGGGGAGAGCACCAGCTGCGTAAGATGTACATTACTGCAAGCCTGGCAGAGTTCTCGGTAGGCGAGGTCATGAGGACCATTAGGCCATAAATTAAAATCGCCCAAAACTAAGAACGTGGATTGAGAGTTAGATACATCGTAAATAAGATCTATCAGTTCCTGAGGGGGTGGTACAGCACTGCCGGGGGGGTCTATAACAGAGTAGCCCAGCGACCAGTACACCACTCTGGCCTTTTAGGGAAAACCCCAAAAGTTCGAAGCCAGTAACCCCTTGGACTTCAAGCTGTGAGAGGGCACCGACGGCTGAGTTCGTCCGCCCTGGCATTCAGGAAACCTGCCAGGTGTTGAACCACCAGCGTCACACCCTGATGTTCCAGCCACTGCCAGAGGCGCAGAGCCTCCAGGCAAAGGGTCCACAAACCCACCCGCCCTGTTTGTTGCAGTACCACATGGCGGTGATGTTGTCCGTGAACACCTGCACTACACTCCCCCGGACAGAGGGGAGGAATGCCTTCAGTGCAAACCAGATCGCCCGCAGCTTCAGAAGGTTGATGTGGAGCCGGGACTCCGCCGGAGACCAGAGGCCTCTGATCTCCGCCTCTCCCATGTGGCCTCCCCAACCCTGGAGGGACGCGTCTGTCACAACCACGTGCTCCGGTTGGTGTAGGGAGAGGGATCTGCCGCTGACCCAATCGCGGTCCGTGAGCAACCACTGTAACTGTTCTACAGTGCCCTCCGAGATCAAGACATGGTCGGACAGGTTGCCCTGATGCTGGGCCCACTGAAACTTTAGGTCCCACTGCAGAGCCCGCATCTGCCACCGGGCGTGATGCACCAGAAGGATGCAGGAGGCCATCAGCCCCAGAAGCCGCAGCATCAACCTGACAGACTCGGGATAACGGCTGAAAGATAGGAATCAGAGCCTGAATATCCAGAACCAGCTGTTCGGGAGGATAAACCCGAAACTGCGCTGAGTCCAGAACCGCTCCGATGAAGAGGAGCGTCTGAGAGGGACACAGGTGTGACTTCGGCACATTGATGGAGAACCCCAGCAGGTGCAGGAGATTAGCCGTAGTCTGGAGGTGGCTGACGACTGTCTGGGGCGAGTCCGCCTTCAACAACCAGTCGTCGAGGTAGGGGAAGACTGAAACCCCTAACCTGCGCAGATGAGCTGCGACCACCGCCATCACCTTCGTGAAACTGAAAGTGCTCGTGGCCTTCCGTGAACCGCAGGTAACGCCGGTGGGCCGGCAGGACGGGGATATGAAAATAAGCGTCCTGCAAGTCCAATGCTACCATCCAGTATCCTGGGTCCAGGGCAGTTAGGACCTGAGCTAGTGTCAGCATCTTGAACTTCTCCTGCAAGAGGAAGCTGTTGACGTCCCGTAGGTCCAAGATAGGGCATAGGCCCCCTTTGCCCTTCTTGGGTACCAGAAAGTAGTGGGAGTAACAACCACACCCTAATTCTGGCCCAGGAACGCGCTCGATGGCCCCCTTGGCCAGGAGGGCTGTAAGTTCCTCTCGTAGAAGTGTCAAGTGATCCCCCGACACGTGGTGGTATCGCGGTGGCATGGCTGGAGGTGTCGCCTTGAAGGGGAGGGAGTAGCCCCATCGGACAATCTGCAGCCCCCACCTGTCCAATGTGACAGTGCACCAGTGGAGATAATGATGGCAAACCCAGCCCTTCACTGGCGTCACATGGGTCTGAAAGCGCGGAATTGAGGGAGGGATCGGGGACTGCGCTGCTCGGAGGCGGCGCCGGGGTCGACACCCTGTAGGCCAGCGCCGGCGAGGTCGTGAGGTCGACCTGCGACGACCGGATCCGGACCCGGATCCTGCGGCGGCCTGCGGCGCCGGGACCGAAGTACCCGACGGCGTCGGGCGCTCGGCGAGGTCGTGAGGTCGACCGGCGAAGATCCGGATCCGGCTCCTGCGGGGGCCTGCAGCGCCGGGACCGAAGTCACCGGCGGCATCGAGACCGAAGCACCCGACGGCGTCGGCGCCGAAACGCCCGACCCGCTGGGAACCCCAGTCGGGGGCGCTGGCCCGGAGGCGCCGCATAGCCCAAGGGAGGAGTGAGGGACCTCATGGCCGTAAGGAAGGCCTCTATCTCTTACGGCGTCACGTTCTGCCCAGGGACCGACGGGTATGAAGCAGGCCGCAACTCCGGTGGAGCCGCGGAGGCGGTGTCGCCCGAACCCCCGGCAGCGTCACGCGAGCATCGGGGGGAGTTGGAAGAGCGATGACGTCTCTTCGACTTTTTATGCTTACCTGAGGACTTCGAGCCGGAAGACCGAGGACGACTCCCGGGCTATGGTGGCTCCGACCCCGCGACTGGTCCCTCGACCTCCTCGCGGACCGGGACCATGAGCGGCGCAGGGCCGACTGCCGGAGCTCGAGTTGCTTGTGGGACCGCTCCCACCTAGCTTTAGACGTCAGGGCTCGACAGTCGGAGCAGGCCTTGTCGTCGTGGTCGAGGCCCAGGCAATGAAGACACCGGCGGCGAGGATCGGAAACCGACATTAGTCAGTCGCAGTTGGCGCAGGGTTTGAACCCGGGCATCCCTACCGGCACCGTCGGAGTCGTTAGACTTCGAAAAGGATCGAAAAATTATTGAAAAAGTTTAGTCAATAATTGACTAAGGGTACCACTTTTTCCGGATCTGCGCTAGCTGGTGCGGAAAAAAGAAGAACTGACAGCGCGCGAGGGCAGCTTCTAAGTACTCCGGCAACGTCATCCAGGCGCCAACGACGGACGCGGAGCCGCGGACGACGCCTACCGACGTGCAGGGGTACTGCTACGCAAAAGTTTCCGGATCCAGCCTGACGCCTGGGGATATTCTAAGGTAAGGAATCTAATACTAACCTGTTTCTTTCAGATATGATTTTATGCCTGCCACTGAATGTAAGGAGTACCAACAGTCCATTTGTGCATGCTTTGATCTAGCTCTTTCATCACCTAAGGCTACTACAACTTCTGGGGTGCAGAGAGAGCCCATGTCCTCCGGGTGGATTATTTCGGTTTATTGAAGGGGTTGGACCATTTCTGGCCTGGAGCACTCACTGAAGCAGAGCTTCTTAGGTGCCTGCTAGCAGACATCTTAGAGGCTGTGAAATAATATTTTTAATCATTGCCAAGGCAAAGATATACAAATGAATGGTGAATCTGAAGCAGGTAAAGATGTACTTAAGATATCGATAGATTAATCAAACTGTATTCTAAAACATGATATTTGCCAAAACTACAAAGGTACAATACTGTGTACACCACTTTTTCAGTTCACAATACACTGCTAACACAATATGTACCATTTAGTAACAAATCGTTGAATTAACTTTATGCTCTAAAAGGAAGCACATACGCCTGAATGCTCTTCACATTATTCTTTTATTCAATAAGCTTAACAGCTAAGTGTGAAAACCAATGTAAGTTACAATAGTCGATATTCATCTCTTCATACAATAGATAGGTTTTCCGCTTTAAGTGGCAACATGTCTTTTTCAAAGATTTAGCAATTAATTCTATAAAGTGCCTTTTCTGGCTTTGATCAGGAATATGGTATAGGATGAGTAGGGAGAACAGACAAGCGTGTTCAACATAGTGTCGATATGGGGCAGCCGTTGCAGAACTGGTCGTTACCTTCAAAACAAGGTTAACGAGTGAGGATAGAAAGTCCATGTATTTGTCTTCCCCAGTACAGGTCTGCTTTCTTGAGTTGGGACAATTTATAATGCTGGTTAAAACATACCAGAGACAATCAAATCACAATAAAATTTATGTTTTACATTGAAGAGGAAAGCTTTCAGCTTTGGAAAAGGTGGGGAAGCAATTCAGCTTTTTGTGCATGGCAGTGGCTTGTTAGGATGCAGTATAGTCTTAGTCACCAGGATGTTCGATAGTAGCATAGCACATACAGTCCTTTAAAAAACAAGTTGATGGCATATCTTAAAGATATCTAATTGGCCAAAAATCTGCTTGGATGCAATTTTTCTTTACTGCAAAAATGAGCACTCTGCATAAGCCTTGCCTACTTGACTACACTTTAGAAGGGAGCTAGCCAGATCAAAGCCTATTCTTGAAAATGATCGAATGGAAGAATCACATTGGTTAGTAGCTGAAGGATCCTACAGATTCAAAAACTATTTCACCAGCATTTTTTTTTTTATTCGGTTCTCATAATCCTTTAAAACAGCAGAAGAACCAGACTTTACCAAAAAATGTTCTAGAGACCAGATGGCAAAACTGTGCTGACTTCCAAGATTGTATTTACAGAAGGTATAGTCAACCAGGGATGCCACTCATTAGATTTTCCTGAAAGGAGCAGAGTTGAGATGCTCCCTAAAACCAGTGAGAGACAGAAGGTTACTGCAGAAGAAACAATGCAGAAAGCAGGAGCGGTATTAGTAACTTTGGAGACATGGGCAGAACAACAGATAAAAAACCTGATAGAAAATATTTTCAGAGAGGTGCCAGTGTGAAAGCAGTTACATCTAAGATGTGGGTGCTAGCCTCTGCAAAACCAGAATGCAAAGCGTACTAAGAGGAATAATGCTATCTAAAACTGTTAAATATTACGAAAAAGTTGTATCTGCTTTATAGATTACTAAATGTTCCTGTGAAAAGCTGTAAAACAATTATGCTAAAATTAGACATTTGTATATTCATTAACACTTCTTGCTTATGCTCTTGTCAAAAAGGAAATTCTTGCATAAAGTGAGAAATAGAATCACAGTTTTGAAAGCGGACTAGAGGCCTGATTTGTATATTGGTGGGAAGCATGCTCCATTGCAACAGAGACCAAGTAGGTCTACTGCCAATACAGTGGTCCAACTGCTGAATTGTAATGCGGGTGGACCATAGCTTGGCAACTGCAGAGACTGCTTAGTCTACGCTGTGGGCAAACTTTTACGGAAGGAGGGCCGTCGGAAAACTGGATATTATGTCCACCCAACCAATTTAGATGGGTGCACAAAAAGCTGTTTGTTACCTCCCGATACTGCCAGGCAAACCCTGGAGTAAGGGGCAGCGAAAAACTAAAAATACCCCCCTCGCCAAGTGAGATGACCCCAATGGCGAGGAGGGCACTGCTTTTTTATTTTAAAAAACAAAAGCCCAATTTGGAGTTTTGTTTTTCAAACTACAAAAAGTGTTTAGAAACTTTACCATACAGCTCAGTCATGTTTGACAGAGCCATACAGAAAAGTTCCAATACATTGGCAGGAACCGCTTTGACGGCGGTTACTGTTAATAGGTGGAATGTCTGTTGGGCTGAAGGACGTTTCAAAATTAGCCAGTCAGGTACTTCATCAGAGCGAAGGAATCATTTATTCATTCCCCTGACAGAGTGCAATCCATTAGCTAAAATGTAATTTAGCCTGTTTGTCCTCTTCACCATAACAATTGGAACCCTCATGTAAAAGGGCTCATTAACAGGGTGATTGATACAAGTGTGACATGAATATATGTATATAAAAATAGCTTTAAATGTCATCTAACAGCTGGAACTTCGCCAAGAAGTTCCACTCCCAGATATTTCTGTAGGCAAGAATGGTCAATCAGCAACAATTTTACATCTAATAAATTTAAGAAAAATCGCAAATAGTGCCTCCCAGAAGGTGACACATTAAATGTAACTTAACCTTTGAACTGTGATCTGATACAGTCTTTCATGGCACCTTACATACCCCCAATACAGCCGTCTAAACACTCACCTTGCTGATGCAATAGGAGAAAATGCTACTGGGAATGGAGAGTTGGGGCGTGATAAGTGACTGACAACATTTAGTGCCCAATCATACATTTCTGCAATACCTTATGAATTAGATGAAGGAGGTAAACATGAAACGATTTGCTTGTAAAAAACGTATTCATGCAAATATATGTCGCAAGTTGAAATAACTGATCAAGGGAACAGCAATTCTCTGCTATATAGATCATATAATTGAGCTTGCTGAAAACCAGAGCATGTCCAGAACTGCAGTCTAAGATTGCTTTTTAAAACTAAGGGGGAGAGTCTGAACTCGGTATCAGAGTGTTTCAGAGAATGTTCAGATGGGATTTCTAGCATCGTTTTTACTTTACTAAGATATGTCAATCACTTAACTTGATACCAACTACTCCTGGATTAAATATTGTAAAATGCGAAAAATATAAATTTCTGTGACAATTACATTTTTATGTAGAAGTGATCTGAATTGTAAATATGTTGTATGATCACAACATAGAACAGAAAGTTCCATGAAATAGACAAATACTCTAGCAGGATGTATTCATGGATGGGCCAATAGCTGCTTAGGCATTTAGGTAGAGGAATATTTCACTTTACGTGATGGTTAAACTCTGGAAGCAACTATGGACTCCTTACTTTTTCATCTTTTATACTGAACTCTGCATTACGCTGATCAGCTCCATTTTGAGAGCCGGCCATTGTTGACAATGTAGGTTTGTATATATCTTTTTTTATATTGTTGCTCCTGCATTACTATCTGTAATGCACTCAGCTTTTCTGTCTGCTACCGGCATATCAAATTAGAAGCAAGAATTCATTATCAATATAGAATTTTATTCTCTGCCTATTCTGTATGGTCAATTGATGAGGTTTACTCAATTGACCAGGTTTGATCAACGGATACTTTGGACATGATTCTTTACTGTGCATTTGCTGACTGCTGAAACCTTACGTATGTGCTATTGTATGGATTTTTTTCTGTGACTCTAAAACCATATTTATCTATCTCTATTTTATGAGTTTTTATGCTTAAATAATAAGGGGAACTTGAAACCGAAAGTGGGGAATCGCATTCATTCTTGCTGCTCTGTCTAAAAATAGGAATAATGGGCTCGGATTCAATATGATGTCTAACTTACATTTTGGCTTTGTCTCTAGTCTGTTTTCCAAAAGAATAAAACATTAAAAAACAAAATCAGCATAAGGTGAGGGAAGTAGGAGAAGAATGCGCTCTTCCCAACCAGATAGGTGCCACTGGGATAAATGTATTATCAAGTTCACCACGATATTGTCCGAATGGATTTTATAAAGCTTGTCAGCAGAGAGAGGCAGAAGAACAAATATTCATCACACCTGATGGAGTAATGCCTCCGTAACATATAAAGGATTACAAGGTCAGTGGTTCTGCCTAATTACTAAAAAGTATCTCTTTCCAAAAAAGTGTAGTAACAGAAAATCCAGCATTATACTGGAAAGACAAGAGAAGGCCACTATCAAAGTATACTGCTTTGTCTGACTAATCCCTGGTATTCGCACCAAACTGTGAAAACAAGAAATGAAGCCAACACAGCAGCAGACACTGGAAAAGATGATTTGTTTGGATAGTATACAGAGGGGATACATCTTAAACTCAATCTCCAACAAGAAAACATGTAGTCTAAGAAGTAGATTCAAAGATGTGACACTGACTGGCAAAAACATCTAAATATCAAAAGATATTTTTGGGTATTGTTTCCTTTAGAAGACAACTTGCTTAAGGTTATACGGGTAAATGAAAGCTAGAAGATCTCTATAAGGGTATTCTAGAATCCCATAAGTGTGGTTTTTCAATGTGAAAGCAAGAACTTGTGCGTTGCAAGATGGCTTTCAAAAAGCTAAGCTCTGGATGCACTTGGAGACAGGTTTTTTCTCAATGGGAGAAGAGTGGTCTGCTAGAAAATAAGATGAAGGAAGCAGGACGTCACTATAAAAATACTAATGTTACCATTAAATAAATGCCAATGGAAGTTTTTCTTTGTTTGAGATTAGAGGAGGATCCAGGAGATGCTAAAAGAAACCAGGAAATATGCTATCAATCACCCTATTTTCAGTGCAATATTGTCACTCAATAGATTGAGTTTTTGTTTTTCAAAGTGACAGGACTGTCTTCATACCAGAAACATTGCATGCACAGTGTTGAGTGCAGCAACCTGGCATTGGGAATAAAAGGTCACCAGGTATCAAAGAGTCAGGCATGAACAGAGACCCAGACCTAAAAATCATTGAACAATGTTCACAGGGAACAGTAAACTCCTTGAGGTGTACTTTACTATACAACAGCAGGAATACTGGCACTTCTATACAATGGACAGGATTCTCACTCATGCCCAAGCACACCATGAACGTGTGGTGGTGAATAGTTGACCAAGGAGGATGGCTTCCCCTCTCCCTTGCCGTGATCATGATGCAGTAACATTCAAGTGGCCCATCATAGACAATGCCCACACTAAAAATGGTTAAAGTCTGCTCTTCACCTGAGTGACTATTCAATGCATTCCAACCGCTGTTGAAGTCGCATAGCATTAGTAGATCACCTTGGGACTTGCATGGAGGACAGAACGGTCTCGATTTGGTTTCACAAGAAGCCCATAAAAGTCAAACACCAATTTTGTATCTCAGGATAAGGTATTTTTCAGAAGTGTACATCCTCCTACAATGTAACTTTGTACTTAAAAGAGAACATTTAAATGCCTTTGTGGGCAGCAGAGCACATATAAAGTTAAACATTTGCAACAGGTATGTGGAGACATGATCCAAAGACAAGCGACTTCTGTCTCAGACTAGACGATGATCCTGCACAGTATACTTTGAGTTTCTCTGAGGTATGAGGCAGGGTTTATTGCCAATAACAAGACTGAACAAGTGCCCCCAGTCTTCAGTGACATCATGTAACCTAGAACGAGGCTCAAGGTTAAAAAATCATCTAGTACTGTACAAAGTTATTTTTTAAGGAATAACGATCATAGGCTACTGCAATCATAAGCCCAGCACGCAGAGGATTATACTTGATAAAAGAAAAACACTTCAGACTGCGAGTAAGGCGCCAGCTCCTCTTACCTTCTGGTTTGCTTTGGCAATTTGGAAGCAAGACACTCAACCATTTAAAAGGTGAGAGTATAACATTACCTTGTAATAACCAGTTTTTAAGACACATGATATATTGATTGAAACAGAGAGGATGCATTGACAGAAACGTGGCTTATGAATCATCACCTGGCAAAGAGTGGAGAGCTAGATGTCTGGCATGAGAGTCCTAGCAAATTCCAGAACTCTACAAAGTAAGTGCAAATAATTTCAAGAAGTGAAAAAGGGACCAAGGAAGAGGCACCTAGAGCATGCTGGTATGTAGAAGTACTGGTTGTGTTGCCGCTTAGAAGTTGGCATCCGTAACAGGTGGCACATAGGTTTGAAAATGCACAAGCTGGTCCCTCCTGTTTCCTAAAGGATATTCGAGCCAAAGGGAGAGCTGCAGGGTCAAATATAACACCCTAAATATAAATAATTGTTCCTACCTCAACGCTGATGAGTTACAACTCGTTACAGGGCAGCCCACTTGACATTGAAAACAAAAAACCTCATGCACCTGACTCGGTTTACCCAGTTTTTCAATCCTTCTCCTCAGAAAGCTGTTGTGTCTCCAAACTCTCCTCTGCAGTCCTTGCCACTTCACTAGTAATAAAAACTCATTGATACAATTTTTGGAAATGGCAAATAATACGAGCTTATTAATCAGAGTGCTGCTGGCATTAGCTTGTTGCACTTCCATTCAATCCATTTTGTGTTTGCTTTTGGTGTCCAGCACACTATTTTGGCTTCCACTGGCCAATATTTTGTCCTTTTTTATAAAAAAAAAAAGCAAACTCAATACTTTTGCCCAAAAAGTTTTTGCCCTTGTAAGTTAATAGTTGTACATTTGCTGCTGTGGTTCTGTTTGGGAATCCTGCTGTCCTGCCTCAGGCTGTTGTTCCTGCTCCTGGGGCTGCAGTGCATCAGCCTGAGGCACAGCCCTCCAAGTCAGAGGCTGCTGCTCTGTAATGTGGCTCCCTAAAGGTGCAATGGAGTTCACAAAGGTGGAGAGGTTGATAAAGTGAGCCACAGACTGGGGGTTGGCAGTCTCCTGCACTGGCGGGAGCTGCAGCTCATTCTGTCGGTTGTGTAGTACAGCGTTGCCACTGACTGCATCGAAGGTCACTGTGAGAATGGAGTTGTCAAGTTGCAGCTGTCGGTCTGCTGTTGCAAGGTGGCTGACTGCGACAGGCTGGAGGTTAGCAAATTGAGTCCCGGCTGGTGTGGTGATGGGAGTAACTGTGATACTAGTGATTCCTTCAGTGCTCGTAGGACTGGTCACATTGGGGTCATCAAGAGTTACTACAACCTAAAGATGAAAGGACAAGCAACGTTAAACCAATGCTTACTAACATCTCTCGCAACAAATGCAATTCATAATGTAACTTTCTGCATGAGTGATTCCTGACGCATGACCCATTGTAATGATCCTTTTGAATCGAGTATACAGCAGGACTACACAGTGTGGTACATAGTGCTAAAATCTTTTGTTTCATCATCACCACTTTACATCTACTTCAGAATCATAATCTTATTTCAAGTGTCTTCAGCGGCCTAAAGAAGCCAATACCAGGATGCTGTTGTCCCGTCAATAAGAAACGTAACCAAAAAAGGCGATTATTCAATTCTCACGTCATTACAATTTAGTACAAGATCAAGACCAGGACTGAGACCACAAGGACAATGATTGAAGCAGGTTCGACTGGCACTGGTGAGATCTCTGCGACCGACCTTGTGGTGCTCCACATGTGCATAAAATGGGGACTTCTCAGTGTTTTTGGCACTATTATTTACAATCAATCAAAAGCAATTAATTCACAATTTTAAAATAATTTAGGTCTATGTTTTTGTGTCACGTTAAATTTCATGAATTGGGATGATTTGACCACCTCGGTTATATTTTTGCAGAACAGCTTTTACAGTGATAATGTTTCAGAAATTCCCAGTTTATCAAAAAGGGCTACTAAATATAACCCTACCCACAAATGTAGCCCAACCAACAAACCTTAGAGCAGGACATATCACATAAGATTCTTGTCCGAACAAATCATAGTGCCAATGATTATACAATAAAACAATATATGTGTCAAAAAAATGGTGAACAATCTGCTTCTTGTTTTAAGTTCATCATACAGTAATTTGATACTGATTTTATATTGTGTTATATTTTTAATTGTTGAGCCTTATGCACAAGTAAACTGCATTAATTACAAATGTACAATTGTATTGAATAAATATGCATGTAATCTCTCGCAATAACTTGTGATAGTCTTGTTCAACATTTTTTTTTAATACACATATATTGTTTTATTGTATAATCATTAGCACTATGATTTGTTCGGACAAGAATCTTGATTGGTTCAGATGCTCCATCCATCACCACCCCCTTTTGTACCACTTTGTTTGACATAAGTTGGCAGGGTATGCTCAGACGTGAGTCCCTTGCTCACTTTGCCACTGGATTCAAGCAAGCCGGGCTGAAGACGGCTGAAATGCCAGAAACCGGTCCTCGGAAGCTTGTTTCCGGTCCAGGGAAGGCATGGCTTGGCAGTTCGGGCTGGACTGTTCCCATGAGGCACAGGGTCAGACTGATTTGCATATGGCCATGTCTGAACTGGGGTGGCAGAGTGGGCTAAAGAACGGTGATGGATTAAACCCAGATCTGTTGACTGGGTGTGAGTGTTTGATTGGTTCAGATGCTCCGTCCATCACCACCCCCTTTTGCACCGCTTTGCTAAAGGTTGTGCCAAAAATGTCACATACTGAGAAAATGGAATGAAAAAAGTTGTGGCTAAAAAAACACCAATACAAACATGATGTGCCTTATCTGGAAAAGGTAAGTGCACTGGGAACAGGGGCAAGTAGCATTCTTCTGCTAAAGTAGAGAGGAACATTTACAGTAAGGTGAGGAAGGAGGTAGAGCGTTTTTTAGGAATCTAGGAAAGGTATCATTAAGTGAGGTGTTGGTACGGTTCAGGTAAGGTTAGTGTTAAGGGAATGGGATTTTAGGATTCAGAGAAAGGTAAAAGTAAGAGGTAGTAAGGGTATTAATTAGGGTACAAGAAAAAATAGCATCAAGAGATGGTAAGGTGTTGGTGGGGTAGTTAGCAGGTTTTAGGGTTCAAGGAAGAGTAGAACTTAAAGGGTAGTAAGGGTGTTGTAGGGTTCAGGGAAGGCAGTATGAAGTGGTAGCAACAGGTTTTAAGGGATGAAAAGTGTGAGAAATTGGGTTGTGGTTTGTGGGGGTGTGAGCCCTTCTCAAGCAACAGCCATAATCCTTGTTAGGGTGAACCTAAAAAAGTCACTAAATAATCCAGTCCTCAACCCTCTGGTAGCCTGGCACAAAACCAGACAGACTTAACTTAGAGTCAATTCATAAAGTGTTTAGGCAGCACTTTAACAGTAATAAAGTAAAAACACAACAATAGAAAAATCCTACACCAAATTAGAAAAATAGAGCAAACATGTAATATATTATTTGACACCAAAACAAGAAAAATCCTATCAGGAGAACCAGAGTTCTGAATCTGAAATGATTTTAGTGAAAACGAGCGCCTAAAAGATCAAAGCACCAACCGCGGACATCTAGTCGTGTGAATCCAGAGCAAATTTGAAAGCACAGACATCTAGACGGGTGAGATCTGGCACATTTTAAAGTTATGGCCTATGATTAAGAGCAGTTCTGATACACAAGGTGGATTGCACCTGGTCTCTGCTTACTTTCGGACTTAATAGAATTTCTGAAGAAAAATGCCTGAGAAGGTAAAGTTAAATGGGCAAGGCAGCCGGTGGTGTCTGTGGAGTAGGCTGCATTGTCGGGGAGCCACTGTACGAAGTCGCAGTGAAGAATTCTAGGTTTTGACTTTGTCCCCTTTTTAAAAAAAAAATTGCCAGCGGGAGGAAGTTGCAGGCTGTTCCTGAGGAGCGCTCCACAAGGCAAGGCCATATACGTCTTCTGAAAGGAGCTACTGAACATGATTAGCTGCAGCAGATAAGAATGCAGTGGGAAGTTCTGAGAAGTCATGCTGACTGGCAATACACCTTGGGTGGATCGGTGAGCAGGTAGGTTCTCGTCTTCTTTTGGTTCTCAGGGTACGTTTTGGCAGAAATATTTCTGAAGTTTTGGTTGCAGGCTGTTTGGGCATCTTTTACACCAATTCCAAGGGTCCAGGACTGGGTGGGAACCACTTGGAAGATGTAGGATATACTTCTGATAGGGTCCAGTTGCAGGGTTCAAGTTGGAGCATGTTATTTCACCATAGCTCACAACACGAGGCCAGCTAACAAGCCCTGGAGTCACTCTGGTAGTCCTGGGTTCAAGCAGCAGGGCAGTCCTCTGATATGTAGGACAGGATTTAAGTATCCTCCACAGGTCCAGGAGTGAACCTAAGTGTCTGATGGTGCTAATTCTATACCTGCTGCCCCTTTTAAAGTGGAAGAAACTTCTGGAGTTCAAACAGAAGTGTCTGGAATTTACTGCCTCCCTGCTCTGGTCTCAAGTGGTCTGGGGGAACAAAAGACTAGTGTGAAGTTCTCTGTATGAGGGCTAAGGCAGATGCGTTGAAGTGCAAGGCGGCTGTGCACAGCTCTGCCCCCCCCCCATCCTGCCAACGCCAAGACCCCCCCTATTGTGTGGCTGTTTGGGAGCAATAGACAAAGGTCAGCTGCCAACTACACCTAGTCCCATGCCTCAGGAAACAGGCTCTCAGTAACAAATGGTTAGTACAAGAAAATGGCAACTTTAAAAAATTGAAAATGGGGAGGGAGTGGGGAACCCAATAGACCCTTGGAGGAATGGGTAATAAATGAATAGACAGGTCAAGGTTCCTACCAGGGATTTATTCTACAGCTTGTTTATATGCTTATCAAGAGAATATCTATAGTAAGCTCTAAGCAGTAGCTTACATTAAAATATTTCTAGAAACAAATTACCTATTTGAACATAAACAAACCAGTAAAGAAATATAAGGGACATTTTTAAACATCACGAATACTAACCAGCGCGAAGTGCTTGTGCTCGCTCCTTAAAACAAGGTAAAATTGGCTTACATCTGATTGGCATAAAGTGGTATACCATATACTCAGGGCCTGTAAATTAAATGCTACTTCTGGGCCTTTAGCACGGATTGGGCCACCCGCTGCTTAAAACATGTCTCAGACCTGCCATTGCCACCTGTGCAGTTTAAACTGCCAATTCAACTTGGCCAAATAAGTATTTTGCCAAGCCTGACGCTCCCTTTTTAATATATGTGTCACCCCCAGAGTAGGCTTTCAACAGCCCATAGAGAAGGCCTTACCCTACCATAGGATAACATTGGGTTATCGTATTACATTTAATAAGTGATACCTTTTGTTTGGTAACAAGTACAAATGTCATGTTGATTTCTAAGGAATTGTAATTTAAAATCCTCTTTAAAGGTAAGGTCAGATTTTAAGTCACAATTCTAAAAATGACACTTTTAGAAATTTACCTACAAGGGATTTATTCTACTGCTTATCGAGAAAATAACTATAGTAAGCTCTAAGCAGAAGCTTACATTGAAATATTTCTAGAAACTAATTACCTATTTGAACATGAACAAATCAGTAAAGAAATATAGGGGAACAAAACACTAAAGCCAACAAAAACCAATTCAGCAAGGGAGGGGAAAGGGTAAAAACTTTGGGGCAAGACCACCCTAAGGCTGACAGGTCTAAGAGGATGGTAACAGCGTACTAAGGTCTTAGTATGTTATGCTGATTTGGAGACTGTACTACCACCGGGAGGGCATCCTAGTGCTGAGCAGGTGAGAGGCTCACCAAACGTAGGACCTAGTGTGACTACTCAAAAAAACAGGTCTTCAGCTTCTTATTGAATTCAAGAACTCAAGAACTGAGAAGTTACCCCTGTTTAAGTGATCAGCCCCAGTTTTTCATTACTTTTGAGACTCACCTGCTGGTAATCTTGAAGTCTAACACTGAGAAACTGCTATCCAGTGCCCAATGTATGAGCTCTGATCCCTTGAACATGTTGGAATTGGTTTGAAACCTTGCTGACACAGTTAACTTTCAAACATTCAATATGGTGCAGAAATACATCCAAGGCTTGGAAAGGTAAATGTCACTTGTGGACTTCAGTACCTATTGCGCCATCCACTACAGTGGCAGTGAAAACATGGCTTTAGGCCTAACATGCGTAGCCTGACAGCTGCAGCTTGAACCCAGGTAAAAAAGAAACTGATGAAAACGTGGTAGGGCTGGCCCTGGAAACTTATACCCAATTGGTTAGGGTGAGCCCAAAAGTCACCCCCAGCTGCTTGTTGGTGCCAAGCAAAAATTTGGCATTCCCAGGAAAACCCTTCAGAACACATACCGAAAATGTAGAAGGTCAAAAGAGGACTGGAACTGCTGTATGTGATCTGAGATGAGCCCTGAAAGAATGCACCTGCTCCCTTACGTACCAAGGACAAGAAGCGAACTCCAAGTGTCAGTTGGCTGACCTCCTGTGAGACGAAAGGAACATAACAGCTGCAAGAGGCATTTTCATGCCAACACCCACCGTACGAGTGGGAACTGGAGCTGGACTGGACTTTGGCGTTGGTCTCTGCCCAACACCTTGAGGTACTTTAAGTGCACACCGTGAGGTCCAGGGGGCCTCAGATGTATACTCTGCGTGGCTGTCTGAGCACCAGAAGATTGGAAACTTTCAAAAACTTTTCCTCCAGAGATCCAGAGCTTCAGGGAGACCTGCGGGTAAAAGTATCTGGCCAGCAGTACCACAACGTCGGATTGAATTTCAGCTTTATTTTTCTGACGAGGCTTTCAGCATCTCAGAAAAATTCAGTCCAGTTCTGCGATGAGACATTATTGTTACACATGTTTTATAAAGCGCATGGCTACCTAAAATAGGTTCCCCAGTGTTAGGCCAGTCCAGAGTGCTGTCTCATGAGAAGGCGATTAAGAAAGATCAGGAGGTTGAAACTGCCAGGTTTTAAGCAATGTGCTAAATTAGGAGAGTGAGTGACACACTCTCAAAGTTTGTGGCAGAGCATTCCAGAGCTTTGGTCCAAGGAAAGAGAATGCTTGACCCCCTTTGAGGGATTTTTGAATTCTGGAGGTTACAGCCAGCATAAGAAAGCTTGAACACAGTGCGTGTGTGGGTGAGTACAGGGACTTCAAGGAACTGAGATAGAGTGGGCCGGTGTTTGATAGGCATTTGTGGATAGAGCCTTAAATTGCACATGCCATTCAATAGCTCAACCATTGTAAGTCACATAGCATACCCCAGAGGTGAACTTGGGAGGGTGAAGCAGAAGACGTGCAGCAGCTTTTTGTACAGGGCTTGGAGGACTCCAGTAGAAAAGACTATTTTGTGTTTTGGTCCTAAAGGTATTGATTGATGTTCATCTATAAAAAGATATAACAAGAGAAGAACTTCCACAATGAGGTAGCATAACTCCTCAACCAGATCTTCAGATTCTGTGCTTGTTTCTTAAGATCCAGGTGAATTCTCATGATAGGTAAAGTGAAGCTGCAATTTCTCAGACAGCAAATGATAAACAAGGCATTGTGCACTTGCCATATAAAGAGTTGGTCTTGACATTCTGCTGAAATCTTAAGCTCTTTGGTTCGAATGAGGAAGTCTCGGATTAAAGATCCAAGGTTCTCAGTTCTAGGGTTGTTCTCAATTAATGGCTTGCAGATTGAGATTGTGACTTCCGCTAAAACCTTGGATTCCGCACTGTTTGTTGGAGTAGTGAATGTGAAAGACAAAAGCTGGTTCCAAAATGGATCGTTCTCAGCAATGGACTCAGTACCCAATAATTGTTTTAGGTACTCATTTTCTGAAAGATCCGTAAAATACTGCTGCTGTTTGCTCCCATTTTGTTTGTTAACAATGATAACTTCTTTAGAACTTAATTATAATGAATCTGACCCTCTCTCTTCTTGGGTTCACTTATTGGCAGCTCCTCGTCCAGAGGCTGTCAGGGCCCGCCGTCCTCCTTGCCCAGCCCGTAGTCTCTGGTTCACGCCTAAATCCCACTCCCCGGCTCCTTTCACTGTGCTTACTGGGTCATAGGAAAGGTTCAGCAAGAAATCTCCATGGGTCCAGGAGATGAACCCGCTTCAAGTATCTAGCCTTCAGTTTCATGGGGGAAGCTGCAATTTCAAAATGTCAAAAAGTCCAGTTTTGTTTTTTTAGACTTAGGAACGTTAATTAATTTTTTTACTTCCAGGGTCTACAGACAGAGTTTGAAATTTTCGGATGCTATTTTTACTTACATCTTTGTGAGTTGATATCTCTAGATTCCCGGATTGGATTTGTGTCATTTTAGTATTATTTTACTCAAGATATTTTTCTCTTTAGTTTAAAAATGGTTGCGGTGGAATACTATGTTTTATGTGACTTTTTCTATTGTGCATGCACTGTTCAGTACATATTACCTTTGATATATGCCCCATTGCTTGAACCTTCCAAATGCCAGGGAGAAACCTGCTGACAAACATCTGTCCTGACAAAATGGTTGATGAGGCCTGCCTTTTTTCCATACTCCTGTCTTATCTCCTCCTGTCCAATTTTACTCACCTTTGGGTCTTCTTACCCCTAATCTCCCTCCAAGCCTAAAACGTTATCTTAGATACCAGAGGTCGTAGCTATATTTATATAAACTTCATGGCACCCCTCTTCAATCTTATTTCCTCTCCAATACTTTCAACTTTAAATCAGTTTCTGATAAGGAACCCTACCAAAGGGTAAGAAAACACAAAGACATTAACAGAAGGCAAGCTCTATTGTGTTGAATTCACATATTCCTGCTATTGCTTTGGCCCAAGTGGCATGGATTTAACTGAATCTGGAGTAAACTTCTCAATAGTTGTACAGCAGTCTGTGGACACCTCTGTTCTCATATCAGTCTATATAAATCCATGGTCAGGAATTTCACATGGGGTAGGAGAGGTACTAGTTGAACAGGGATTGGGCTCACCCCAAACAGGAGCCACTTCACAGCAAGATCAGTCTAGACAATTCAATCTTCAGTTCTAAATGAAAGGAGATCTAATGCAGGTCTTGAACCACATATTCTCTATCTTTGTTAAGAACGTCAAGGAGGAGCTGGTGTTTTTTTAAATTTAAATAAATGCTGTCTTGTAACTGCACTACCACACAAAGAGGCTGTTCACACCCTCAAGCAGCTGATATAACAAAATAAGCTTTGGCAATACCAATATGTTCTGAATTTGAGACCTATTAGCTTGGTCAATGGTTTTTAGCCATGCTGTACAGCACCGCCGAAGCTGTGCAGCATGGTTAAATAAGAAAAAAAAGCATATGACTCGCCAGCTGCATCATTTTGAAGGAATATGCACCACACATACAGGGCCACAAAATGACACAGCCCCTTTTTTTATCAGTTTTACTTGCCAATCAGAATTGGATCTGCAAATAAACAGAAAAAAGAGTGAAGGTCTTTTTTTAAGCAACATGGAGGGTGTTGGTATGCAGTGCAACATGGAGGACATGGGTGCAGAGAGCATCACAGAGGGTATGGGTGAAGCAACTCACAGGGCACAGGTGGAGAGAGCAACATGAACAGTATGGGTGGGAAAACAAGGAGAGCACAGGTGGTGGAAAACAATGTAGGGGAGGCGAGGTAAGAGGTAAGAGAGAAGGAGGGCATTGGTAGGGTGAAGCAACATGGAAGGCGGGGGAAGGGAGCAATGCAGAGGGTGGGGTTGGGGAGGAGAAGCAAGAGGGGAGTAAGCAAAAGAGCTGGCTAGTGAGAAGCACAAGCCTAGAAAGCACCAGGAAGAGGACACAAGAGGGAATGTAAACATGGGGGCGGCGGAGAGAAACAGTAAGTAACACAGCAACAGTAAGCAACACGGTGTGCAGGGGGAGAGAAGTGCATACAGGGGATAGTTGGAAAGGCATGCATTCTCTTGAAGTGCTTAACCAAAAAGAAAACAATATAGTGCTTAAAAAACAAGCAGTAAAAGCATAGAAGCTAGCCAATCAAAAGATGACAAAGAGGCTATGCTCCATGGAATGTACAAACACAAGATTGAGAAGTTGGTAAACAAATTCGAAACATGCAGATGAGAACTAGGCAAGCCAACCAAATGTAAGCAATGGGTGGGATCAAACACCCAGTATGCTCTTAGGAAGACCGTTGTGCTGTCTGGTATCCTCAACTTTAACAGCTTCCTAGTAGAAATTAGGATTTAAAGTGGACTTGTTATAAACTAAACCTATTTTCATGTTTAAAGACAGAAATATTTCAGACTAGTAAAAATAATAACACAGGGGCAATCATTTTCCAGATGAAAATCCATCAACAGAAAATGCCTTCTGCCATCTCTACTGGTAAGTTTTGGTTTTCTAGTATTCACTGCACATGTTCTGGGCTCCCACTTAAAGGTAGGACATTTGACAAGCAGATTTTGCAAAGGCTATCAATACTACCATTTTATTTATCTTTATTAACTGCTCTCCAATTCTGGGCATCACCTTAAAGTACACTTTTGCCACATCCTGAGTTCTGGAGACAGCAGTCACCCACCACATTTAACCAGGAGATGATCAAATACTTTACTTTTGAGACCACTTTCCATAATAATAAGTTTCTCATTCAGTCATACTCAATCTACCTACTTTTGAAGCATGTGTAGTCTACCTAACATGACCTGCTGCAGCTCACTGCATATCTGAGCGGTTAATGTTTTAATCACCAAGGCATCCTGCCAGGTAGTTCTCTTTTTAAAAAAATAATTGGAGCAATGACCGCAATTTAAATATATAGGTTCAAATTTAAACATGGGCGACAGAGGTACAGATTTAGGAAGAAGTGGAGAATCAGAAAATGTCACCTCCATATCTGCAGAGTAGCTTTAGAAGTGTGTAGGAGCATGAAAGTGACAGAATTGAACAGGCTGGACTCCTTGGAGGGTGCATTCCCTTGGAACTCCGAAGCAAGGTCCCTTTTCAGATGTGTCCCTGGTGTTGGCACAGTTGCAGGTGCATCGGCATCATAGCCATTTAAGAGAAGTCTCTTCCCTCCAACACCCCCTCCCACACCCAGTAAGCCTTGGCCTACCGGGACTGTACATAAATGAGCAAAAAACAATGTATTATGGGAGGAGCCATCCCCCAGTGGATAGCAAAGGAGTTCAAGGATGGCAGTGCTCAAATATTTGAACAAATGTGGCAGGGTTGATGGCCCAGTACTGGGTGTGCTAACATACGCGAGGTGAGCGTGCCAAGAGACAGTTCATCTAGAGCCTTCTTCTCTTTCATGCCTGTGTTCTTGAGCCTTTGCCTGCACCAGTTGCATCAGTGAGGATGAGTGAGGGATGCCCCTGGCAAAGTTGACATCACTGCTCAGATGGAGGTGACCACTGCTTCCACTGACTGAAGCAAAGCTTAGCACATGGTCTGGGGAGGCAAAGTAGATGCAATTCCGTGTCATCCATAGTTAAGAGTGATAACCCCTAAATATCATAACTCCTCCAAAAGACACAAAAAGAATACAGGAAATGGAGGGGTATGGAGTACATGGTAGAAAATATTAGCAATATACATGTACTTCTTTTTTAGCACTGTCCTTCACAACCTGAATAGGGGTAGAGTACAGGGCAAGTGTTATGAAGAATTTAAATATATATGACCAACCCCGAAGCATACCAATTCTGGAACTAATATCTAGCCATATCCAGGATCAAAAGTCTCCCTTTAAAGTCTAGTATGGGTTGTAGTTTTGTGGGACATTTAGGTTTTCTTTTCGATACAATTCCATCATTTATTTTTTACATGGACAGAAAACAAACTAAATGTAAATGTATTGCGACTTATATAGCGCACGTATCACCCGAAGGCATCAAGGCGCTTGCCTTGGGAACCCGTCCTGGCTTTTTCCCTGTGAGATAACCCCTACTGGGCATTCCCAAGGTGAAAGCCAGGCATCCCGCAGCGGGTGGGCCGCCATAGTGGAGATTAAGCAAGCTATTGCCCAGAGTTGCAGCGTGGGACCCCATGATTAGAATAGGCACCGAGGCGAGAATTATCGAGTCAGTGGACATTTTTTGGGCTCAAGACCCTGCCGCGTCGGGAATTGAACCCTGGTCCCGGGCCAGACCTCTGCATCAGGGTCTGCCGCTCTAATCAGTGAGCCACACTTCTCCACTATACTTTTTTATTTTATAAATAAAGGCCTTTACTCTTTCTTCATTAAATAGATTGGCCTTAAGCAAATTAATACCTTAACCACGCCCCTGACAATTTAGCAATCAGGCATTTTATTTGTCATGGTGTCAGACACTCACTTGCTGAATACTCTGAACTGCGGAACTGGTCTCTTCTCCAGCATTGCCTGTGAACTCCTCTTTTGCAGTGAAGTCATTAAAGTCAGAGTCTTCAGGCTCTTGGGCACTTTCATCCTCTTCCTCGTCATCCTCGTCTACATCATCCTCATCATCATCATCGTCGTCATCCTCCTCCGTCTCCTCTCTGCGCTTCTGCCGTCGCTTACGCAGCTTATTCAATTTCATTGGCCTTTCTTCAGGTATCTCCCCTTCTTCTAAAGCAAGATCAGACTACATGAACACAAAAACAACTGTTAGAACTTTACAAAACTAACGCAGAAGGACTTTACAGCAAATCATTCAAACTGACCAACTACTTAACTAATATATGGTGTGTAATTCAATGCTCTGTTACCAAGTAAATGGCACTTTCTAGAGGACCTTCATTCTAAATTTATATTCTTCAGGCTCTGAGTTCTCCCACGAACCACCACCCTAGACCAGGATATATTTAGTTTCCCTGTCTCTAGTAAAATCCAAACTAGATACAATACAAACCACCCACAGGTCTATGATACACGGCTAAGGGAATCTCCAATGACTCATTACCCTTGAAGGAAGATTCAATTTAAGAAGGCAAAGCTGCTACTACCGGAAATTAAAATCTAACAGCAGAACAGTGTTATAGAAGGTATCATTGATTTAGATGTTTTTCTATGTAGAAACAAACGGCCACATGCATCAAAGTCCGGTTTTGCGATTCCTTATTTGCGATTTTTAGGGAATCGCAAATAAGGAATCGCAAAATGGGATGCATGATTTAAATCGCATAATATTTGCGATTCGGTAAAAATCGCAATTTTTACCGAATCGCAAATATTATGCGAATTCTAATTTGCGATTTTGCAATTCCCATTGATTCCTATGGGCCAAACGGACCATAGGAATCAATGGGAAGGCATTGACATTTTCGAATTTCAATTAGCGATTCGCAAAATGTTAATGCATTCCATGGGTGCAGGGGGGGGTCCAAAGGACCCCCCTGCACCCCTGAAATGTATTTTGAAGTGCATGTTACACACACACATGTCCTAAGGACATGTGTGTCTGTAACATGACAGTGTTTTAAAATGCAATTTTGAGCATTTTAATACATTTTCGCAAATTACCACGAGGTTCACCCTCGTGGTAAGTTGCACCACCTAATTGCGAATTCACAATTTTAAAAGTAATCATGCATTGCTTTTAAGGAATCGCAAGTTTGCGATTCCTTAAAAGCAATTGCATTTTTGGAATTCGCTAAAAATAGCGATGTTTCCAAAAATGTTTGATGCATCCAAAAAACCTATTTAGGAACTGCAAACGGCCGAATTTACCGACTCCCACTGTTTGCACTTCCTAAATAGGTTGATGCATGTGGCCGAAAATGTATTGATTACATTAATCACTTTGGATTTTTGTTTGAAAAGTTAATTTTTGTAATTTTGGCAAACTGGGAATGATAAAAAATCACGAGAAAGTGCACGAAAACAGGATTTACAGTAATCCTGGAAGAGGGCTATACAATGGACTAAAAGGTGAACTACAAGAGAAGATACAGTTATTGTATTCACCTGTGAGGATCAGGGCAAAAACTCACCAAAGCCAGTCTCTCAAAACACAAAGGAAATTCATTAGCATTACGGAGGTGAACAGAAGAACAACAAACAAAATAATGAAAGAAGAAAGGGATGAAGGAGGACTTACTTGAAAATAAATATTTTGAGTGCTTTCAGTAGTGTGGGTGAAAGAATCAAACAGATTCAGGCAGTGCCTTTCAGAGTTTAGGGACTAGACTAGAGAAGTCCTGCAGTGGTTTCTGATTTCTTCATTTTGGCTATTTCGACCAGGAGACCCAATTTACTTGTGCAGTATGAGCTGCTATCACTCGTAAGATTTTGATGGCACTTTGGGTAGGGTATGGGGGGTTAAGGAGGGGTATTTATTTGTGGTTTTATATAGCAGGGAATACACCTAAGGGGCACCTTAGAAAAAGATCCAACTTACACTACCTACAAAAGATACAGAGCCATTATGACAATTATTTTTCAAAGTGCTTCAGATTAAAATTAGCTGTATTATGTACAAAGCAGTTAAATTCAGTTTCTAGAGGGAACTAGTGCACGTTCATCAGGTACTTTGATGGTGCTCCTGTATTGTTCATTTGGCAGCACTGTGAGTGGCAGACTCAAATTAAACTTCTATAGCAGGATCGGCGGCATAGATTATTTATGGTTGGGCTGCCATGTTTTCAGTGTTTATTTTTTTTTGTGTTTCAGTGGTGTTTTCCAAATCTTTCTTTATAAGTGTTTTTTCAGCTATCTATAACCCCAAAATAGACAAAAGGAAAATGCTACTTACCAGTATGCATCTGTTCTTGGCATGTAGAGCTGCAGAGTTACACACTGTGCACAGATGGCCACCTAGTTATGTTATGTTAAAAATGCTTGTTACCGCGCTTGTAACCTAGTGTTGGGCCCAGATGTTTGTAGTTTGTTTTTGCTGTAGAAAAGTCTTTGGAAGTCACAGGATAGGTGACTCCTCCTTTGGATGATACTGCGCATGGGCATCGGCTCCATGCCCAGATTGTTTTTCGCCATTAGGGAAGTGATGGAGCTGTACAAGAAGTAGTGATGTCCATGTGATTTGTATCTAATTAAGATAATACTGGAACAGATAAAGGTAGCCAAGGAGGTGGGTGGGCGTGTGTAACTCTGCATCTCTACATGCCAAGAACAGACGCATACTGGTAAGTAGTATTTTCGGTTTGAGGCATATGAGCTGCAGATTACACACTGTGCATAGATTGTATAGCAGTACCCACCTTAAGCGGCGACCACCCGTATCTGTTGCAGTTGTTTGAAACAGAGTTTTAGTACAGCCTGGCCCACAGTGGCTTGTTGTTTAGTTTGCACATCTACACAATAGTTTTTTGTGAATGGGTGCGGTGTAGACCATGTAGCTGCTTTGCATATATCATCTAGGGGCATGTTCCCTAAAAATGCCATTGGAGTCCCTATTTTCCTTGTAGAATGGGCTTTAGGAGGAATTGTTAACGAACGTTTAGCTTTGTGGTAACATATTTGTATGCATTTAACAATCCACCTAGCTATCCCCGATTTTGATATGGGGTTACCTTTATGTGATGGTGAAAAGGACACAAAAAGTTGTTTAGTTTTACCAACAGCTTGTGTTCTTTCGATGTAGTACAGTAATGCTCTTTTGACATTAAGGTGTGTAGAGTTCCTTCTGCGACTTTGTGGCTGCGAGAAAAATACGGGCAGTTCAACAGATTGACTTAGATGGAATGGTGAAATTACTTTTGGAAGGAATTTAGGATTAGAACGACAAACCACTTTTTTTATGATGCATTTGCAGAAAGGGTTCTTGAATGGTAAATGCTTGTAGTTCACTAACTCTTTTGAGAGAAGTAATAGCTACTAGGAAAGCTACTTTCCAAGTTAGGAATTGCAATTCACATTTATGTAACGGTTCAAAAGGAGGTCCCATTAACCGTGTGAGAACAATGTTTAAGTTCCACACTGGGGAAGGTGGCATTCTGGGAGGGATTATTCTTTTGAGTCCTTACATGAAAAAGCTTTTATAGCAGGTAAAATAGATAGATGTTGTCTATTTTGTAAGTATGCTGCAATGGCAGCAAGGTTTAGTCTGATAGACGTGTAGGCTAAATTACACTTTTGAAGGTGTAATAGGTATCCTATGATGTGTTGAATAGATACATCTAAAGGATTTATGTGGATGTTTTGACAGTAGATCACAAACCATTTCCACTTCGCAGCATAACATGCTCTAGTAGTGGGACGTCTAGCTTCTTTAATAATGTTCATACATTCTGGAGGAAGGTTGAGGTAACCAAACTATGACTTCAGGAGCCAGATCGCTAGGTTGAGCTGAGCTGGGTCCGAGTGTCTGATCTCTCCATGGTTCTGTGTTAATTGGCGTGGAGATAGGCTGAGTTTCTGGTGTGGTACCACAGATAGTTGCAGCAGCGTGGTGTACCACGGTTGTCTGGCCCAAGTAGGAGCAACTAGAATGAGTGTTAGGGAATGTTGCTGTAGTTTGCGTACCACTAACGGAAGTAGTGAGAGAGGAGGAAAAGCGTACGCAAATTGTCCTGACCAGTTCATCCATATCGCATTGCCTTTGGACAGCGGGTGTGGATATCTGGCGGAAAAGTTTGGGCATTTTGCGTTTTCGTGGGTGGCAAAGAGGGCTATCTGAGGTTGTCCCCACATTTGAAAGAACGGTTGAAGAACTTGCGGACGAAGTTCCCACTCGTAGATCTGCTGTGTCTTTCGACTTTGCAGATCTGCTATGGTGTTTTGTACTCCTGGAACGTGTAGGGCTAAGAGGAAGATCTTTAGTGGTATAGCCCATCTCCATATCTGCTGTGCTAACTGAGAGAGATGCAGAGAGTGTGTTCCCCCTTGTTTGTTTATGTAGTACATGGCTATCATATTGTCTGTGCGGACTAAGACAGCTTTGCCTGATACTTGTTTCTGTAATGCTTTTAGGGCTAGAAAAACAGCTCGCAACTCCAAGTGGTTGATGTGGAGTAACTTTTGTTGCGGTGTCCACCTGCCTTGTATGGTGTGATGCAGTAGGTGAGCTTCCCAGCCGGAGAGCGATGCGTCCGCTGTCATGATTATTTGAGGAACTGGCTCTTAAAACGGTCAGCCCTTTGAAAGGTTTTTGGTGCTCCACCATTGCAGAGAGCGATGAGTCTGACTGTCTACCAACACTAGGTCTGTTAATTGACCGTGAGCCTGGTTCCATTGGTGTGCTAGGCACTCTTGAAGTGGACGCATTTGCAGTCTTGCGTGAGGTACTATAAATATGCAAGATGCCATCATTCCTATGAGCTGCATGAACACTCGAGCTGGGAGCGAGTGTTGCAGTTTGAATCTTGTTAGAAGAGTTTGTACACTTGTTATCCTGGCTGGAGAGGAATAGGCTAGTGTTAGTTGGGTGTTTAGTGAAGCGCCGAGATATTGTTGTATGTGTGACGGTTGCAGATGTGACTTGGTGTGATTTACTGTGAATCCCAAGTCGTGGAGCAGTTGAATTGTGGCGTAAGTGTGTTGTATACACTGGCTGTATGAGCTGGCTTTTATGAGCCAGTCGTCCAGATATGGGAGGACGTCAATATGCGGTCTTCTTAAGTGTGCTGCTACTACTGCTAGGCATTTGGTAAACACCCTTGGTGCTGTTGTGACTCCGAATGGGAGCACTTTGAACTGGTAGTGATGCCCGTCTAGCACATATCTGAGATATTTTCTGTGCGCTGTGTGGATGGGAATGTGGAAGTCCTTGAGATCTAAAGTGACAAGGAAGTCGTTTTGTAAGAGGAGCGGAAGGACTTGCTGGAGTGTGACCATATGAAAATAATCCGACTGTATGTAAATGTTTAGAGGTCTGAGGTCTAGGATAGGCCTTAGAGATCAGTCCTTTTTTGGGATCAAGAAATATAGGGAGTATACTCCTTTGTTTTGCTGATGCATTGGGTCTATTTCTATTGCATTTTTTTGCAGGAGGGATATCACTTCCTGTCTGAGCAGTGTCAAATGTTCCTTTGACATTGGACACTGTCTGGGTGGTATGTTTGGGGGGGGGGGTGGATGTTAGTTCTAGACAGTAACCTGACTGAATTATTTGAAGCACCCACCTGTCTGATGTGATGTTTTCACAGGCTGGTACGTATTGTTGTAGTCTTCCCCCGATAGGAGTGGAATGGGGCGGGGGAAGGAGAGGGGAGTCCTTGGGTAGGGGTAGAGGTAGAGACAGAGCAGGAGTTGTTGTCTTTACCTCTGCCCTTATTGTTGTTACCTCTGTAACCACCCCTTTGGTAGCCCCTTTTATAGGTGGATTGTGTGGGGGCTTTGAACTAGGTAGAAGGTGTGTCTGAAGAGTATCCCCTGGAGGCGCCTCTATAAGATGAGCGGCGAAATGAACGTCTGGGAGCCTGCGACTGCAGGGCTCCCATAGATTTGGCTGTATCTGTATCCTTTTTAGGTTTGGCCTGGTGTCCACTGCGCAGCAGTGTTCGCGCAGGCGAAATCTTTTGATTTTCAGTAAGGGCCTTTCACCCGCCTCTCTCTTCCATTGGCTAGCTCCATAAATGGAGGCTAGCCATTGGAAGAGAGATCTATCTGTAATTCTCGGAGCAGATTGGTGGGCGTTCCGGAGAATTTTTCTCATCCCGCCCCTTTTTGAACGGCAGTTGTTTATTTTATTTTTCTTCAAAGGTTTTTTTTTGTCATTCCTCCAGGCTGACCGCCGCCGGAAGAAGTCCAGGTGAGTGCTTTGTTTTTTTTTTCTTGCCTTCTGCCTTTTGATTGTGCCTGTTCCCGCCCCCCCTCCCGCTGTCCTTGTGCCCGTTCCCGCCCCCCCCCTCCCGCTGTCCGTGTGCCCGTTCCCGCCCCCCCTCCCGCTGTCCGTGTCCCCGGCCCCACTTGTAAATGCTTGTTACTCCCCTTGCCACTGTATGGTCTCACCCTCCATTTTTTTTTTAAGAGTTAGTTTCTCTCCCAGCTTGTCACGCTCCGATCCGCGTAACATTCTACCATTCCCCAATACATGTCTGCTTTCTTTTCTTGCCAGTCTTCACCAACACCAGGCTCCTTACAGACTCCCTCCAACTTTCTACTTGTTGCTTCTGCCCCTTCCTCTTTCACCACCACCTTTGCTTTCTTTAGTGTTCGTTTTCCTTCACTGTTCTCCTCCTCCCATCATCGTTTCCCACCACCCCAAACGTTTTACCGACCGCCTCCTCGTGAACGCTGCCGTTTTCAGTTTCTTGGCTGCCTCCAGCCCCACCCCCCATGCCACCGCGACCCGTTCCTTCCACCCCCTCCCTTTCTTTGCCGTCACTGTGTCCCCACCACCCCAGCTCCTTGCAGACGCCCCCATCGCCTCACCAGCTTGTTAGCTGCTTCCTGAAGGAGTAACTCCAGTCCGGTATCTTGTGAGCATCGCGGGATTAATCTTAGCTCTGGGAGAGGAGCCCTTTTGTTCCAAAGGCAATTACTCTGCAGCTCATTTCAGGCCCTGGCAGCGCTCCGGGACCGGATGCCAGTTCAAACAACCCTTGCGTGCCAGCAGTCTGTATGTAATGAAGTCGGGGGTACTGCTGGCTCCCGAGGGGAGGGGAGTGGCCACCGATCGAAGCCCTGCCGTTTTACACTCTGTTCGGGCCGCCATGCCTGCTTCTCAGCCTGGTCTTTGACAAGATATTGACAAGATATTGCTGGGCAAAGAGCAAAAAATAAAATAAAAAATGCAACGGAAATGAATATGTAAACTGACTGACAATCGCCCCCAAAACAATAGTTTTTTAGATGAAAAATAATTGAGCAATCAAGAACCGAGTTTCAAAATATAGCAATCTTCCTTTCACAAATACACAATAGCATAATGACAAAAAAGAAAGCAGAGATAGTCTAAAAGCTATATAAAACCGCCGTTCTCTAAACAATATTTTTAAATGTTTGCAAGGACTCTTCTGTTCTTTGACATGGGGACATACTTCAGACTTCTGTTGGTCAGTCAGTGAATGTCACCTCATGCTTTATTTCTTGGAACTGGGTGGGTAAACGTGTCAGATGGATGGTGCTTGCTGTGTCTGGGTATATGAGTGGGTGTGTGTGAAGGGATAGGGCATGAGGGTGCCCATGGGACGTGCTACAGCCGCGCAGTATTTCTTTTCATTGGGTTATGAGCTCCCCGAGATACATTTAATTCATCTGCTGATAATGGAATCCACAGATGTACCATTGCATACACCTATTGGGCTATGCTAAGGTTCAGTGTACTCTCCAGCAGGAGCTGGTGCGGACTCTACAGGGTTTGTGTGATGTGGCCATCTATACCCGCCAGTAATACCTGTAGCACTTCTGTACTAGGGAGGGTCTGTGCGAATCCCAGGCCACACTCCATTTCTTTAAATCTAAAATGGAAACCAGAACAGCCAGGAACAAAAAGTCACCTTAAGGAAAAAATGGCAAAAAAAATTTGCAGAAATTTTGCAAGTCTTTGTGTGCAGAGCTAATCTCTGGCTGAACTCAAGGACAAATTAGGCCGATTTGCCTGTAAGGCCATAACTAGAGTCTGGCCCTAAGCTCGCCCTCCCCTCCTCCCACCCAATTGGATTTGTAACTTACACATTTTGCTGTGAGCCACCAAGAAATGCTTTGTTGAGTTTAGTTTCAAGGAGTATAGGACAATTGACCTCTTTGTTTATCACGGCTTGATATCTTGAACACCTACTCGTTGATACAAGGAATGTTGTCTGTGTACTCTCTCTCCACCTGTCCCCTGATTATGCTGTGCGTGTGGCTGGTGATGTGTCTTGGATACAATTTAACCTCGGTCAAATGGAGAACGGGTTGCTGCTGTTTGCTACTCACTCCTAAGCTCTAGTTTTGTGATTTTTTTTTTTTTTTTTTTAAGATCCGAGTTATGCCAATATCTTGGACAACCAGAAGTGGTAAAGTGGTCATTTCAGATACTGGTACCATAGTTGGTCCCCGAATTTGGGGCCGTGATGTTGAAAGGTGGTCAGCTAACCTAAAAACCTTTGTGGCTGTTTTTTTGATCTATCAAGTATTTCCTTCACTCCAGTTGTAAGGATGATGGCAAAGATTTTATGACATTTTCTGCAATAATGTGTCTTGGCAATGTTTGAAAGGTTCCACTTCTTTCCTCTCTGTGCTATTCTTATCCGTATCACTACTAACAAATGGGTTAAAAACACATGCATAGATGGGCTAGCAGAGGGAGACAAATGGATAGAAAATTTCAAATTCGAAATGTCAAAAATATATAAATGTGGGTGTCTGCGCACATTAGTAAAGGAAGCTGGATGGATAGGATAGCCACAGGGAAAATCTTCTAAAGATGACACATACATTACGGCCATTTTAACTACCTCCATCTGTATAAAATGGGACAGCAATAAAGCCAGCATTTACAATGCAGAGTAAATTTGGGATAATCTCATTTAAAAACTGAATGGGACAATTGCCCAACTTCATTCCTTACTGAAGGAAGTTTAACAGTCTACTCCAAGGTGGTTGTGAAGCAGAGCTGTTAAACACAGCCACAGGTTTTGAGTTTTACCTTCTTCTATAATGAGTGTCAAAGGCCTTTTCAGTTCAGAACTTGTCACTCGCACAACAATTGGAACATAGCACGTCAAGGTGCAGGGAGGAGTGTGCTGCAGTGCTTAATTTGAGCTGGTGGTTTCCAGTGCTTGGCACCAGCAATTAATTGTCAACACCGGCAATATGACAGTATATCAGATGGTGGCGCTATTTGTCTAGTTTAGAGATGAGCACAGCAACAGATATTTAGGACTAATGCCCGCCACCCAAGCTATTCTTATAGCTTTGGGGGCCTGGAATAGTCTGTATTGTCACAATTGTAGGAGTGTGATGGTCAGTAGTTGTGTTGATGCTGTCACTGGCAGGGGCAGTGTGTGGGGGGGTTGTGTGTGTGTTGGGGGGGTTGTGTGTGTGTTGGGGGGGCTGTGTGTGTGTTGGGGGGGCTGTGTGTGTGTTGGGGGGGCTGTGTGTGTGTTGGGGGGCTGTGTGTGTGTGGGGGGGCTCTGTGTGTGTGGGGGGGCTCTGTGTGTGGGGGGGCTCTGTGTGGGTGGGTGTGGGGGGGCTCTGTGTGGGTGGGTGTGGGGGGGCTCTGTGTGTATGGGGGGGTTCTGTGTGTGTGGGGGGGATCTGTGTGTGTGGGGGCTCTGTGTGTGTGTGTGTGTGTATGGGGGGGCTCTGTGTGTGTGGGTGGGCTCTGTGTGTGTGGGGGCTCTGTGTGTGTGGGGGGGCTCTGTGTGTGTGGGGGGGCTCTGTGTGTGTGGGGGGGCTCTGTGTGGGGGGGCTGTGTGTGGGGTGGGGCTGTGTGTGGGGTGGGGCTGTGTGTGTGGGGGGGCTCTGTGTGTGTGTGGGGCTCTGTGTGTGGGGGGGGGGGGGAGGGCTCTGTGTGTGGGGGGGGGCTCTGTGTGTGGGGGGGGGCTCTGTGTGTGTGGGGGGGCTCTGTGAGTGTGGGGGGGCTCTGTGTGTGTGGGGGGGCTCTGTGTGTGTGGCTCTCTGTGTGTGTGTGGGTGCAAATGCAATAGGTCTCGCATTTGCGAGAGATTAAGCTATTGACATTGTAAATGACAATGCCATTTATTTATCTGTTTTCAAAACCAACACATAAATAAATATGTTGTCATTTACAATGCCAATAGCTCTAACTTTGGCAAAGGCGAGACCGTTGCATTGTAAATGCTTTTTCATCTTTTCAAGGGATACATCTACATTGGGTCCTAATAAGTGTTGCTCATCGAAGGGTTGGTTAAGTATCGCACTTTGGTCTTCAGGTTGGAACCCTGATATGCGTAGCCAAGCAGGTCTACGCAACAAAACATTGGTGTTAACTGCTCTGGAGGCAGTGTCTGCTGCATCTAGTGCACAACGAATGGAGGTGTTTGTAATATTTTTCCCTTCTTGGATAAGCTCATTTGCTCTATCTTTATATTTATCAGGGAGGTGCTGCATTAGTGATTCTAATTCGTCATAATGTGCCCAGTCATATCTTGCCAATAATGCTTGTGTATTGGCAATACGCCACATGTTTGCTGCTTGAGACGCAGTTCTTTTCCCTGATGCATCAAGGAGCTTAGACTCTTTATCTGGTGGGGGAGCTTCACCTGATATTTGTGAATTTGCTCTTTTGCGTGCATTGGAAACCACTAGTGAGTCTAGTGGTACTGGGCCTTTAATATAAACTGCGTCTGAAGGGGCAGCTTTATATTTTTTCTCTATTCGTGGGTTAATGACCCGAGTTCTAACTGGGTCTTTGAAGACTTCAGTAGCATGCTTAATCACTCATTTAGTCACACTCACAACAAGGAAACCCTACCTTCTAAGGAACCAGGGTGCATATTTATATCAAAAAACAATGGTTCCAGTGGAACAGATGTGAGTATACATAATAAATACTAAACAATGTCAAATAATAATGTGAAGGTTACTTAGGATGTAAGAAGGAGAAACAAACTCATGACACCTAATGGATTACCATCAGTTGTTATTTTTGCAAAAAATACACAATAAAATACACTGTAATACACATGTCACAATGTGAAGATTTTAGAAAAAAAGGAGGGGGAGGGAAAAAGGGTCCCAAGTGTAAAGTGTGAACCAAAGGAGTGGTTGAAGCACATAGAGGAGACAACGAGTGACAATATGTGCACGGTTTCAACAGGGGTATATTTACAAGGAAATGGGAAAATGACCAAATACACAATATGCAATGATTTAAACAATGACTATTGAATTCATAGACATTGACTGAGAGGTTCATTCCCAAAGGGCATCGACGGCGTTTCGACCCTTTACAGGATAGAGGGTCTCATCAGGACAGGGACAGTGTGGGACATCTGTGAGGAGTGAAAAGGGGATAAGTGAGCTCAGTGTATGGAAGGGTAAATTTACAAAAAAGGACTTAGTGTGGAAGACCTGGTACCTTTAATGAAATAATCACGGGCTTGTGGTGAAAAGGTGCCAACCATGCGTGAAGGGAAAAATAAATGTACTTACAGTGAACCCTGCTGGGTACTATAGTACAGGGAAACAGAAAGCGGAAAAGAATGTAATCACTAATGATTAATGATTAAATTGGCAACACGCTATCTGGGGCTTATAGAATTATGTACTCACCACTGTAAATAGTTGGATAGAGCACAATAGAGTTAATCTTGTATCAAGCCAACACGCAATGCGTCCGTTTTTTGAATCGTAATACTCAAGTGCTGCAATGAGCACGAGTCCGGCGCTGACCAGGAGGATACCTACAAAGTATTACAGGGGTTAGGTAGAGTTATGCAAGGCAATCCGCTGCATAACAGTTCCATGTAGAAAGGCGGCGCGTACCTGTTAATCACCGCAATTCCGTTGCCGTCCGAATGAATCAAGGAACCGGCACTGTCAGGCATCCAGGAAGTAAAGCGTGTGCGCAGGCCAAAATAGAAGAGAGCAGAGTGCTCGTTCTTCTAAGCAAAAGGCAGAAGAGGTTGGCACCGAGTGATCGATGAGCCCACAGAGTGAAAATGCAATGGGAACCGGGATTACATGTAACGCATTTCCAGAGGACAATTATGTTTGTACAATTTTAAAATAAACATAAATGCTCTTATATTAAACTTAAGGCAACATATTTACATAGTGTACATCAATACAAGCAGGAATTATACATATCAAAATTCAGAATGTCGAAGAGACAAGAAAACAACATTATCAAAGGTTATCTGGATGTATGTCAGCAGACACACCGTCAATGGAAAGTCATCCTAAGGTTACTACAAAGCCTCTCCATTCCTCAGCGGAATTGAGACCCGCATTTATCGAATTAGTCTTGTCAATCCAGTGGCACTCTCGTCTTTGCAGTATTTGTGATATATTGCCTCCTCTTTCAGGTAGTCTGGCGATGTCAATCACCTGCCACTTTATTTCATCAGCTGTATGATTTTTGTCCAAGAAGTGGGTAACCAAGGGTGCTGACACAACAGACCTTTTGATACGGCTACGGTGTTGTCCTATTCTTGCCTTAATGGGTTGTTGAGTCTGTCCAATATATGGAAGACCACAAGGACACCAAATGCAATACACAACATTGCGTGTATTGCAATTAGAGAAAAAATCAAGAGTGTATTCACAATTACCGTATTTAAAGGTGGTTGTGTTTTCCGTAAACTGACAATTAACACAGTTCCCACATCTATGATGGCCAAGAACAGGGGACAAGCCCCACGCTGATTCTAACGTGCCAGTTTTTTTAACGACATCTGAGGAGGATCTCACCAAATGATCTTGAATATTTCTGGCTCTTTTGTATGCAAACAGAGGGACCTCCAATAAAGGATCTATGCTTTTAATGATGTTCCAGTTTTTTGTAATTATGTTACGGATTTGTCCAGTGTAGCATTACAGACTAACTATTTTGTGTCAGACGGAAATATTACCAGCAATGCAGCGGTACCAGTATGGGAGCAGTTTTTGCCCCAAATCTGGCAAATATCTATATGAACTATATAGAACTCACTTTCGCATTGAGCAGTCACAATCCTTACCACACCCATATTGGGTGTTGGTACAGGTACATTGATGATATTTTTTTAATTTGGAGAAACAGTGAAGAGAGCTTCAATGAATTTGTGATCTATCTAAATCAAATTCAGCCACACCTTACATTCACTTCTACACTGTACAAATCCACGATAGCCTTCCTAGATCTCAACATCCAACAGGCCGAAGGAAAATTATTTACCTCTCTTCACAGAAAACCCACTGAGAAGAATACGCTATTAGCTTATAGCAGCCAACATCCTAGAGCACTGAGAGATGGCCTTCCTTTTGGTCAGTTCCTACGAATTCGTCGGAACTGTACCCGGAAGGAGGACTATATGAGAGAGGCCGAAATTTTGAGAAGCAAATTACTATTGAGAGGGTACCCAAATAAACTGGTGAAAAGATCATTAAAATGTGCCTGGTACTGCCCCAGGGAGGAGCTTTTAAGAACTAAGCCCAAAGAACAAATGAATAAGATTGTCTGTGTTACCACTTTTGGTATTCATACCAACAAGATCCGTAACATAATTACAAAAAACTGGAACATCATTAAAAGCATAGATCCTTTATTGGAGGTCCCTCTGTTTGCATACAAAAGTGCCAGAAATATTCAAGATCATTTGGTGAGATCCTCCTCAGATGTCGTTAAAAAAACTGGCACGTTAGAATCAGCGTGGGGCTTGTCCCCTGTCCTTGGCCATCATAGATGTGGGAACTGTGTTAATTGTCCGTTTACGGAAAACACAACCACCTTTAAATACGGTAATTGTGAATACACTCTTGATTTTTTCTCTAATTGCAATACACGCAATGTTGTGCATTGCATTTGGTGTCCTTGTGGTCTTCCATATATTGGACAGACTCAACAACCCATTAAGGCAAGAATAGGACAACACCGTAGCCGTATCAAAAGGTCTGTTGTGTCAGCACCCTTGGTTACCCACTTCTTGGACAAAAATCATACAGCTGATGAAATAAAGTGGCAGGTGATTGACATCGCCAGACTACCTGAAAGAGGAGGCAATATATCACAAATACTGCAAAGACGAGAGTGCCACTGGATTGACAAGACTAATTCGATAAATGCGGGTCTCAATTCCGCTGAGGAATGGAGAGGCTTTGTAGTAACCTTAGGATAACTTTCCATTGACGGTGTGTCTGCTGACATACATCCAGATAACCTTTGATAATGTTGTTTTCTTGTCTCTTCGACATTCTGAATTTTGATATGTATAATTCCTGCTTGTATTGATGTACAATATGCAAATATGTTGCCTTAAGTTTAATATAAGAGCATTTATGTTTATTTTAAAATTGTACAAACATAATTGTCCTCTGGAAATGCGTTACATGTAATCCCGGTTCCCATTGCATTTTCACTCTGTGGGCTCATCGATCACTCGGTGCCAACCTCTTCTGCCTTTTGCTTAGAAGATCGAGCACTCTGCTCTCTTCTATTTTGGCCTGCGCACACGCTTTACTTCCTGGATGCCTGACAGTGCCGGTTCCTTGAATCATTCGGTCGGCAACGGAATTGCGGTGATTAACAGGTACGCGCCGCCTTTCTACATGGAACTGTTATGCAGCGGATTGCCTTGCATAACCCTACCTAACCCCTGTAATACTTTGTAGGTATCCTCCTGGTCAGCGCCGGACTCGTGCTCATTGCAGCACTTGAGTATTACGATTCCAAAAACTGACGCATTGCGTGTTGGCTTGATACAAGATTAACTCTATTGTGCTCTATCCAACTATTTACAGTGGTGAGTACATAATTCTATAAGCCCCAGATAGCGTGTTGCCAATTTAATCATTAATCATTAGTGATTACATTCTTTTCCGCTTTCTGTTTCCCTGTACTATAGTACCCAGCAGGGTTCACTGTAAGTACATTTATTTTTCCCTTCACGCATGGTTGGCACCTTTTCACCACAAGCCCGTGATTATTTCATTAAAGGTACCAGGTCTTCCACACTAAGTCCTTTTTTGTAAATTCACCCTTCCATACACTGAGCTCACTTATCCCCTTTTCACTCCCCACAGATGTCCCACACTGTCCCTGTCCTGATGAGACCCTCTATCCTGTAAAGGGTCGAAACGCTGTCGACGCCCTTTGGGAATGAACCTCTCAGTCAATGTCTATGAATTCAATAGTCATTGTTTAACACCTTAGCTGCGTGTAAACATTTCTCCCCAGTGCTGCGCTGTCCATTAGAACTAGTGCTGAATGGACGTTCAATGGTCGTGCGCAGCACTGGGGAGGTAGCGCTGCTGACGACCATTGGCCGTCAGCAGCACTTAAGGGGTTAAATCATTGAATATTGTGTATTTGGTCATTTTCCCATTTCCTTGTAAATATACCCCTGTTGAAACCGTGCACATATTGTCACTCGTTGTCCTCTCTATGTGCTTCAACCACTCCTTTGGTTCACACTTTACATTTGGGACCCTTTTTCCCTCCCCCTCCTTTTTTTCTAAAATCTTCACATTGTGACATGTATATAACAGTGTATTTTATTGTGTATTTTTTGCAAAAATAACAACTGATGGTAATCCATTAGGTGTCATGAGTTTGTTTCTCCTTCTTACATCCTAAGTAACCTTCACATTATTATTTGACATTGTTTAGTATTTATTATGTATACTCTCATCTGTTCCAATGGAACCATTGTTTTTTTATATAAATAATCACTCATTTAAGCATGGGTAAAATGGAGGATGACCTTTGTGCATTATCAAAGGTATCCATTAGGAAGTCTTCATCTACAGGGTCTGTATGCATGTCCACCCAATGATACTGCGCAGCTCTGTGTACTAACTGATTAAAGCCCATAGTATCTTCTGGTGGGGAAGGCCTAGAGGGGTATATGCGTCCTGATGGACTTTTGGGATGTCTGGGGTGTTATAATCATCCCACGAGTCAGGTGAGCCTGGAGGATCATCTTCATTACCCCCTACATCATCAGAGCTATCATCCCTGTTATCATCATCTGGTATGATGGAGGATGTAGGGGAATGTTGTGGTAGGGGAACAGGTGTTGATGTCATAGGTGGAGGAGAAGGGGAAGGAACTCTTAGAGGAGAGGTAGCCATGTCCTTCTTTGGATGAGGAGCTGGTGCAGGTGTATCCAGTGGTCGTTTTTTTTAACTTAGAGTTAGTCGACCAGTGGTTGGATCTTTAACCAGAGTCTTTTGTGCAGGGTCTGGGTGAAATAAGTTCTCTGCAGGAGGCCAAATCTTTTGGTGCAGAGGGAGGTTTCGGCACCGAACTGGCTTCTTTTGGTTTTAAAGCTTGTTGTTTGGCAATCTCTTTAACAGGAGAAGTAGGAGTCTTTTTCGGCTCCGATGGTTTTTTCGACTCCGATGATTTTCTCGGTTCCGATGCATTTTTCGGATCCGATGATTTTTTCGGTCCCGGTGGTCTTTTTGAATCGGAAGCGTGTTTGCTTGGTTCCGACCTGGTTTTTGGTGCCGAGGGACTATCAGTATGCTTTGGCGCCGATTGTTTCGATGCCAGCGGGCAGCAGAGGATATCTTTTTTGGTGCCGGTAGGTGTGCGCCGGCACCGTGGGGAGGCCGACTCGAGCTCGAGTCTCCGGAAGGCTTAGCGAGCTTCTTAGCCGGGCCCGAAGGCGGGCAGTAGAAGCAGTGTCCCGGTGTGCACCCGAGCCAGAGGGTGTGACCAAAGCCTTTTTTTAATGTGTCCAGGAAGGGTCGGGGTCGACGGTCTTACTTACGACCCGCTGTGCTGGAGTGATGTCCTCGACTTCGGAATCATCTGCCTCGGAGTTGCTGTTGACGTCATGTTGTTATGGGATGTCGACGCCCTCTTCGAAGATGTCGTCAGGAATCGGAGCTGAAGATCGAGCCATTGTTCTCTTAGCTCTTCGTTCCCGGATCATCTTCTTGGAGAGTAAGGAGGCACAAGCGGAACAGTCTCTGGCCTCGTGCTCCGGGGAGAGGCAAAGGTTACACACCTCATGATGGTCGGTGTGGGGAAACTTCGACCCACATTGAGGACACTTTTTAAATGGCGTCCTTTCCATGAGCTGGAGTCGAGGCCTACTTAGGCCAGAAGGACGTTGTCGACCACCGGAATCGAAGGCTTTGATGTTGAAGAGTAGCGTTGACTGGAAAACACGTTCAAAACTATATTATGGAAGCTGGTGAGGATTGTGCGCCAAAGGAAATCGGTTCCAAAACGGATCGCTGGAAACACATCCGAGCAGGGTGGCGGAAAAAAAACAATCTGGGGATGAAGCCGATGCCCATGCGCAGTATCATACAAAGGAGGAGTCACCTATCCTGTGACTTCCAAAGACTTTTTTACAACAAAAACAAACTGCAAACATCCGGGCCCAACACTAGGTGGCCATCTATGCACAGTATGTAATCTGCAGCTCATATGCCTCGAACACAATGTTTTTTAGAGTTTACTAAGCATGTGATGTATTGCAATGTTTGTTAGAAAACCCATTTAATTAACGGCAGGAGTAAGGCAGGGTATGTAGTATCTTCACAATGGCAGTGTACCCAATCTACGTATGTTAGATTGTTTTAAGCATAAAAAGTCTATGTATTGCATGCTCACTCACACTTCCATCTCATTACCACACCTAACATCTCACCACCTCTCACACTTACTTTGTCAGGACTATTAATGGATTAAAAATATAAAAGAGTGCTCTATTCAAATGGTTTAACAAACATTCCTGGGCACAGTTGGCAGACCATTCACCGACTCCTTACTGAATAATATGACATTTCAGGGGTGGTCAACCATTCCAACAGCATAGTGCCTTGAATGATCTTTAAAAATTTTAATCACACCATTAAATTGTTACCCTCCATTCTAAGGTGCCTGAAACTTGATGCTTTAAGTATGCTCGCCACTGCTTTTCAGCGAATATATGACTATACCCCATGCCATTCCATCGCATGCAATCACAACGCGGTTGTTACAACGAAAGTATTGTTACAACGTATTGGTATTACATCGCAAACTTTTACCATGCATGCCATTACAATGCAGAGGCATGCGTGGTAAAGGCATACACTTGATAAAAGTGCTTAAGTAAATATATATATATTTTATATATTTTTTTGTTGCCCCCCTAAAACACTAAAATTACCAATACCCCCTACAATTACCCTTACTACTCGAGTACTCTTACCCCTTAAAATCCTAAATGTACCCTTACCAACCCAAACCCAAACCCCCTAAAATTACCCTTTCCAACCTAAAACCCAAACCCACCCTGAACCCTAAAATTGCCCTTAGCTTCCCAAAACCTGTACCCACCCTGAACCTTAAAATGACCCTGGCTGTCCAAAACCCATACCCAACCTGAACCCCATAATTACTCAGCACCATAAAACACATACCCACCCTGAACCCTAAAATTACTCTTAGGACCCGATAACCCAAACCCACCATGAACCCTAAAATGACCCTTGCTACCACAAAACCCATACCTACCTTCAACCCTAAAATGACCCCTGCTACCCCAAAACCCATCCCCACCCTGAACCCTAAAATTACCCTTGGCACCCCAAACCCACCCTCAACCCCAAAATTACCCTTGGCACCCCAAAACCCATACCGACCTGAACTCTAAAATTACCCTTGGCACCCCAAAACCAATACCCACCTTGAACCCTAAAATTACCCTTGGCACCCCAAAACCTATACCCACCCTGAACCCTACAATTATCCTTTGTACCCCTTAACCTATGCCCACACTGAACCCTAAAATTACTCTTGGCACCCCAAAACCCATACCCACCATGAACCCTAACATTACTCTTGATACCCCAAAATACAAACCCACCCTGAACCCTAAAATTACCCTGGCTACCCCAAAACCCATACCCATCCTAAAACTTAAAATTACCCATGGCATCCCAAAACCAAAATCCACCCTGAACCCTAAAATTAACCTTGGCACCCCAAAACCCAAACCCACCCTAAACCCTATACTTACATATAAAACATAGATGCCTTTAACATTCATCCCTTTACAACAAATTTCGTTTTAAAGGCATGCGTGGTAAAAGCATATGCATTGTAATGCCATGCGTTATAATGGCATTGCGATGTAATGGAAGTTGCATTGTAACAACAGTGTTGTAATGTCAACATGCTTTACATCTGCGTAGTAATGGATGTGTGCCCTTTTTAGCACCCTTTGCCTGACTACATTAAGGTGGTGCTGCTGTTGTGGTATGGACACCCATAGCTGCCAAGCGCCTACATGACAAATATCTCACTTTAAAGAAGTCCTGTCCTCTTAACAGTCCACATATTGTCTTCTTGGACTTTAACTATGGGCTCAAAAACCCCAGCAGTAAAGTGTAGTTGGGTAAAAACCCAAGATCTGAAGGTATGGCACATAATAATGGGGCACCTTGCATTTATAAATGTTGTTGGTCTTGTGTCATGTGTTCCAACGCTATCCCTTATTCAAAGTGATAGCACTCTCTATAGGTACTGGCCACTACACCTAGCATTGAATTTTTAAATCCCAGGACGAGGGGCGTGGCCTCCGCCCAGACAGAGGGGATGTCTGAGTAATGAGCTCCTTTCCCGGGCCCCTCAAGTGGCCTTGCTTAGGTGATTAATGGTCCTCCAGCATCAAGTGCCCAATATCTAAAGAGCAATGAAGCCCCGAGTAACACCCGCCACACAACTGGCAAGCGGAGAAGACAATCATAGCTGATGGTTCCTCCCGGGACTCCGACACAGAGTTTGGAATGACAGCAGCCATCTTGCGGCCTACAGGGAGAACGCGCTGCATAAAAGCGAGGCTAACCATCCTTGCATAAGCCTGCAGCCAGGATGGCTGGAGGTGGGGGGTACGGGGCATGTGAACATTGGCAGGAGCAAAGTATTGCAAGCAAGGAGCCCATGCCGTGGAAATCAGCTTGCCACCTTGTGAGGCCACCTGGGAGACATGAATGGAGGATTTGATGGAGGCTACAGCCTGAACCTCAGAGGTTGCCTCTGATGAGTACAATTATCGCCCGATGCTCTTGCCCACAGAACCAAGCCATCAGACAATTCTACAGATTGATTGCCTTCCCTCAGCAAGGAATTTGGATAGCAGTAGAGAGCGCTGTGGTGACCCCCATTGAGGGGCCACAGTCTATGTGCTATATGCTTGGCAAGCCGTATAAACAAAAGTTGATTGGCAATTTTTGTGGATCCTAAAGGTCTGAGATAGGACAGGACTTCCAGAGCCCATATACACCCTTACAGTGGCAAATCATCATGGCCACTAAGAATGGAGAATCTAGAACCCAATAACAAAGATCCAACAACCTGTCTGGGCGAGCTCCACAAATGCAGGTTTTGAAGGCAGAGGTGAACAAGACACTTTAACAACTGATTGACCAAGTCCCAACTAATTAAGATGACATTGTCGCCATGAGTCAAGAGGTTTATGAACTGCAGGATTCCAAGCCCAAAATGGAAGAAGATATCAGGAAACATTGGGACAAATGCATGGACCACTCAAGTAGGGATAATGTGTTGGCCCATAACATCTGAGAATGAGAAGAAGAAGTAGATTTCTTTTTCTGAGCAAGAGTGGCATACCACGAGACTCGCCTGGAGCTCGCCCGTGGGACATTAAAGCTAAATTGGGGTCCTCTCATAACAAAGACACCATAATACGGAAGGCCAGGAAGGTAGACAGGCTGACTTTTCGTGAACAGGCCTTCAACCGCTTTCAGAACATCTCACAGGCAAACTCTAAATAACAGGCACAGGCTTGCTGAACTCCACACAAGGACAATACAATAAAGTCAGATGTTCACTTTTGCTCACTGTGGTTCCGGTTTGGTGCTTGGTCCAATGTAATTCGCATAGAAGAGGAAGCCCAGGAGATATTGGGCTCCTCAAGAGATAGCCCGGGCACACCAAAGAAACCCAGTGACTGTTCATCAATGGACCGCAGAGAAAGCCAGGACCCCAAGGCAAAGGTGGATGAGAAATGACCCTGGAAAACTAGAATCAATCAATCAGGGGCTTATATAGCGCGGCTACTCACCCGTGAGGGTCTCAAGGCGCTGAGAGGGTTGGGAGGAGGGTGCCTGCTGGTCCCACTGGGGGTAGGATCACTCAAAGAGCCAGGTCTTGAGGTCCTTCTTGAATTGGGTCGGCGACGCAGATTGCCTGAGGTGGAGGGGCAGGGTGTTCCAGGTCTTGTTGGATAGGTAGGAGAAGGATTTTCCTCCGGTTCTGGTCGTTTTATGGATTCTGGGGACGGAGGCTAGGACGAGCTGGACGTAACAGAGTTGTCTGGAGGTGCCATGGAATAGGAGTCGATGGTTCAGATATGCTGGTCCTTCGCCGTGGAGAGCTTTGTAGGCATGGGTGAGGAGCTTGAAGGTAATTCTCTTTTTTCCTTGGAGCCAGTGGAATTGTCGGAGATGTTTGTGAATGAAATGGAAAAAAGTTGGAGCCATGCAGCGGACAACATGGAAGTTGGACAGGGAGAGGCATCGACCCTGACTGGCACTGCAGATCCTCAGAGGGGACAGACAAGATTGAGAATATGTAATAGACTTAGAATGTGTCCCTCTTGACCTCTGGATTAGGTCTGCCTCCCAGCCATATTACCCCTTACAAGTAACTTTCTCAAAGAAGGCGAAGATCTAATCAAGGATCACTGTGAGCGTCTCCAGAGGGCATATCCATGCAGGTTTGGACAACAGGTCGAGCCTCTACAGTAGACTGGCCAGGCTCACCCATGTATGTGTTGACAAGATGAGAGGAGAGTTGGGGTGGGGGGAATAGGGCAGGGTCATCATTGTGAATGGTAATACGCTGGTTCCCCTTCCCACAGAATTTGGGGGGGGGGGGGGTGGAGAGCAGTTGGGGAGGAGAGGAGGACTGGCCTCCAGGAGAGAGCTGATAAACAAACAAGATTTGATATCTGGCTCAATGCAGCAGGAACAATTAGTTCAACTCTCTGAATGTTTATGCAGGCGCTGACAGACTTTATAGGCCACACAACACTGCACCTCATTCTAAAACTTAATGGCTAAGACTCAAACGTAGAACATAAAGGGGCTAAACTACCCAGACAAATGGCATTAAATATGGAGAATAATTCAGAAAATTCTCCCAGATGTGGTGTGCAGCCAAGAAACCCATTTGAAAGTCCCCGACACACACTACACGCCTCTACCCCATACAGTACTGGTAAGGGAGGGGTCATGATTGCAATACCAAAGGAATTTTCACATGAACTTGCTCGAAGTATATGTGACTCTGTAGAAACAATATATGTACCTTAAAGGTATAGTCCGGGGAAGGGGAGGGACTAGGGAAGGGCAGTCGGAATTGGCATTGAAGGATCACTGAAGCTTATTGATATGTCTGTAAAACCTCTGGCCTTTGGTAGTTGATCTGATATCAATACTGACTTTTTAGAAAAGGAGGCAGATGTATCAAAAGGTTTTACCCATCTGTGTCTATGGGTAAATGTGACAGAACATATTCGTCAAGATTCTTATGAGCCAGCCATTTCAGCAATCAGAGAAAGAAGTAAACGCTGCCAAAAGATCAGATATGATTATAACATTTCCAGATTCTCCATAATGTATAAAATTACTAGACAAGACCTAAAACATGCTTCTATCCCCTGCACCTTTAATCCAAAGACACAAAATTGGAGGAAACAACAAACTTAAAGCAGAATAATCTTAGACAAGTCTTTCTTGCTGCTACCTTTTATTTTTTTTAATGGCTTTTTAGTTTTTGGTTGTGCAGCTGTTTATCAACGTTTATATGTTTAAACTGATGAAGATGGTTTTTAAGGGTTTTATTAGTTATTATAGGTTTAAACCTAACACAAGATTGCATCATTATACTGAGCTACCTTCACAGGACAGCAGAATAGCCAAACACAAAAAGCTGTTTATAAACTATATTTCGTCCACAATGTCCTGTAACAAACAACTTCTCAGGCCCCTTTACCCTGCCCATCAAGCCCAGAATTGCATTGCATGCGATTCAACTACCACTTTCGTTATTGTTGCAGCCTTAAGGTGAGTTCAGTTAATGGAACTGCAGATTTTACCTATGTTTGCTGTATTCCCCTCTTTTACGCAACTGTGATCGTTTATAAGGTTTCTTTTTACCCATAATGTGTGTAGATTTGTTAAGTGGCCATCGCTCCAGGCTTTGGATCTGCAATGGGAAGAGTTGCAGTCACTAAGTCCACACTCTACCAAATGTGAGATGCTGAATCCACTATTGTGTTGGTCTTTGGCACAATGACACCAGTTGGTAGCTCTTTGGGAAGAAACAAAGACAAGTGATCAGCATTTCCTGTACCCCCCTTTATTGCCAAGACAGGGAAAGTAGGTCAAAGGCAGCTTCTGGTATAAAAGTACCAGCCCTGACGAGTTTGGCTATGTGATCGGAGTAAAGCTCTTCAAGGACTTACTGGACACTCTTGAGCATGAATGGGAGCATATTTTGCCACTAGAAAGTGCACTGTGGACCATCGTAAAGATTTTCTGAGTACCAGGTGAATCGGGTGTGTTAGGCAGTGTCGCATTTCACAGCTAGGTAGTATGACTGAAGTAATGAGAAAGTGGTGAATAGAAGATGCTTCCTACTTGTTGGACTAAGAGCTATTTGGCCACCTAGTACAGCACTTAATTTGAAAGACGGTCACTACACCCCTTAAAAGACATTAAGAAAAATGATGAAATAAGTGTATGCCTTTTGAATCCCTCCACACCTTGTTGGTCTTGACTGGTTTCTGTGGCAAGGATTTCTCATCCTCAAAGGCTCATCAGAGCAGGCATTTTGGAATGATCTACCTGTCCAGTGAAAGGTTGAAGAATGCTTTTATATCTGCACAGTATGCAGAAGATCTTTCTCTGTCTCGGGGAACTACAAAATTAAGTGGGGATGAGCCAGAAGACTCTCCACTCTCACAACAGACACCCCATCCAACTCTGAAGAGGAGGATGACCCTGAGGAACTTTCTACAGATAAGGCAGACGTGTGACCAAAGAGGTCTTATGGAACAGCATCCATTTAGTGAGGGTAAGATGCACATAAATGATGTAAAGCGAAAGCAGCCAGCACATTTGGCGCCTAGGATGAGGGGGAAATACAGGAATGGAATATCCTTTTTAATCTGGATGGCCTATGTCACCCTAAGTCTTCAGGCTGATGTCAAAATGTAAAACAAGATGTGTACAGGCTAAACTACATTTGTCTTTGGACAACAAAGTTTGAAACCTCTTTCCAATGCAGTGTCCGAGGACTTTTGTTCACCTATGATGATTACTTTCAATGGCAAATATAACAAAGATCACAAAAAAGAGACAGTTGTGTTGTGCATTTTGGAGAATACAAACTGTGTCATCTCTACCGAGTGAAGACTCTCCAGTTTGCTGAGGTGGACCCCAAGTGGCAGGCGGGAGGGCCTGTCACCAAGAGGAAGCTCTTTAGTGAACCTTTAGTGAAAGACAGACAAGTTTCATTAGTTGTTTACATGTCTTCTCCCCTAGTTTTTTTGTTGGAGTGTTTGAATGCTGTAGAGGACGTTCATTGGGGCTAGAACAATTTCAACATCGAAGATTGGATGCAGGCAACACCATGGAAAGAAAAGCAGGGCAGGAACACACTGCCTTGACATCCCAGCACCCAGTTCACTCAGATGCCTTCTCCTGATAAATGCAGCACACTAACACTTACTTCCATTAAATGATCATACATTTTCACCATAGTTGGTGCAGTCAGTGTTGAGTAACTCTAGACATAAGCATGTTTCAGGATGGGTGTCCTTCAGCAGTAGAGAGTTGCAGTCTATTCAGGTCACATTTCTGCTCCTGAAGTACAAGTGCATCACTCAGAGCTTGTCAGCTCAAAGGAGCCTTATCAAACAAAAACAGGGCGTGTGCACATTACCTTCGCATCCCAGCACCCAGTTCACTCAGATGCATTTTAATAAATGCAGTCCATGGTAACATTTAATTCCATTAAACAGTCTTTCGTTTTCACCATGGTTGGTGCAGCCAATACTAAGTATCTCTTGACATAGGCTCAAGTTCTAGGATAGTTGTCCTTCAGTAGATCATCCTGCAACACATACATTTAGAGGTGCTGGAAATGTGCTCAACAGTCTATTCAGGTACCACTCCTGGAGCACAGGTGCATCACTCCAAGCTCGTCAGTTCAATGGAGCACCATGGAAAGTCCAATCTGTTCTTCCATTTGAGACACTTCGCGTCATGCTAGGAACTTCACAAATTAGCTCATGGTTTCTTCTCCTTCCAAAAGTTGGGGGAAGAGTCACCTAGAGCCCCACAAGTAGCAAGAGAACCGCTACATTGCCTGGGCCCTACAGAATGTTCAGACTTTCAGTGTAAATTCTACAGATTCTAACTTTTAGATATCAAATGTGAACAGATCTGTCACAGAAAGTCAGGATGGAGGTCCATCAGTGGCTAAATGGGTTGGAGACCTTGAACAGCTAAACAGTGGATTCATTTTCGTAAAATGTTTTTTATTGATTTGATAGCAAAGTTTAAAGTTATTCACAGATAGGTCAGACGCCAAGCCGTAGATGGCATCTCTGGTTAGGATGACAGCTGAAGTTCTGGTGAGAATGTTCTTGAATGTATGAGCTCTATGGTGCCCCTCCCCCCAGTGATTCCAATGTACCTAGGGCTTTTGTTATATTGGTGAAGTCATCAGAAGGCAGAGTTGAAGGAGAATAGATTATGTTGAGGCACGCAGTGAGAAGTTGTAAAGATTATAAAGTTCACCGTCCTTCATCTCAACCTGAGAATATCTTTCTAGAATTTTGGAAATGATTTGGGCAGCTAGAAAGTCACCTTGTTCTTCTGGTTGATCATATTTGTTCACTTGTGCAGCTGGAGTAATGGAGACGGTTTGCCTTTGACAGTGCCTCTGAAAATTAAAAGATACATTGTACATTAATTTAGGCTTTGGAGTTACTTTCCTTCCAGTGTATTTACAAGGACCGTTTAGTCCATTTGAATAATTTTAGCTACAGCGTAATCAGGTGCATTTTCAGAGGTTGATGGGAAGCCGTAGAGAAATGTATTCGGGATGATGTTGAGGACCGATGTCAATCCACTGATGTCAGTTCAGCCGCTACATCAATTGCCTTCAGGCAATGTACAGTTAAATTGAGTATAGAAAGAGAAAGGGGCAAAACTCTCCTAAGCTCTTGAAGATGTTTAGCCACGGTGGCTCTAGATGTAAATGGAGAGAATAGGTGGAAGTGTAAAAGAATTTTCAAATGATCAGTTATTTTATAGCACCATCAGAACTGTCCAAACCTTCTGCTATGTACAAAGTAGCCATAGACCCATCTCTTCATGGAACACTAGAAATCCACGGTAACAGGATACACCACACAGGAATATTCCGCTTCACTGTAAACTGTCCTGAATTGTCTCTCCAGGCTCATTGCCTTTGTTCAGTGGTCCACCGCTCTCTAGCTAGGTTTGCACTCTACAGATACATAGACATGCGCACATACATTAGTCCAGGTCACATGTTGTCTACCAGTAACTGGTGATGTTCTGAGCGGTAAAAATTGTATCTAAGTTATGCCCAGATGAGTGGTTAGGCTATTGACATTTGACATACATTACGACTTTCATGTTGGAGAGAAGCTATTTGGTCATAATCCAATATGGTTGGTCAAACCATGGTACTAAGTATCCTATTACGCAGAAATTGGAATGTTTTAGACTAATCTCAGGCAAAATCAACAAAGAGGTCACTAAGAGTAGGATTGTAAGGAGGAAGTTTGTAGATAAGAAAGAACGAAGTAAAGGGGGGTGTAGAAAAGCACTGGATGAGTAGTGATGGGTATTAAGGAATGGTAGAGTTTACAGTAGATTTTTAGGGTGGAGAGTAAATCCTCCTACAGTTTTCTTTGTGGTGTGATTTTTCATAAGGAATAAGAGGGAATTTATGATGAAGCCCAGGGACCCCTGCTACTAAGACCAAGGGAAAATGAGAGCCAGCTTTCACAGATGGAGAAGGGTATCCTTATCATGCTCTTAAGGTCTTTGGTGTAGCTTCAATGATGGGTGAAGTTTCTTATTGCTGAAGTTTCCACACTGGAAAACTACTGTGTGCTGTCTTTTTAAAGGAAGAGGGGTGTTATCAGTAATTTTTAAATCTTACAATTTGAACAAAACTTTCAAAGGGAAGGGAGGGCATTCAAAGCTCCCACCACTGAAAAAGCCCTTTGCTCCATTTTTGGTAGTCTAGTTTTAGGGATGGACACCAAGTATAGAGTGAGCAGGGAGATAACACAGAATTTTGTTTACCAAGCACTTCGGGTACAGGGCTGGATGAACAAGGACTGCTGATTCAAAGTTAATTCTCTATTTTAGAGAAAGTCAGTGAAGTTTACGCAAGACTGGAGTAATATGAGATCTCCTTGATAGCTTTGTTAACATAAAAAAGCACCAAAATGTGGCATACAATATAAATCAGTACGATAGCCAGATAGAGGCTAGATAACCGCATACAAAATCACTTGGACTAATACAGTCAAAGTAGCTGATAGATTTGCCCATGTAAGCTGTACTCCAACAAGTGGGCTAAGCATACAACAACAGAATACATTTCTTGGACATTAGCATGTTTACAAGTGTCAGGGTGCTCAGTCAGCAAGGTAAGGAATCTGAAAGTATTCCTTCATATGCCATTTTGAAAAGAGATGTACCTCTGGTTCTTATTGGAAGTTTGATTTAAAGATGAGCCAGCTAAGCACTCAATTTGGAGAAATTAAGACTTTTCCACCCAACGATATGCCAGATCTTCTGCATGCACTGTTGTATTATACTCAACGTTGATTCATGCTATGCTCGAGGGAAGCAAAGATCTCCATTCAATCGGTCGCCGGAAGATACCAGCTCTGTTATACGCCGACGACGCGGTTAACCAAGCAAGAACTCCTGTTGAGTTGCAGCGAGCACTAGACAGATATTGTGCCTTTATGTTTAGTTTAAACCTTACCCTGAATGTAAAAAAAACTTACACAATGCATGTGGGGAAAAAACTGCAAAGATCAGAAGTATACATGTGAATGGGGAGGCACTGGACAGAACTGCAACATATCCATATCTGGGAATTGTAATTGACGAAAAATGTAAGTGGAAAGCAGCGATTAATGCAAGAAAGCTGGCTTTTTTAAGAGCAACCTCAGCACTAAAATCGTTCACACAAAAATTGGGCAAGGGACCTCCATTAGAATTATTGAAAACATACAATGCAAAATGTGTCAGCACTGCCACGTACGGCGCTGGGTTATGGGGTCTTGCAAATGTGGATGAACTGCAAAAAATTGAAAATTCCTTCGTAAGATATCTACTTGCAGTACCGAAGAGCTCCCCCACATATGGGTGTCACCTAGAGCTGGGGATAGACTATATATCAGACATTATAAAAACTCAACCAGTAATGCTGTGGCGTCGTATTTGGGTAACTGAACAATGTCACTTAACAAGATCAATTGTGAAAGATATTATGACACTTGAACACTGTGGGAAGATAAAATGGCTGGCATACGTCAAGGCTCTACTAACAGACCTAGGTTATGAAAAAAATGTTGTTGAACCATTAACAATAGCAGAGATTTCAAAGGCAGATTTGAAGAAAGCCTGCCTGGCACATCTGGGGCAGGTGCGCTTGCTAAAAGAGATAGGGAAACCCTCTGTCCAACAGGGTCTATTAGTTCAGACTGTTTTTTCTATTGAACCTTATTTGTTGTACAGATTAAGTCAGTTTGAAAAACTGTTGTTGACACGCTTCAGACTCAATATGTTTCATCGAATGATATCTTTTCCCTCTCAAAACGACTGGACATCAAAATCATTCCCATGCCCTTGTGACTGTTTCGGCACAATCTACCATACATGTAATACTTTTTTGTAAGTTTTACACTATACCATGAAGGCGTTGGATACTGCCTATACTGAGAAACTGGGGCCTGCACCAATGCCGTCCAGCATATTTGGTGCTTCAGTACCTAGAAGATGAAATAGTAGCAAAAGCGATGGTGTGTTTTCTTAAATTTTGTATCCGTCATCGCTTGAACCTTTGAAAATATCAATCATCTTTTTTACACATTAGAGGGCTGATGAAATCATTGTCAAAACAGTATGTTATGCCACGGTCATATTTTTTTATGAATTGTGATTTATATGTAAACTGTGTTTTATTGTATAGTAATAACTAATATCAAATTTTAATTGATTTTTAACTGAGAAAGTGTATACAATGTATTTTATGAACTTTTATGGTATTTCAACAATTATGAAAAACCGAATAAAGTTGGTTTTGATTTTGATTCATTCATTCTTGATGCCACCTCTTTCCTGACATAAGAGAGCTGTGTTGGAATTACCTCTGGTTTGACACTCTAACTTCATGAGTCGTAGCATGTAAAATGCACACCAGTTAACCAAAACTTAGTGGCTTCTGGATAAGCTGGGCAATCCATTTCACCTGGTCTCTGAATCAACTGAATTTTGAGTTGAGTGGGATCTCAGGTGGTCTGCTACACTTTCCATAGTTTGACAGGCCATGTTGCTAGTGTAGTGGGTTCCTCTTTTCTAATGCCTTGATGCAGAGGCAGTACCACCACTTCTGGGGAGTGCAAGCTTTACTTTATTAATAAAAACCCTTGCGGAAAGGCAAACGTCTGCAGTGCAAAGCGGCATGTCCCATTCTTTCTATCAGTCGACGTAATGGCCAGGGCATGTCTCCCAGCAGAACTGTCACACAATAGACATAATGCTCTATCTATGTTGCCTGTAGAAGGCGACCACAACAGCTGGTTGGGAAGACACACCCTTTTGCCTTTAAATGGGTATGTCCTCCCCCAAATTACATTTAATTTTTTATACATTTTTTTCAAAGAAAGCCAGCTCCATCTTGCTGCCACTGCAAAAGTTTACAAATAAAAAAAAACATTCCTGATATTGCAAATCCCACACAACCTTTGTGGCAGGAGTACAAATTCTCTTGCAAGCTGCAAATTTTTTGGGATTCCTGAAATATAAGGCCTAGATTTAGGCTTTAAGCACATTTATATTCAACGTCCTCTTATGCTCTTATGCCTTTCATTTATAGGTAAGCTAACGTAACTATTAATTGGACAGACATTTAATTGGGTAGCTTTACCAGGCTAACAGGCTGTTTGAAATTTATTTCAGAAGGTGGTTAAAATGTGGATTTGGAAACTTATAATTATGGTGCCCACAGAATACTAAGGCAGAATCAAAAGATGTGCAGGAGAGCCCTTCCGCTACTCACACCCAACTTGACAAATGTGAGATGTCAGTGCACATTACAGACAAGAGCACGATTCATTGCTGCTTCTTATATAATCTGCTCCCGGATCACTTAATCAGCTCTTCCAATTCCAATGATAATCCAGGCACTTTGCCTCAAATTGCATGTTTGCATTTATGCTAAGACTGAGTACATTGTCACTGGGAGTGGGGACCTGTGATCCAACCTAGCTTCTTAAAATGAAGAGGAAAATATGTGATACTAAAACTGACATTGGGACACTGCAAAAAGCTTGTTTGGGATTCCTAGGCTGCAAGAAGTGCGGCACACAGGAAAAAAATAACCATGCATAAATCATTGAAAGATTGCATTCTGTGCTTTAGAGGAAATACATAAAAAGGAAGAATGCTGACTGAGGTAAGATGAAGAGGTTATTGAAGTACTTAAAATCCAGCATACTGGATATGGCGAGGTGCTCTAATTTACCTGACAACCTTCTAAGCTACATGGCGCTTTTTAAAATGATTACCCTTCCGAAAGTGCTAAATGAACAAAGGAACTTCCCCTTATTTGTCCCCCACTCCTAGTCTGCCGCCCTGTTGAAGGCAGTGAACTCATCCTTTGTGCAAATAAGGTTCTGAGGTTAGCCTTCCAGCGATGGAAGGATAGGGATGGCTGACATCTGTTTGTACTATTGGGCCTCACAGATCCAAATACTTAATGATGGGTTGTTTGGAGGTACTAATGATCCCATGTTCAGCCAAGAGGTTTCTTTTTTGGGCTTCAAACACATCCTGCATCTCCTTTATGGATGCTGCATTCCTCAATCCATCCCCAAAACAATGAGAGCTAACCTCCTGTGCTGGGTGTATGGGCCTTCGCTGGACCCGCTGGTACGAATGCGATTTCTTTCACATGGTGTGGCCTTGTCAGGCTGTTGCACGGTGCTAGTCTCTGATTTTTACCACACTGTCCAGAAACTTTGACAGATCGGTGGAATGCACTGCTCGCACCACACTGTTGGACATCTTGGATGACGTTGGAGGTCCCCAGGGTGAGTGTTCCTTGGTTGGCATTGGCATAGTAGTCGCCAAGTGCGGCACTGCCTGTCTTTGGAAATCCTAAAGAACTGCTGATGCTGGTCAAATGTTGTTCAACGATTGACTGGTGTACTAAGGAGAAGAGCCAGTGTACATTGCCAGGATATTTCCTCGCAAACATGCAAAGATCTTTGGGAGGTGGTGGTGGCATCATAATCTGGGGTACAACTAAACAGGTGCTATTTCTTTGTCCAGTGTCTGCTGTTGTATGATTTTACTATGAGAATACTCAAGAGATAAAAAGGTTATTCAGGAATTTGCACCTGCATCAGACAGAATTACTAGCATCAAAATTGGCAGATATATTCAGCTGCAAAGCTCAAGTATGAATTACCCCCCTTAACTACTGAGCCCTTCTGATGTTTCTACACAGCTCTGCTGAGGGACATGTGTTCATTCTTACCAATGTCCACACTAATCTGAAATTACAATTTTTTTTAACAAAGTGATCAAAATAAGATTACTCCCAGAGGGGGTTTCACCCCTGGATGGAATACGTTCAAGAACATCAGGAGACTCTTTCAGGTTTGAGGATACCCACTGATGGCACCACACCTGGCTGTCGTACCTGTAGATTTAGTAAAGGAATTTGACAAGTTGGCATTTTTTATCTGCATTTCTGGAAAAGATGGGGATGGAACAGTAGAGGCTGGTTTGCAAAGCATTGTTGTATACACAGCCAACAGCAATGGTTCGCAATGGTGGACTAATATCACAGCCTATTAACGGAGTTAAAGACTGGCAAAGATGCCCCAGTGACTGTTGAGGTTCATTTTACCACGGAAACGTTGGTGAACCTGCTTCACCAGAAAGGGAGGCACAGGAGCATAGTGACTTCAGGGATCACAGATACAATATCCTAATATACGGAAGATATTCTAGTGGTACTAAAATAATGCTCATGGTTTACTGAACCCAAGGTTGATGGATTTAGAAGAATTTGGTATCATGTCAGGCCTAGGAACAACTGGTCTAACACTTGCATATGGCCCATTTAACCCAGATATGGGCGAGACAACTGCTAAGTATTGACAGACCACTACAAGGGCATCCCAAATGTTTAAATATCTGAGAATTAGGCGCTAGAGGGCGCACGAGCTAATGGCCGCACTTCTGTGAGGCTCTGGCTGCCTGGCCAGTAACATCCTGCATTCATCCTCTTACACTGGAGGTTGACGCCTGAAAAACACACCGAGGGTGGATACATGTGTGCTGCTGATATTGGCCGAGTTTGGTGACGATCCGAGGTCCGACGCCTGAGTATCGGCGAGGAGTGCACCCATCGGGAGAAGGCACTGCAGACGGCTGCTGCGGCGCCCCGGACGCCGACCAACGCGAGGCCGCGGCTTCCCACGAGGCGGCCGGGCCGTGAGGTTGTGGACTGAGGCCTGGGAGTCGGGCGGCCGGCGGGCGGGTCTCCGGATCCCGCCGGAGGTGAGTCTGGCCCCCATCAACCGGCACCGCAGCGAGTGGCAAGTCCAGAGACTGGCGCTGGGATCTGCGAGCTCCCCCGAGACGGACGCGGCGGGGGGGTAGTTTGCAGCCGGCCCTGCGGCGCGCCTGCCTACCGACCTCCCCCGGCTGAAGCTGCTGAGTGCACCGAGCGCCGGGGACGGACAGGGGCGTATCTCGCCACCTCAGACGGCGAGGGGTCAAGACACAGACCGGGGATCTATACCTGGGGATGGCTGCCGCTCCCGGGTCACCCAGCTTGGACTAACGGCGGAGGCCGCCATCACGCCCGGCCGTGCTGCACGCCGCCCTGCAGGCCTCTCTTGCACAGCTGCAGGACACTGCTGCCATCAGGACCTGCGGTAGCGAGGGCGGCGGCCCGTTAGCGGGGGCAGTTGTAGTGGTGCTGTGGGAGCGGGTTTGCCAACACGTCGCTGTACTGCCCTTCACCTTTTGTGCGCTATTGGCGCCAGAGACTACTTGGAACTGCGCGCATTGCCTGCGACCTGGCCGCCAACACGTGGGCCCTTACTGCGCTTTGAACACCGTAACTGAGGTGCAGAGGGGATCAAGAGGCCACTGGTAATCACTGACCTGCTCGTCTGCTTTTATTGCCTGGGGAGGCCTGCCACGTGGGTGACAGCCGGCAGGGCGCCATAGTCTGGAGGTGAGGAACCCTACTACTGCTAGCCGTTTACCTGCCCCGAATAGCGTCAACGCACTGGGCGCTATGGGTAAAAACGACGCAAAACAACCCAAACTGTCCTTTGAACCTGCAGTCGCCAAAAAACCAACGCGAGGCACCACAGGAACTGGTGGTGCTCCAGGTCCATCGAATGCAGAGTCATCCCCTGCACCTGTGACCCCAGAATTGCGACTGATTATCGACGAGATGCGGCAGGGCTTCGCGACAATCGTAGATAAGGTTGACCGCCTCTCTTCCAGGATGGACGGGGTAGCGCAGAAGATAGAAGTCCACGAGGAGCGACTGACAGAGACGGAACGACGCATATCCACTGCCGAAGACACAACCAACACTCACGAAACGCGCCTCAACCGTATGGATAACGTCCTCAGAGTGATTGCGGCTAAAAATGAGGAGTTGGAGGCGAGGAGCAGACGCAATAACATCCGCGTCACGGGAGTTCCGGAATCCACCAACACCGGACGAATGGAGGACTATGTGGAACGCATTCTGCTCGCCGCGGTGGGAAAAGAGGCCTTCTCCAATCAGTTCATTGTTGAGCGAGCACACCGCTCTCTTGGCCCGGTCCCCAAACCAGGGGCGCCGCCACGCCCTATTATTGCCAGGTTACTCAACTACCGTGATAGGGATGTGGCGCTGAGGGCGGCTCGTACAAACCGGAACCTGGCCTGTGATGGTGTTCAGTTCTCCCTGTATCCAGATTTCACACCCATGGTCCAGGACCAGCGGAGGAAATTTCTGGATGTGAAAAAGAAATTAAGGGATATGCAGGTGGATTATGCTCTTCTTTACCCGGCGCGTCTCAGGGTGACTCATCAGGGTAAACAACACTTCTTTACGACTCCGCAGCAAGCCGAGGACTACGTGAAGAGGCTCCGTGCTGCTAGAAGGGACAGGCGTGCGGATGAGGAGGTGGATGCAGACGGCAACCCGGCCGAGCAGGATGAGTCTTAATAATGTCCTGATGATTATTTGCTCGATAGCTCCTTGTTGCATTGTTGATATTTACTTTGGACACTGTTGCTTTGGGATACTGGTACCTACCTTTACAGCCTGCGGTGCCTATGATAACTGTTGACTTGCGACCTAGTCCAGCTTCTGGGCGATGGTGGGCGCTAGTGTGTTCTGCTCCGCAGCTGGGATGTGGCTGTTCATGCACTGTTGCACTGTGGTGCCGACTAAGAATGTGCAGTGATGGGAACTAGGGCGCCGAGCTGACATGGCACATCACTTTACCTGGGGTGCGGCTCAATTGGAGACGCAGCCGTCTTGATAGTTTGGCTATTGGGTTTTGTTGGATTGCTTGTGTCTGTTTTGAAGGCTCGTCCTTACACCCGGCAGGATGATCCTCCCTGCACGCGGGGACACGGACAGCTGCTCCACGGCCATAGAGACACTTTACGGAGTGAAGGCTAGATTGCCCAATGTACACTGTTGGATTGGTTTGGGGCTTGCGCGGGTTGGTGGAGCTGCAAGAGGTGAGAGTGGGAGGGGGCGGACCCAGGGCTGCTTCCCTTGTCCACACTGTTGACTTGGCCTGGTGATAGGCGTGGAGGAACTTGGAAGGTGTGTTTTGACGGCTGACACTTGCAGGATTTGTGTATGCCAGGCACCACCCCTTCTTCTCTGACTTCCCCGTATGCCACTTGCGGGGTGGGATGGGAATGCGGGGGTGTGTAGGTGTGTATCTCTAGTGCCTTCAGGAGGGGATACCCCACATGGTTTGACTACAGTTGCTGTTGTTGGGGATCGGGGTGGTGGGTGGGAATCTGGTACTGGCAAGTTTGGGTTGCTTCAGTGGGTTGGGGGTGGGGTAACGCTGTGGGAGTGGAGAAGGTGTGTGTGTAGGGGGGGGGGGACACATGTTGGGGTGGATGTTGTTAAGAATGGCAGAGGTATTGAGGGTAATGTACATGGTATGCATTCTGGTGCGGGAATGTTGGAGAATGTAGGCGTGTATGCACTTGCACAGAGATGGATTGTGGGGGCGGAGGTACTGTTACTGGGTGTGATCTTTCGTAGAGCTGGAGGGCTGGAGGTACGCATGCTCCATTATAGTGCTGACGAGAGCGGGTGATAGCGCTTTATCCACTGTGTCCATATTGTCCTGGAACGTCCGAGGTCTCAATAACCCCCGAAAATGTAGGAATGTGATTGCATATTTGGACAGGAACAATGTGCAGATAGCAATGCTCCAGGAAACCCACCTGAGCCCATGCTGTGTCCCCAGGTTCGCAAGTAGATGGGCAAATGTGAGAGAATTTTCTTCCTATTCCACATATTCCAGGGGGGTGGCCATTCTGGTGGATAAACGACTGATGTTTCAGAAGATGGGGGTGGGTGCAGATAAGGAGGGGAGATATGTGTTCTTGTGGGGGCGGCTGGGTACTGATGTGATATTGTTTGTAAATTGCTACGCACCTAATGTTGACACACCAGGATTTTTCTTGTCATTGTGGGGTCATGTGCTTGAGACCGAGGCTACACACATTGTGTGGGGAGGTGACTTTAACCTCTCAATACATCCAGGGATGGACAGATCAGACGGTAGCGGACAGTATAACACAAAAGCTAGAGATGCGCTGCAGGGTATACTTACTGAGGCAGGGTTACTGGATAGTTGGAGACACTTACACCCGGGAACTAGGGAGGGCACCCACTTTACCACATACGCACGCTCATGGGCAAGAATCGATTATTGTTTCGTCTCTCGGGGCCTAGCTGGTGGTATCGTCCGGGTGAAGCATTTACCTCGCACGTATTCGGACCATTGCCCTGTAGTGGTGGTTATAGAGATACCTGGCTACGCAAGAGTACGGCCCCCGTGGAGACTTTTCCCGTCAGCCCTGCTTGATCCTATCTTTAAGCAGGAACTAGGAGAGGAAATTGAAGCCTTTTTCCCTAGGAACAAGGGATCTGTCGCCAAGGTCGAAACGATATGGGAAGCCTTTAAGGTTACCGTGAGGGGCGTCACTATATCCAAGAGCTGTGGAATACTACGAGAAATTGTACGTACATTGTCGGCTCTTGAAGCGGATCTCAAGTCGCTAGAGGCGGAAATGGTCAGGAATCCCTGTCCTACCCTAGAGAGGGCTTTTAGGACCAAACTGTCAGCCTATGAAGAGGAAGCGGCCAGAGAGGCGAAATTCCGAAGCAAATATTGGACCGCCAGACGATATTGCGAGGGGGATAGACCGGGAAAAGTTTTGGCAGCACTGACGCGGCATCAACGTTTTTCCACACATATTTTGGAGATCACTGATGGAGAGGGCAGGACCTACCGTGATACTAAAGGGATACAGGACACCTTCCTGCAGCATTACCAACGTTTATATTCAACACAACAGTCAGGTGAGGTGGAGTTTGGCAATTTCCTAGACGATATCGCACTCTGCTGGTTAAGTGATAGCGATAGGGCTTTCTTGGGATGCCCCTTCGAGCTGGACGAAATACGGGAGGCAATCATGTCGCTCAGTAATGGCAAGGCTGCGGGGCTTGACGGCCTTCCGGCTGAGTTTTATAAGTGCTATATCGACATCATGGCACCGGTGCTGAGGGAGGTGTTCGAAGAATCGCTAGAGGAGGGAATACTGCCAGGTTCCATGAGGGAGGTGGCGATCACATCGCTTCTGAAACCGGGAAAAAACCCAGCGGACACTGATGCATATAGGCCCCTGTCCTTGCTGAACTGTGATGCAAAGATTTTAGCAAAAGTACTTGCGACTAGGTTATCCCTCCTTATGAGTACCCTGGTCCTGCCGGATCAATCTGGATTCATCCCGGGGAGGGCTACATCCCACAACCTCCGCACATTATTCTCTCTCATACCCACCATATCACCTGAGCTACCGGTCGCTGCTGTCTTTTTAGACGCCACCAAGGCGTTTGACTCGGTGGAATGGGGATATCTCTTGTCCATATTGGGCAGAATGGGGTTCCCCCGTATATTCATCGCCTGGGTTACACTGCTGTACACTTCCCCAGTTGCCAGGGTCATCGTTAACGGTGCGTTGTCGGCACAGATGCCACTCACGAGGGGTACTAGGCAGGGATGCCCTTTATCACCCCTGCTCTTCGCCCTGTCCATCGAACCACTGGCCTGCAGGATCCGACAACTACATAAGGCCAGCGCCTTTAAGTTCAACCAAAGGCAGTTAGGCATATCCCTCTACGCGGATGACGTCACTTTATATGTGCGGCATCCACAGGACAACCTCAATCCACTGCTGAGGGAATTTGTTTTATTTGGAGGCATTTCTGGTGTGCACATCAATTGGAACAAGTCACAATTCTTTCCCCTCACGGCGTCAGTGACCCGCTTTGCGCTGGAGTACCCCTTGGAGTGGTGCGACTCTGACTTAAAATACCTGGGAATCGAGGTGTCGCTTAGCAGGGAGGACACGATTAGACTGAACTATGGGGTGGCAATCTCACAGTTGACTGACAATGTGACTCGCTGGATGGCCCTGCCGCTGTCGATGGCAGGCAGAGCCTCCCTGATAAAAATGGTCATTCTCCCACGGTTCTTATATCTATTCCAGAATGTACCTTATTACCCGGGGGCCTATTTCTTTAAGAGACTTCGCACTGAATTGCTACGCTTGTTCTGGGGAGGCAAGCAAGCGCGCCTAAGTTGGAATGTCCTCACACAGCCGTATGACAGAGGAGGTTTTGACGTTCCTGACCTGGAGGTGTACTACCTCAGCGCTCAAGCTCAGCATGCTTACCATTGGGTTCATCCTACTCCCTTCATGCCCCAGGTGGCTGCTGAGGACTGGATCGTTCATCCACTGCCGCTCAGGGGCATGCTGATGGGGCTGGTGGGAGATGTTGAGACGCCAGCTACCACTGTCACCTGCACCATAGATTCGTGGCGTAGGGTGACGAAACTACTGGGGGCTTCGATGCTCTACTCACCGGCAATGCCCCTTGCATATCACCCGAAACTGTCACTTCTGACGGAAGGTGGATTCCGCTCCATGTGCACCCGATTACGCCTTCTTACCTGGGGTGATCTGTTTCAGGATGGACGGTTCCGCACCAAGGAGCAGATATTCCAGACCGCCCAACCGACGCCAATGGAGTTGTTTTATTATATACGACTACGACAGGGCATGAGGGATATACTCCCCAGCTTTCCAGAAGAACCGAGCACGATCCTACCTATGCACATTTTGCTGGTGTCAGATGGCAGACATTTGGTGTCGAAATTGTATACCGCCATTCGTGAGCAGCGTCCCCCTGTAGTGGCCAAAGCGCGTGCCGCATGGGACTCCGAGCTCCCGTCTGCACTCACCGATGAACAATGGAAATATTGCTGCTCAGTCACTGCCAAAATCTCCTCCAGCTGTAGACTAAAAATTATACACTACAAATTCGTACAAAGATATTACTATACCCCTGTGCGTAAGCTACGATTTCACCTTTCGGAGGACGATAGATGTGCGAGATGTCGCGCGGAGGGCGCGGATTTCCTTCACTTGGCCTGGGAGTGTGGAGCGATTCAGGCATACTGGGAACAGGTTCACGCTGCGCTCCAAGTTATGATAGCTGGCCCTCTGCCCATGGACCCGGTGGTGATGCTGCTGGGTTACACCAGACATATTCCCAAGGCCGACCGTCGGTATGTTGATGTGGCATTGCTACTCGCGAAGAGAAGAATCGCGTGTAGGTGGGGGAGGGGGAGGGCGCCAAAATTTAAGGAATGGCTGGACGATCTCAAGTACTGCCAGGAACAGCATGGCGTTTATGCAGAACTAATGCCGGCCTGTTGTAAACCCAGCGATTTTTGGTCCCCACTGCAGGTGTACTGGCTGGCTCAGGCGAATCACGGCGACTCCTCTGGGGATGACGAGTCGATGCCGGACCCTTGAGCGTGCACGATTTCCTCACACCACGCCCACCACACTATAGATCACACGATGGGGAGGGCCAGTTCCGTCCTGACTGGGGTGAGATAACACGGCTACTGACGAGGTCCCGCTAGGTAGCCTGTAATGAGCATGATCCACTTATCATGGGGTACACGACTGGCTGCTATCCACTTTTGGAAACCTGGGAAATATTGGGCCGCTGGGAGTGACCCGACGTGCTGGTTCCTACAGCCGCCAGTTTTTTCAGTTAGCCTCGGTGCTACGGTGCGCTGAGCCCTGCACGTTGGGGCGCCCTGTTCAAGATTAACCTCCCGTGATCCACCACCAGAACACCCGACGGAATTGCGATTGCATGCTACATGTGTAACACGATACTTTATGGTGGGACGGGAAAAGTTGACTGGTAGATGCCGCTTCGACCGGGGAGGTGTGGTGACTAGTGGCGATTCCTGCCTGACCTACTAGACTGCCTGTGTATGACAGGTTGGGTCTAAAGTCCCCGCGACCTACGCCCCTGCTCGAATGGGGGGGCAAGATTCAGAGGGTTCTGTTCTTATTAATGTTTTGTTGTATTCCAGGAACCACTGTGAAATGCATGCATTGTACCAGCCCTCGTACAGTTGACCTCTGCCCTCTGTATGTACCATGTCCAGTAATGTATTGTCTTGATGCTGCATTGTCTTACGTGCCTCTAAGTTGTATGCCACTATTGAAAATAAAGGTTTAAAAAAAAAAAAAAAAAAAAAAAAAATATCTGAGAATTAGACTATACCAATCAGGCTCGGACCTGGTAGCCATTAACATTAGAACGGAAGTGTCAGCCACGCAATTCTCTGTGGCATTTTTTGAAGACTGCCCTTGTTGGTAATAAGAAGGGTAGGATTAGCAAAAATGATGGTGATCCCCATGCACTGTACTATTTCGTCAACATACTAATGAGTCTACCAGAAAATAGGTAATATACTTTTAGACCTGATATGGGATCATGGGAGCCCCTAGGGAATCTAAGACTACCAATGAGTGAGAGGTCTGGGGATCCCAGACTACAACCTTATTATCAACTGCAATGGTGACTCACTGGTTTTCTGACACCTTCCATGGAAGAAAAGCTGCTATGATCTACTCAGCGGGGAAGAATTTGCCCACAGTCCTACTGGGGTTTGAGCCCAGAAGAGGAATCTCCCTGACTTTATCAGGGTGAGTCTTTATTAATGGAGCAGGTCCAAGAGAACTCTGAAATTCAAAGAACCATACTTGCTTGACATGCCCTTAGCGAACTGTGATTGGGAGATGAGGGGGTGACTAGTAGCTGGGCCATGTGCACGAAAAAGCAGAGGTACCCCAGCCAGGGTGATTTGAGTGCATTATAAATATTCTGGTCCAGGGAAGACTTGACTTGGGAGTTCAGGCTGGACTGTTCCCATGAGAAACAGGGTCAAGACATATTTGCATATAGCTGGGTCTTAACTGGGGTGGTGAAGTGAACTATAGGACAATGATGGATTCAACCCAGATCTGTGACTAGGAGTGAGTGTCTGAAACATTTTAGCACTCTGTTCATCATCACTTTGTGTTTGGTTTGTTCGCCCTAAGTAGGCAGGGTATGCCCGGACGAGGGTCCCTTGTTCACTTTGCCACTGGATTCAAGCTAGCCTTGCTGATGAGGGGAATTACCCCGAAACCAGTACCAGGATGCTTGTGTCCGGTCCAGGGTAGACCTGGCTTGGCATTTCAGGCTGGACTGTTCCATGAGGAACAGGGTCAAGACTGATTTGCACATGGCTGGGTCTGAACTGGAGTGGCGAAGTGAGCTAAAGAACAATGATTGATTCAACCCAGATCGATGACACTGGGGGGTGAGTGTCTAAAAAGTTTCAGCACTCCATCCATCATCTCATTGTGTTCGCATTATAAGTATACAGTTAGATCAATTTACAATGCAGGAGCTCCCAGGCCATTCAATGGCATGGTACAAAGCAGCAACAGCAATACCCTACCCTGAGAATTCTTAACACACAGGAAAATGTTGTGGGAAATCTGGAATGATTGGGACATGGGGAAGCAAGAACCCACGACTCATGGTGTGCTGCATCTATTATTCAACCTGATAGAGGGCACAAAAAGAATAACATGGTCTTAAACGGCAAACAGATGTTTCACACGAGACGCAAGAATTTATTACATGGTATGGTCATACCGGGTCCAGAGAATACTGACAGACAATAACTAAATTACTCACTGAAGTAACCAATAGAATGCATATAAAGAAACTAAAGATCATTAAAGACAAGCCTATTCGTCTCACTACCAAGATCCAAAAGACAAAAGTTAGCAGCAGATAAATTGGTCTAGCACTGTTCATAGCAAAAAGACAGAGAGCCTGCTGTTGGAAGGAATTTGAAGAGTGCCTTGAAAAAGGCAAAATGGAATAACTAAGTACAGCGAAGCTCAGAGACAAAAAGGGGAAATAAATGCAAATGCAGCCACACATGGAATTAAATATTAAGAGCCCTGACAGACACAAATGGGGATGAGAAACCACTATGTACAATATGCCTTGTAATTGTTCTTTCTAAATTCTCTTGCACCACTGGGAGAGAATGACATGGGGAAGCTTGACTGTACTTATCCATACATTTAAATTCAAACCATCTCATACGCCGACGACACGCAGATAATTGTCCCAATTGAGAAGGATCAAGAGGTGACGAGAGACAGATTCAAGCTGTGCATGATAAGGATAGCAGCGTGGATGAAGTCACATTTCCTACAGTTGAACTCAAATAAAACCGAGATTATACTGTTCGGGAAAACCGAACAGATATGGACCAATGAGTGGTGGCCTGAGGAATTGGGAGAAGCTCCAAACCCAAAAAATGGGTAATAAAATCTGGGTGTGCTAATCGATTCCAAATTATCCATGGATGAGCATGTGAAAATTCTAGCTGGAAAATGCTTTGGACTAATTTGCATGCTAAAAAAGATCTTCCCATGGATCCCTCTTTCCTCCAGAAAAGTTCTGCTACAGGCACTTCTGGTCAGTAGGCTTGATTATGGAAATGCCTTGCTGGTAGGAATGAGGGAAGAACTATTTTCTAAACTGCAAGTCGTGCAAAACACGGTGGCCCGTCTTGCTCTGAAGAAACCACCACGCACACCTTCTCTTCCCTTACTGAATGAATTACATTGGTTACCAATAAGGAAAAGAGCGATCTTTAAGCTCCTCTGCTTAGTCTTCAAAGCCTTGTGCGGAAGGGGACCAGAATACTTAACGAAGAAATTATTCTGGTATACCCCGACTCGCCACCTACGATCGAGGGGACATAAGCTCCTCCAAATTCCTAGAATTAAGAAGTCCAGGATGGGGGACGTGCGTTCTCCCATGTTGCACCAGGAGACACTAGAATGCATTACCAGAAGAGGTCCGGAGTTGTTCCACATATAGGGCCTTTAAAAAGAAGTTAAAAACATGGCTATTCTGAGCACTCTGAATTAGTATATGGCAGTCTGCACCCTTGGCGCCGAGAGATCCCTCCAGGGATGATTAGTGCGCTAGATACAAATAATAAATAATAATAATAAGAAGAACTCAAGAAAGTTAAGAAAATATAGGAATATATACTCAGCAGAGATGTAACGTTCAGAGAGACAAACCCAGTTGTTTGGTTGTTATGGTTGAATTTTATCTCAATTTGTTGAGTGAGCAAAATAGGATGATGATGATGCAATATTTTCAATTTCAAATAAGTAACCCAACCACATTTCAACAGTCGCTGACTGCTGATACAAAACAATGTAAATTGAAAAGTCCAAATAAAAAAAAAATACTGGTTTATATAAAAAAAACGTCCTTGGAAAAAAAAGGTGAATGTATCCTTCATGTCCATCACATTCTCTCCAATCACTCGCAATCCTCTCTAGTAAATTAAGGCCCATGAGACTCGCTCAAACACCGCAGGAAACAGACCTAACTGTGCCCTAATATTGAACACTGATAGGTTAAAAAGCTTAGTTAAATGCATTTAGACGCTGTAGGTCTATTAGATCAAAAGGACTAGGATTGGTTGGAAAGCCCCAAGAAAAAAAAATAGGTACCATGGACACTCTAGATGGCAACATTCTTCCAGTCTCAAAGACTAGACTGTGAAATAACCTTTCACTTAGGAAGCCCGACAGCCTCGCCCAGTGTAAACAGATAACTGGTTTTGTCTGTATCATGCCAATGTACCAACCATACTGGCACCAGGATACACATGGATTTTGGCAACTTCTACATCTGTGGATTTTGAGAGCTTGCAGCCTACTCTTAAGAACAGACACATCATAATAGTACTCAGATTGGAACATATGGTATTTGCCTCAGAAAACAAGGGAGCTAAGCCATGCTTTTAATTTCTGTGCTGTTCACTGAATGCAATGTAGCATCATAGCCTTAGAGTTGTTCAAGTTGTTAAATTACCTTTCAATGAGATATAGGCCTGAGTCAGAGGTGAGGTACTATAATGTGAGGGAGAACAATTAAAAACTGCCACAGTCAAGCGCAGAAAGGCTAACTGCTATGAAAATGTTCCACCCATTGGGGGTCTAATGTTCTAAATTAAATGGAGAAATGTACACAAACATTATGGGCCATCTGCAACTCTATTGTCTACAGTAGTACTCACAAACATCTAATGTCCCAACCAAGTGCTGTCTGCTCTGGATGTTAAATACCCAACGCAAAATTATGGACCCAAGACAAAGTGTAGGGAGCATAATGAGGGGAACAACAATTACATTTCTGCTAATGACCAACAACATCTGGAGAATAAGAATATTAGCGCTGAGCCAACAAACCTCATCTTAAACAGGCCAACAGGCTCAGCCTTCTTAATTATCTGTAAATTATCTGTATTATTCAATAAACTTAGAATGCAGGGACAAACCAGTGGTTAGTGCCAACATTCGGATATGCTCAGGCAATCTCAGCATTAAATACATGTTGTTGTTGTTTTTTTTTAATAATAAGTGTTTATGGCATTCTTTAGATATGTTATGAAGGTACTGCATACCTTTTTTAGTAACTGCACATAAATGTGTCTTTAGCAGTAATGCCTGCCCTGGGATAGGAGCTTCAGGGAAGAGTCGAGGCCTACCTAGTCCCACTTATTTATTTTCTATTCATTAGGTGTACATCAAAAACTAAATTGTTAATAGGCACAGTGACTAATACAATACCGAAAAGATTTGCACAATATACAGCCAGCACAGTAACTATAGGTGGCTGCATCCTCAAAAAACAAACAGGAACTTTAGATTTTCCTGAAAGTTTGCTAAAAGTTTATTTCTTCAATTTTGAAAGGCAGTTGTTTACATACTTTACCCAACTTTAGTAAATGTGTGATCATTTGTTTGCTGTAGTTTGATCAATTCTTGGTACATGTAAGATATCAAAATGTTTTGATTTAAGCTTGTTCTCTGGTTATATAAGGTATTGTTTTTATTCATGCATGTAATTTAAATGACTTACCTAATCACTCTTAAGTACCAAACACGCTGAGGAAGTGGTTATTCCCTAGGGGAGGAACATTTTCACATGCCTTTCTCTGGTCAGAATTTGAAAGATACTAATATAGTTAGGCTTTGTCAATTCCTACAGTTGTTCTGCAATGAGCATCTGCAGCTGAACATCTGAAATAATGAGCCAGGCAATCTTCAACCTTTAATGCTCCTTTTGTGGCTATTACCTGAACAATTCCAATGGTGGAGGCATCAATGGTTGTAGGTTCTGAAAGGTCATCTAAATCCTCGATCCGAACTGAAAGAACCTACAAGACAAAGTTGGCTGTTAAAACTGGACAATGGATATTTCAGCATGATGTACAAAATAAACCAGGTCATAGTTAAACAAAGAAAATAGCAAGACTCATTTACAACTTGTACCAATTAATTAAAAATAAACTGATTACCACACCAATGAGATTTAATTATTTGGAAATCTTGCTGTAAAGGAGCTTCATGTATGAAATAAAATTATTTTTGAAACAGAAAATCCAAAAGTAAAAACATGTTAAATATACTTTCAGTGTGCCTCACAAACAAAGTACATCTTAATAATATATTTAAGAAATCAATGTAATACCCTCATTTTTGCCTACATGTATTTTCTATAACCCAACATCGCAAACCTAGCTGCTATGACTGTAGGGTGCTTTGCAAAGAACAGTTCATGCTCTAAAAGAGACATAACTACAACAGCCTGTCTAATCTATAAAAAGTTCCACTACTTGCTCACATTATTAACTCCATCGCTGCTAGCGATATTTTCCTCCTGTGCTGGATTTTTCAAAAGTCCATCATATATGACGAGCTGGGCTCGTCATCAGTGTGCGAGGAGGCTACACCATGACGAGCCCAGCTCGTCATGAGCCTGGAAGGGGTTAACTTGCACTAGTTACTAAGGGGTGTACATGGGCTCATTATCCACTGGCATCTCTTGTCTTGCTAAACTAGAAGGGTGCTAAACATTTAAAATATTTTCTAAGGGAGCAATTCTAATTGATGTGTTTGGATGTATTCATAAGATGCAATGTGCAAATCAAGAAGCCTCTACTGGCACATTCACAAAGTTAAGATGCGTATCCCTTTTTTACCATTTTCTCTTAGAGCACAGCACAATAAATGTGAGATAGGCTGTATAATTGTGACGTTATGGTGCAAATCCATTACCTATGAACACTAGATACAAAACACCGATTTTTGAAAGATTAATGGATTCACAAACTATTAATAGGATATAACACATGGGAAAACGTATTGTGATATGTTTCGTCAAACAAGTCTCCAATAAACATGCCCACCAATAATGCTGATCAAAAGCCCAACCCTGGCTCTGCAAAAAGTATCCTCCTGAAATGATTATCCAATTTTCAGAAATCAGTCCCCACTCTATTGATACCATTTTGGGGTGTTAATCACTGCTGGATCAAATCCATTTTCTGGAGTCGAAAAAAGGGATCTTTCAGCAGTTGAATGAGAATTCTGAAAGGATTTCAGCAATTATAATTCTACTGGGACGTTGAGATGATTTGTGACAGGGACACAGTGTATTCTTAGAACTACGCTATTCCTTATGTTTAAAATAATATTCTTGGCTTAGAGCGGTTGTGGCTCACTGAACCTTCAGCAATGTAACTACAATCCCCTTTAAGGGGGCTTCTTTGAGATGACATGTATGATTACTCAAAGGGTGGAGCCATTAACCTCACCAGTAGAATATTCAAGTCTCAGAGCAGATGAGGTGCTCAATGAATTAAGATTATTCTTTTGTATTCTTCTATACAAAAGTATGGATGGCTGGTTCCAAACTAGGCACAGACCTTCCTGCTCCCCTTTCAGACAGATATCATTGGTGGTAAATGTACCCTCACTGAATGATATTCTACCAAGTGAAGCACATTAAGCAAAAGAGATATTTAAAAGGAGATTTGTGTTTCTACAAACACCATGCCGAAGGCCCCTTTCATTTTGAGGAGTAATAATTCCTAACAGAATTATTCTATCAGGCTTAGAGAGTCAGGTTCTCTAGAGATTGACCCTGAAATCATTCATAGTTAGCAGGCTGTGATTGGCCAGAAAATTTTAAAGAGATTTGGCAGACATTTTCATCAGATCAGAAAACCATGGGTACCTGCCAAATAGGTGCTATCTGGATTTTCACAGGCAAGTTCCTGCATTTCCTGACCACATGCAGTACAAGAAGAATTAGGAGGGGAGAGAGGAAAACCTAAGCAAACACTCTGTACCATCTCAAAGTTAGTTAAACTGTTGGCAGCATCAACACAACCACTTTTCTTATGTTCAAAGTTTGCCATTTAGCAAAGGGTAATCTTCCACTTGAAAGTCAGAATTTTGTTCATACACTGAAATGCTCCTACTCTAAGTGTATTTATATAGAAATTACATCACCAGAGTAGGAGCCAGAGATATCAGAGTGAAGACCATCAACGTCAACTGTTACAATGGTTATAATGGTTATATGTGCACCGGACATTGCTGTAAAAGCCTTGAGCCTTGACAAAAGACCAATGCAGTAGCTAGGCAAGAATGAAACAAATGTGATCTGGTCAAACCACAATATGTCTGGATAATTAATGGAAATATAATGCTATTCTCAAGGAACCAGAAAGACATAACAAAAGATACTGTGGGTCAAGAGTTTGTTATGTTTTTGAAGTTAAAGATAACACATTTTATGGACATTAAACATGAAAATATTTAGTGGCATATTAGACACAATTTTAAACAGGTTTTTCTCCATCATGACACCAAAAAAAGTCTAAAAAATTTGAAATATTTAACAATGTTAGCAGCCTTTCCCATAATGTCTTATTCCGCAATCCATATGGTGCATGCATCCTCAAAAATGGTTTCAGTTATCAAAGGACTATAGTGTTGAAATTAGTTTTTTTGTTTTCTTCTCACCACTTTAAGCAATTCTGAACTCAGTGATACAAAAATTCCATATGAAAATGAAAAGTCTATTGGGGGGCAGAGGGGGTTTCCAATTGACATCAAAGTAAGTCATTTCAAACATGCCTCTTGTGAACACTCGTTTTGGTAAAGAAAACACTATTGTGCAGTAGGTTGCTTTCTAAGAGATGAATCCCTAGACACCAGATCTACACTCAGTTGATAATGGACAACCTTTCCTCAAAATAGAAAACCATACCTAGCATTGTCATTCTCGCTGGGTGATTACCCCATTGCTAGCTTAAACGTTTTAAGATTGAAGTTGGGCCTAAAGCAGTAACTCAAATTGGTTTGCTTACCTTATGGAGCATTCAACTAATACTTTATCCATTCCAGACTAGTAGCAACGTTAAGATTGTATGACAATAGCACCAAAAAGTATAGCGTTACTATATCTCTTGCATTCAGACTTATCCAAAAAACTAAAATACATTTCTGAATCAATTATACTTATATTATGAGTGGTCATAGGTTCTAAGAGTCATAATCTTTGTTGCAAAAGCATGGATTATTGACAAGGTAGTGAAAAAGGGATGAATATATCAATTAAGTTTATTTCTTGGCACAGGTAAGTCAACTTACCTCCGGGTGTTTCCGCCTCATGTGTCGGCTCATGGAAGCTCTTGTGGAAACTTTTGTCCCACAGAGCTGGCAAGTCTGAGCTTCCACCTTGTTGTGTGTAAGCTGGATGTGCTTCTGGAGCATATACTCTGTGACGTACTTCTTATCACACACCGAACATGTCCACTGTTTCCCCACTGTGGAGCACAAAGGCAAAAACAAAGGGTGAGCAGTCCTATCCCACAGCAATCAGTATCTTGAAATGTAGCACACCTACCGTTTCTATCAGCTATAAAGTGCTCTTTTTACAGTGATCTTTTTACCCCATTTAGTGATCCTAAATTTACTGACCTTGAAAGAGTGGAAGGACAATTAGGATTGCTGGGTTTGAGCATCACAGATAATTGCATTTAACTCATTGAGCAAATATATCGGCTACCGCCTCCACCATTGCACCGGATCTACGGCGCACCATCAACACCTTCCAACCCGCACCTTCCCCGATGACTGGATGCATGCAGAAGTCAAGCCCCTGCTCAAGAAGCCATCGGCAGACCCTTTGGACCTCAAGAACTACAGCCAAAGTCACTGAAAAGGCCATTAACACCCAACTAACGAAAGTCATTGAAGAGAACTTCATCCTCAACCCCTTCCAATTCGGATTCCGCAGCAATCACTGCACTGAGACCACCATACTCGCGGCCAAATAACAACATCCGCACCCTCCTCAACCAAGGCCACACCACGCCCCTGATCTACTCTACCTCTCCGCAGCCTTCAACACCGTTTCCTACCGGACACCACCACCAGACTCCACAAAGCCAGCATACGGAGAACCACCCTCAAATGGCTCCACTCCTTCCTCACCGGCAGGATCCAAAGAGTCCGACTGCCACCCTTCCTCTCTGAACCCACAGACATCAACTGTGGAGTGCCTCAAAGATCATCACTCAGCCTTACGCTCTTCAACATCTAAATGGCCCCCCTCACTGCCATTGTCAAACAACTCTGACTCAACAGTCTCCTACGCCGACATCCAGCTCATCCTCTCCCCCACCAATGACCCCGTCACCACCAGACTCAGCTGCCAGGAAGGAATGAAGGATGTTACGTCCTGGATGAGCAAAAGCTGCCTGAAGCTCAACTCAAAGACAGAGGTCCTCGTCCTCGGACCACCACCGCCCGGGACATCACCTGGTGGCCCACCGCCCACCCCCATTGACCATGCCAGAACCTCGGCATCGTGCTCGACTCCTCCCTCACCATGACCCGACAGGTCAACGCTGTTGTCTCCACCTGCTTCAACACTCTTTGCATCCTTCGCAAGACCTTCAAATGGATCCCCCTGAATCAAGAAAAACCGTCACCCACACACTCATAACCAGCAGACTGGACTACGGGAATGCCCTCTACTATGGAATTAACAAGTATCTGTTCCGCAAACTCCAAACCATACAGAACACCGCAGTGAGACTCGTCCTCGGCATCCTTCAACAAGAGCACATCAGCCAGCACCTGCGGGACCTCCACTGGCTCCCTGTTGAGAAGAAAATTACCTTCAAGATACTGGCCCACGCCTCCACAACACCGGTCCCAAATACCTCAATGCCAGAATCTCCTTCCATGTACCTAAGAGAAATCTCCGATCCGCCGAACTCACCCTCGCCGAAACCCTGCGCATCCGCAGAGCCAGAAGGGGTGGAAGGGCCTTCTCCTACATCGCAGCAATCAAGACCTGGCTCTTCGACTGAATGGAGCTGCATCTTTCCTGGGTCACCCAGGTCATAGACCCGATTACCCTGTTCATAGAGCCGGTTACCCTGCTTTATACAAATCTTTCACTACCTAGCGTCTCCTGCATATATGAGAGAGAATTATAGCTCACAGGCTCTAAAGGAAATCCACCAGCCAATGCAGCAAGGAAAGGGGCTCAGCTCTGCACTTGGTTTACTAAGACAGTAATAGAGACCAGAGGAGATAGCCAGTAGATCACAAGAATTCAGGTTATGCAGTTGGCTTAACAAGTTACAGCAACAGAGAGGCTAAGCTTGATAGCTAGTGAATGGAGTGGTCCAAATAAGTCAATCTCTGCAATCAGTATATTAGGGAGAGAAACAGAAAGGGTATTTTCTGGCGGCAGTGCAACTGTGCAACAGTACAGAAAGAATTGTTGAGTAACATTAGAAGTGGACTTTGCCACTAAAACATTTGCTTGTTTGAAATGCCAAATTGTACTAAGCTGAAAAAAGAGCAGCAGTTATTCCACTCATATGGAAGATCACGGATGCCACTCAATTAATGAATCCAAGTGCATCACAATTCCAGAATGAACAGCAGTATCAGTCATGCTGTTCATTTTGACTCAGAGTTCAAAACAAATTTCCAACTACACTCACTTAGAAATACTTTAAGACCTAGGGAACCTGCAAAAAGTATTATTATTTCTTTGGATGACAAACTATAAACTCGAGGGGCACATATTACATGAAGTCCCCCGGCAGGGTAGGGTGGGGGGGATGGGGGGCGGCGTAACGGGGGTATTTAGGTTAGGAAGTTCTTTGAAACTTGCTAAAGTACTCTCAGTTCCAGCAGATTGACCAACGACGACTGGTGTACGTTGAATCTTTTTCCCTAAACAATGAATGAAAGGGGGTTCTGCAAGGGGACTCTAGTCATTGAGATCCTCCACTGTCACCACTAGGGAAACAGCAGGATTACTAGGAGTAGAGTCTCTGTTCTCTATATAGTTTGTTATCTGGTACTGAAGCACCTCTGAATACATCTCATGGGAGGTCTATCATTCACAGCATCACAGATATTCAATGTCAAATCAAGAACAAAGAAGGTCAGTCTGTGTGTTGTTGAAGACCGTCTGCAAATGATCTGCTTTTGAGATCATTTAATATAGAATTGCCCCCAATTAGCCCATCAATTAAATACTTATTGGGCATTTGTAAATCCAAAACAGCCCAAAAAAACTTTAAAGCATCCACTGGCGATCAAAGGCTCGATTTCCATTTGCTATTCACCTAAATCTTTCCACTCTTTCTTTCTGCTTAAATTTGAACCTTTTCGCAACTCTCTCTCCTCTGCCTGGGAATTGGCAAATATATTGGTCTAGGATTTAGCAAGATTATCTAAATTGGCTACATAGGATCACTGGCATAACATGAGGTTTGATGTATTCAATAATATTATCTTTTGTGCCTTTGCATCATCATATCGTGACTGCCCACAATATGCCAGGAATTTCCACCCTTGTGCCACGGTGAACATGTTACCAGGAATTACCAACCTTGTAGCACAGAGGGCATGTTGCGAGGGATTACTACCACTGTAGCTGACATGGCATTCTACTAGCAAAACCACCATTGTCCTATGTTACCAGAAGTTACAATGAATGTACCAGGACAAACATGTTGCTAGAAATTAACACTATTGTGCGAGGGCCAATATGCTGTCAGTGATTACCAGCATTGTGACATGGGTGGCATGTTGCAAGGGAAACCACAATCTTGTCAAGGAGTCCATCTTACTAGGAATTTCCACCAATGTGCCAGTGCCAGATATGAACACCTGCAATCCTAAAAATGATGCTAGGCCCACTGAGATTTCAGGTCCCACTGCAGGACTCTCATATTCCATCTGGTGTGGTTGACAAGGATGATACATGAAACTAAGAGGCCAAGAAGCCTCACAGCCAATCTGGCTTGTATTGGGGATGAAACGTGAAGCATTAAGATCATAGTCTTGGACTAGTTGCTGTGGTAGAAAGGTCCTGAACTTGACCAGGTTCGCCCCAAACTAATCGAAGCCTCTATGATGGAATCAGGTGGGGCTTCGGCCCATTGATGGTGAAACCCAGTGACATCAACAGTTAAGCCATCATACTGGGTGGCCCATGATTAACTTTAGTACCTAGTTGTCGAGATACGAGAGCACAGGGACTCCCGCCACCTGAAGATTAACAGCGACCACTGCCATCTTTCGTGAATACTTTAGGGCCACAAGTAAGGCCAAGAGGGAGCACGGCACACTGAAAGTACTCCTGGCCTACATGGAACTGCAGATAATGTCTGGAGCTAATGATCAAAATATGCATCCTGAAAGTCAAAGGACACCATACAGTTGCCTAGGTCCACAGTTGATTGGATCGGAGACAACATGAGCATATTTGTCCAACCGCTGGGTCTTTAAACCCCCACCTCAACATAATTGCACCGAGATCAACTGCCATTAGTAAAGCAAACAGTAAGGCCAAAACCTCACCCCTGTTCACCAACTTATTGAATATAGATAAGCAGGCAAACAGAAGAGCTGAACTTAAGTGGAGGGCAACAAAACTATAGAGGACAATTTAGCCTATAAACCCACGCATAGACATTATTTAAATAACATTAAGGAAGCTAGGAAATCCTAGATTGTTAATAGAACTGACAGAGCAGCAAACTGCCAAAAAGAACTACACAGAATTATAAATAAATTTCCTTATCCTTCATCTTGCCAGAGCGCCAGCCCCTCCTCACAAATTTGAACAGATATTTTCGATCTTTTTTAGAGAAAACAAATTGGCAAGATCTATAACACCCTCTCTAATCCCATGATAGTAAATTCAAATATAGAGGACAACTGCATGTTCACATGCAGGACAGTATGTCTTGACGTGCTTACCGAACTAATTGTGGAGGGGAATCAAATCAGGGTCTCCTAAAGATTTAGCTCCACCTCACATCTTGTCCACTCTGTCTCCAGCAATACTCAATAGTCTTACTGAGCTTTTTAATACTTCCTTAAACCTGGAGAAAGTCCCCATCAAATGGAAATCGGCTAGGGTTAAACCAATCCTTAAGAAACAAATCGGCAGATCTGAAAGAATGTAATAACTATTGGCCAATCTCCCTGCTGCAATACTCTGGGCAAATAATTGAATCCCTGGTTAATACAAACAACTATTGGCCTATCTAGAAGGGCACCAACTACTTGACCCTTCTCAATCAGGTTTCAGGGCCGGTTTCAGTACTGAAACAGCCCTGGTGGAGGAAGTAGATAACATAAAACTCTCTTTAGATGACGGGCAGTCAACTGTGCTGGTCCTCCTGGACATAACGGCGGCCTTTTACACCATCTCTCATGCAATTTTAATTTTTTAACTCTTTTTATTAAAAACAAAAAAAAGACATTACAAAAAGAAAAAGAAACCAATTCTCCGGTGAGTGCATACAATTCCAACACATGGGTCAAAGTGGCAAGATACAGAATCAAATAAACAACATTTAGTGCTAGGATCTAAGGGATTCCTGAGCTCCCAGGTCTAATCTCGGCGTAGGTGGTTCGCAGATCTCTCCTCGGTGGCTATTCCACGCTCCCCATATCTTCCCCCACTTCTTCGGGCAACCCCTGGCCACATACACTGCTCTCTCTCTAAACATACACCAGTCAAGGTCTTCCGCCCATTTGTTGATTCGGGCGGCTGGCTGGCACCCCAGAGCGGAGTTATATTTCGCTTAGCCACCATGTACGCCAGAGTCACCCACTGTTTCTGGTACACATTTAAATCGGTAGGCTCCCACACATTCAACAAACATCTCCGGGCTTCTGGTTGTATCTTCGCACCCAAAACTTCCCCCAGCTCATCGTGAACCTTCGTCCAATATGTCTGTATCGCTTCACAGTGCCAGAGGACATGCATCAAGGTGCCAATTCCTCCACACTCTCTCCTACAATCTCCGCTCTCGGCTCGTCCCATTCGTACCAAACGGGGCCCAGTTATGTAGGATCTATGCAATATCTTCAGCTGCACCAATAGGAGCTGCATCTGGATAGTGACTACCTTTGGGGATGGCAATGCTTCCATCAGGAGACCCAAAAGGAACCCCAAAGGAAAGGACCCAAGCAAACCTACTAGTTGTATCCTGGAATATCGCAGGATTAGCGGCCAAATTCGAATCGCAGGAATGGCTTAGCTACATAAACAAATTCCATATCATATGCCTGCAAGAAACCTGGGCTACCGAATTAAACGATTACAGCTTGGAAGGCTACAAAAGTTTCTTTGTTCCAGCTAAAAAAGTAACTTCCGGGAGCTACTAGGGGACTCGCTATATACGTCAACTTAGACATTAAGGGCACCTGGTCCAACATCAAATGGGCCTCACACTATCTCCAAGTACTAAGGTTCACCTCACCAAGATTAACCTTTTTCCTAGTTAACTGGTACAATGCTCCTGCAACGACGGAGAAGGGAATAGCTGTAAATGAACTAGAAGAATGCCTAAGAAATTTGAACCTTTTAAACAAGACACCAAACCTCCCAAGCTTAATATTAATGGGAGATTTTAACTGCCATTTATGTGACAAATTAAAACCCTTCAACAAAGACTGGTCAAGATGCACTTTAATGAAAGGCCCACATTTTGCACATTCAAAAGAGGGATGGGATTTAGAGAGACTAACGAAAAGGCATAACCTAACTCAAACTCTAGACCTTGTGGTACTGGGTGAAAAAGGAGAACTCACCCCAACATACAAAGGAAGAGGTTGCCACTCCTACATTGACTTTATTCTAGTCTCCCCCATTCTAAAAAGAAACATCAGCAACACTATAATCGAGGCCAGCAGCTTTAGTGATCACAACCCGGTCATTATTACAATTGAAGGTTTTGATTTTAACCCGTGCTCAAAGAGATCTGACATCATGGAAAAAGCAGCGGACCAGGGAAGAAGAATTAAATGGGCCAAAATTGATGGGGACAGATTCTACAAAAAATTATTAACAGAGGCCTCAGTCGCAATAGATAAATGTCTAGACCCAAGTGTGTGTGGTGCTCGGGTGGTCAGGGCATTCGAAGAAATTGCACAACACGTAAATAACTCCCTAAAGGCCACTGGGTCTAACAAAACGTCCTCAAATCCTCGCTGGTTTGATTCGAATTGCACCAAGGCGCTCAAAAAACTGAAGGTCAGCCTCCACTCTAAACCAAGGGACAAGATCATGGTGGCACAGAACAGAGCTGAATATAAAAAAGCTCTGAAGAAACGTAAGCAAAGCCTACACAGCCATGCCTGGGAGGACCTAAGGGATGCTGCCGAAAGGAAAGACTCTGTAAGCTTCTGGAAAGTGATTAACTCCCCATGTTTCCAGGATCAAGGGGCACCAAAAATTATGAACATCATCTTGCCGGAACAATGGCAGACCCACTTCCAGAGTCTATACAACCACTCAAGTCACCTAACCCTGGAGGATGTACCGAGGGATCATCAGCCGGCCAAGTTGGACTTCTCCCTGAAAGAAGTCGAAATGGGAATAACTGGGCTCAGTAAAAATAAGGCTCCGGGTCCGGACGGAATTCCACCAGACCTATACCTAAGTAGACCCGATCTGTGGGCGCCGTTGCTCACCAGGGTACTAAATGAGGCAGTGGTGGCAGGACTGCCTCAGTCCTGGTCAACGGCGACCATAGTTCCAATCTACAAGAAAGGGAACCGTGACGACCCGCAATGCTACCGACCCATTTCGCTCATAGATGTGACAGCAAAGGTACTAGGGCGAGTCATCTTACAGCGACTGCAAGACTGGGCCGAGGAGCATCAAGTCCTCTCGGAAATGCAATATGGCTTCAGGAAAGGTAGATCTACCACCGATCAATGCCTAAACTTATACCTCCTGACAGCCAAATACACCATCGCCGGGAAGGGGTCCATTCATATGGGGTTTATGGACCTTTCAGCGGCTTTCGACCGTGTAAACAGGAGACAGCTCTGGTCCATGCTATCAGAATTAGGAGTGGATCAACCGCTAGTTGACACCCTGCAAAATCTCCACCGGAACACCACTGCAAGTGTGAGGTACAACCAAGAGGGTAAAAAGACCGATCCCTTCACTTGCACGAGTGGAGTAAGGCAGGGATGTATCCTCGCGCCCTTTCTTTTTTCCATCTATATCAACTCGCTGGAAAAAGACCTCCCTAAACTCAAGGTGGACTCACCCCAAATCGGTCATCGTGCTGTACCTGTACTACTCTACGCCGATGACGCGGTTTTGCTTGCCAGAACTCCCCTAGGATTGCAAAAACTGATTGATGGGTTCGTCATGTTCATGGATAAACTGGACCTGGCAACCAACCTGGAAAAATCTTACATCATGTCATCAGGGCAACCAACAAAAGGGTCTTTTACCTATCATATCGGGTCACACAAAATAGACCAGGTTAAGACCTTTTCATACCTGGGGGTACTATTTGACCATCATCTCACTTTTAAACCTCTGGTAGAAAAGCATTCTATGAAACTGGCAGCCTCAGTAGGAGCCATCATGGGGTACGGGCAAAGACTAGGAAAATGGTCTCCGGAACAAATATTGAACTTGTATAGGTCAATCTGCTGTGCGAAAGTATCCTATGGTGCAGAAGTGTGGGGCTTCCAGGATAATAAAGTACAGCAGATCCAGATAGAAGAAAATAAATTCTTGAGGAGAATCCTGAAAGTCCCCTAGAGTGTATCGGCCCACATCATCCATGAAGAAGTAGGAGAAACCTTCATAGAAGACAGGATTAAAATTAAACCTCTCCTGGCATGGGTTAAAGTATGGACCAACCCAGAGGCGTCCCTAACAAGACAAATCATAGGGGACTGCCTCAAAAGAGACAAAGGTGAAACCATTCCCTGGCTGAAATACGTTAAGAAATCTCTAGTTGAAATCGATTGCACTAACCTCTTTACATCCCCAGACTCTATAACACCAGAGAGCAAGACCCTGGTGAAAAAACTCTTCTCAGCACAGCTCAAGTCGTCAAGGGCAGAAAAAGAAAACCATAAACCCACTAATCTTTTTTATAATGAACTTACAGTGAAGCATGGCATGGAACCTTATTTAAGGGTCATGTTCAACGCCCAGGATCGCTTTGTCATGACACGTTTCAGACTTAACATGCTTCATCACCTCCTCGCGGTCCCGGCTGGGTTTACTTACACAGTGGAGGAGCAGGGTACCTGCGGCTGCGACCACAGGTCTCCGCAGGATACCCTTCACTTTGTTTTACTGTGCCCTTTCTATGCTATGCCAAGACGCAAGTTCCTGGTGGGGATTTTGAAAGACCTAAAGTTTAAACATGCAAGATTGGCCTTGAGGTTCTTACAGGAAGCGGAGGATGCTTACACCCTTTTTTGCACCATAAACTTTATTCGAATGGCAATAAGACTGAGGAACACTAGAGAAACTGGCCCCTAACATCACTCGTCCCCTTGAACATTTAAATTTATGATCCCCTGGTCTTTTTAGAGTGTCAGATAATTTTAACATTTATACCTCTTTATGGAAAATTTATTGACGTTTTTAAATATTTTGTGTGTACTTTGTATTTGTGCTTTTATGGTGTCTTTTTAAGTACCGAATAAAGATTACAAATTGAATTGAATTGAACTGACAGAGCAGCAAACTGCCAAAAAGAACTACACAGAATTATAAATGAATTTCCTCATCCTTCATCTTGCCAGAGCGCCGACCCCTCCTCACAAATTTGAACAGATATTTTCGATCTTTTTTAGAGTAAACAAATTGGCAAGATCTATAACACCCTCTCTAATCCCATGATAGTAAATTCAAATATAGAGGACAACTGCATGTTCACATGCAGGACAGTATGTCTTGACGTGCTTACCGAACTAATTGTGGAGGGGAATCAAATCAGGGTCTCCTAAAGATTTAGCTCCACCTCACATCTTGTCCACTCTGTCTCCAGCAATACTCAATAGTCTTACTGAGCTTTTTAATACTTCCTTAAACCTGGAGAAAGTCCCCATCAAATGGAAATCGGCTAGGGTTAAACCAATCCTTAAGAAACAAATCGGCAGATCTGAAAGAATGTAATAACTATTGGCCAATCTCCCTGCTGCAATACTCTGGGCAAATAATTGAATCCCTGGTTAATACAAACAACTATTGGCCTATCTAGAAGGGCACCAACTACTTGACCCTTCTCAATCAGGTTTCAGGGCCGGTTTCAGTACTGAAACAGCCCTGGTGGAGGAAGTAGATAACATAAAACTCTCTTTAGATGACGGGCAGTCAACTGTGCTGGTCCTCCTGGACATAACGGCGGCCTTTTACACCATCTCTCATGCAATTTTATTTTTTTAACTCTTTTTATTAAAAACAAAAAAAAGACATTACAAAAAGAAAAAGAAACCAATTCTCCGGTGAGTGCATACAATTCCAACACATGGGTCAAAGTGGCAAGATACAGAATCAAATAAACAACATTTAGTGCTAGGATCTAAGGGATTCCTGAGCTCCCAGGTCTAATCTCGGCGTAGGTGGTTCGCAGATCTCTCCTCGGTGGCTATTCCACGCTCCCCATATCTTCCCCCACTTCTTCGGGCAACCCCTGGCCACATACACTGCTCTCTCTCTAAACATACACCAGTCAAGGTCTTCCACCCATTTGTTGATTCGGGCGGCTGGCTGGCACCCCAGAGCGGAGTTATATTTCGCTTAGCCACCATGTACGCCAGAGTCACCCACTGTTTCTGGTACACATTTAAATCGGTAGGCTCCCACACATTCAACAAACATCTCCGGGCTTCTGGTTGTATCTTCGCACCCAAAACTTCCCCCAGCTCATCGTGAACCTTCGTCCAATATGTCTGTATCGCTTCACAGTGCCAGAGGACATGCATCAAGGTGCCAATTCCTCCACACTCTCTCCTACAATCTCCGCTCTCGGCTCGTCCCATTCGTACCAAACGGGGCCCAGTTATGTAGGATCTATGCAATATCTTCAGCTGCACCAATAGGAGCTGCATCTGGATAGTGACTACCTTTGGGGATGAAACCGCCTCCGTCCAATCCTTATCATCAAGTTCCAACCCATCCGCACTCCACTGAGTTCTAATCCACTCCAACGGGTTTCCCCGAGTTGTTGACCAATTTCCTGTATATCAAAGAGATGGTTTTCTCGGGGATATGCCCATCTAGTACACGGTCTTCAAGAGGAGACGCCTCCGGGAGCTCCGTGCCCTTAGGGACATGGGTGGTGAGGGCATGTCTCACCTGCAAATATCGGTAGTATTCGTTTTCATGCAAACTATACTGCTGTACGAGGGACTCAAATGTGTGCACAGAGTCTTTCCCCACACATCTTTTATCTGGGTAATTCCGATAAGGTCCCATCTGCCAAATCCCTTAGTATTCCACAGACTACCCAGCTTATCGGAATTTAGCAAGGGAGTGGCCAGTGTCAATCTGCCTTCCCAACTAACAAATTTATTGGCCGCATTCCATACCTGTGTCGCATGTGCGGTCGGGCCAGTCAACAGAAACCTCCCAGGCTTAGAATACAGTGCTCTATCTATCATCCCACCCGGGGCTTGACCCCGGTCCATGGCATAGCCTGGATCCCGGGGAGTCTGTAGACAATATGGTTCACAGCGGCCAGCTGTGAGGATCAATAGTACTACTGCAGGTCTGGAAGTCCGATCCCGCCATCGTACCACGATAGTCAGTTTATTGAAAGCAAAACGAGCCCTACCATCCCACAGGAGCGGTCTCTGAAGAGTTTCTATCTCCCTAAAGTATGCGGTTGGCACTGGGTCCATCGAGTTCTGCAAGGCATATAGAAACCGAGGCAAAGCCATCATCTTGAAGAGAGCGGCTCTTCCGAGCAAGGAGAGTGGCAGCGCTCCACATCTTTCTTACACCTGTTCAATGGGGAAGCTAAATTATTAACAAGAAAGTGAAACTAGAGGTTCTCTAGTGTCATCCCTTCACGGGCACACAAGTGGTTGTCTTCCCACCAAAAGAAGACTTTCAATCCAGTAATTCAAGTGTTCTTATGATTTATTTTGTATTTTTAGGTGATGTAGATTGTAAACATAATTTGATATCGTCCATTCAATGTTTCTCATACGTTTGTTGATCAGACATTGTCATAGTAAAGCATCCAATGCATTTCGGGCATTATGTAGCATGCCCTTCATCAGGGAAATAGACACTATGAAAGAAGGATAATAAAATAATGTCACTAAAAAAGTAAATCTGTAAACATACATCGTGAATTTGACAATACACTCTATGCATGATACTGAACATACAGATGTTTGTGAACTCATGAGGTTCTATGGTTAACGTGCTGTGGTTAGTAATGGTGTAAAACAAACGGAGTGCTCAAAAAGAAACTGTGCACCACTTACATGGCTGGTTATCTAACGTTGCGTTGTGTTCTAAAAAAAATGGAAAAAAGATGAAGCGGTATTAGAAAAACAGCCTCAACTGGTGGGGCGATCCAAGAGCAATGTGCTCGTTCTACCGGAAAGATCCTAAAGCCGGCTCGTTCTATCAGACTAACCTTAGTCGGAAATAGGCGCACGCATTGGTCCTTTTCTCCTCTTCATTCGCGGCGGCACGGTGAAATACCGGTCGCGTTAAGATATTTAAACATTGTTCCGGTCATGTGGGTGATCACATGACACTACCATGGTAGAAAGACTAGGTTGGATGAGTGACGGTCACGCATACTCGTTATAGGTATCGCCACTACAAATAAGATAATCAGAGTCGAAAATGCGGTATATAGTAGTTGAATGGCTAGTTCGAAAAAAGTAAATAAACGTAATAGATGCTGTTTAAATAAATAAGATAACCGTGAAGGCAAGAAAGTAAAAAAAGTAAAAGTGTCGGGAATCTGTTCACACATACATCTGACACTCACACCTCACATATTTCCCATCGTTGTAAATCTCCACAATGGCATCAACCACTGAATAGCCCGTCTACTAACCCCTCCGTGAGAGGTTCGATTCCCGACACTTTGACTTTTATTACTTTCTTGCCTTCACGGTTATCTTATTTATTTAAACAGCATCTATTACGATTATTTACTTTTTTCGAACTAGCCATTCAACTACTATATACCGCATTTTCGACTCTGATTATCTTATTTATAGTGGCGATACCTATAACGAGTATGCGTGACCGTCACTCATCCAACCTAGTCTTTCTACCATGGTAGTGTCATGTGATCACCCACATGACCGGAACAATGTTTAAATATCTTAACGCGACCGGTATTTCACCGTGCCGCCGCGAATGAAGAGGAGAAAAGGACCAATGCGTGCGCCTATTTCCGACTAAGGTTAGTCTGATAGAACGAGCCGGCTTTAGGATCTTTCCGGTAGAACGAGCACATTGCTCTTGGATCGCCCCACCAGTTGAGGCTGTTTTTCTAATACCGCTTCATCTTTTTTCCATTTTTTTTAGAACACAACGCAACGTTAGATAACCAGCCATGTAAGTGGTGCACAGTTTCTTTTTGAGCACTCCGTTTGTTTTTCACCATTACTAACCACAGCACGTTAACCATAGAACCTCACGAGTTAACAAACATCTGTATGTTCAGTATCATGCATAGAGTGTATTGTCAAATTCACGATGTATGTTTACAGATTTACTTTTTTAGTGACATTATTTTATTATCCTTCTTTCATAGTGTCTATTTCCCTGATGAAGGGCATGCTACATAATGCCCAAAATGCATTGGATGCTTTACTATGACAATGTCTGATCAACAAACGTATGAGAAACATTGAATGGACGATATCAAATTATGTTTACAATCTACATCACCTAAAAATACAAAATAAATCATAAGAACACTTGAATTACTGGATTGAAAGTCTTCTTTTGGTGGGAAGACAACCACTTGTGTGCCCGTGAAGGGATGACACTAGAGAACCTCTAGTTTCACTTTCTTGTTATGTTGCTTGACGTCGTAGGACCCTCGACGCCACCTTACGGTGCACCATAAAAACGATTAGAAGTTGAACTTTTTGCTGTATGAATTTGCTGTGCATTTATCCAATCATTGAAGCTAAATTATTATCATATCACAACTGTGGATTAAGTGTGATAAATATACCTTAATACTTGAATCCAACCGTCTCGATGTGAATAGGGCACGACTCCGGAATCACCGGCGGGTCGCCCACCACGACAAAAAGCACCGATTTTGCCAGGTTAATGGCCAATCCGGAGCATCTACCAAAAATGGCAAGCACATCCAGGAAGTTGCAAAAGGATTCCTTGGGGTTGGTGAGGTAAAGCAGCACGTCATCTGCATATAACGAGATCTTGTCTTCCCAGTCAGGTGTCCATTGCAAGCCTCGTATCAATCTATCCCATCTGACCAGGCCGCCAGGGGCTCCATTGCGAGTGCAAAGAGTAATGGGGACAGTGGGCATCCCTGTCTGGTGCCCCTCCCCAAGGAAAAATCACTAGACTTACAATTATTGACAACCACTCTAGCTAGGGGGCTTGCGTACAGATATTGCTAATCCGCTCTATCAAAGGCCATTGTGGCATCTAGGGATACCAGCATCGTCGGCTCATGGATCCTCGGGAAGCCCCCCGAGGACTCCATGTAGTCAGCGCAAATTTAGTGCCGTGTTCCGACGCGGCATAAAACCGGATTGATCCGGGTGAATCAGGGTCGTGATCACCTTGACCAGTCTACTAGCCAGGAGTTTCGCTAATATTTTGGGCTCTGCGTTGAGAAGCGATATGGACCTATAGGAGGAGCATTGTGTCTTAGGCTTGCCGGCTTTATGTATGACCACTATGTTGGCCACTCGATCATAGGGGAGCTCACCTTTCTCCCTGCTTTTCATGAACATGGCTCGGATGTGGGGTGGCGAGCTTACCAGCATTTAACCTATACAACTCAATAGGTATCCCATTGGGGCCCGTCGCTGTGCTGGAATTTATCTGCCTGATTGCTTGAGCAACTTCATCGTCGGACAAAGTGGAATCAAGATAGCTCCTGTCCTCTTCTGACAGACGTGGCATAACAATATCCCTGATCATTTCGCTATTCTCAACTTCCGTGAATTCACTACCGGCCGTATAAACCCTAGGTAGTACTCAAAGAACTCGTCTACACACAGCCTGTGAATCCGTGATCTTGTGTGACTCTAACCCTTCCAATTCAGGTACCAGCCTAGACGTTCGCTCCCCGTGCTCAAGCCATGCAATCAATTTACCAGCTTTGTCGCCATGCTCATAGACGGCATTGTGTTGGGCCACCGGTCTATTTCTAACAAGATCTTTATATTCCTCCTGCCGGAGTCTCAACAGCTGGAGCTCCGCCGGCGTATGCGACCTAGCCACTTTCTCCTCCAGAAGTATAACTTCCGTCTCCTTCTGTGCTACTTCTGCATGACCTTTTTCTTCTTACCTGACACAAAGGATAATACCTCACCTCTAGCTACTGTTTTATATGCTTCCCAGAGGGACTGCGCCAAATCTACTGACCCCTCATTTTCCAAGAAGTAACGGTCTGTCATCCGGAGAACCTCCTTTTTAATAGCTGGATCCTTTAACTGCCAGGCTCCAATAAGAGCTATCCTACCCACTGCCGGCAGATCGGGGGCGAGGTGAAGCCACAATGGAGAATGGTCAGAAATTCCCCTTCCAAGATATTTCACTTCGTGGACCATGGACGCCATCGCCGCAGGCAGCAGGATATAGTCTAGCCTAGATAGGCTGCCGAAATATGGGTGTAATGCATCAATGTCGGGTTACGTGCTCGCCAACTGTCTTTCAGCCCCAGTGTGTCTAGGAATTCTGAAAGCCATCTCTGAGACTGTCTGAGCGCCCGAGGTGAGCTGCGGTCCACCTCACCATCTAATACGGCGTTAAAATCGCCACCTAAAACTAGGCCACCAAAGGGCAACGTGAGGAAGATAGAACTCAAATCTCGAAAGGTCTCGGTCTGGAGGCCAGGTGGCACGTAGATAGACAGAGTGACCGTCCGGCCCCCAACCTGCCCCGAGACACCTGCGTATCTGCCCCTTTGATCAATCCACGTAGCCTGCACAGACAATGGAAAGGAATTCTTAAACAGGATCCCCGACTCCCCTAGAGCCAGTGGTGAATCCAGCATGTACCACCAATTTATACCCTCCCTTGTGTAGGGCCATGCACCTATTACCGACTAAGTGCGTCTCCTGCAGTAACATCACATCTGGGGAATGCCGTCTGATGAGTTGTCTAACCATCCCTCTCTTGATCTTGTCACCCAAGCCATTCACATTCCAACTCAGCACTCTTATCCCTGATCCTTGGCTATTCTATGTCGCCGAACCCATGCAAAGAGCGTGTGGCTACATTCTTATCACCGGAGACAAAAAAATAATAAAAAAGGAAACCACAATCACACAAAAACAAATCAAAAACCCCACATACTCCAATCCCCACTCCGCCACCCTGCACCCCTGCTCTTGGCTTCCGCCTGCCCCCAACTTGCAGTGTGCCTGCCGCCCCATATTCTAACTATCTAAAAGTAGAAATGAGGAGGAAGGCAGCTCCATGGACCCCCCTCACCCAGTATCACATATTTCTGCGCCTAAAGGCAGGTCTCGACTCTCAAAAGACAATATAATATCTCCATTGCAGTCTTCGAAGCAGCACCATTTACTCCTGTTCTGGCTCATCTCTCCTCACTTTCGGGCCCCCCAGACCCCGGCTGGGGATGCATCTCCAACCAATCCGAGGCGATGTCCGGATTGTCAAAAAACCAGGATTTCCTGTTGACCTCAATCGGGCCAGAAACAGCCTCGGCCTACCACCCGGGACTCTGTGCGCCCATTCAATAGTGAAGAAATTATTGAGTCCCCTGGGTTTAAGGTGTTTGAGAACTAGGTCTTCAACGAAGCGATCCGGTGTCTGGCCCTCCTCCTTTTCCGAAACCCAGATGATTTGGACGTTACTTCTCCGGGCCCTCCCCTCGTAGTCATCAGGCTTGCGGCTCGTGAGGTCACTAGTCCGCTTGAGTTCCCGTACCTCCTGCTGCAGTGATGCTACTTCGTCCGTCAAGCTGGCAGTTTTAATGTCAAGGGATTTAACCTTTTCACTGGTTTCTGGGAGATATGCACGGATAAGGTTGACCTCTATAGCCATTGTATCCAGTTTCTGATCAAGTGTCTCCATTTTTTGTCCCAAAGACGTTTGCACTCCATCTATAGCTGCCATCACATCCAGTAATGTGGGTTCCGTCTGAGGGCCGACCAAATCCCTTTCAGGGTCTTGTGTTTTCTTCAAATCAGGAGGGGAGCCTCTCGGCAACGTTTACCTGTCTAATTTGTTAGCTTGCACATAACGGGACCCTTTATTGGACCATGTCTGCGACCTCTCACTTTCAGGTTTAGTCGCCATTTTGACCTTCACCAGAGCCTCCAACAGTAGCTTCGCAACCGACTCCACCGCCTGAGACCACAATTTCGTCAGATTCCTCCCACGAAAGGGTGTCTAGCTCGTCATCGGGACCCCAGGCGGCGGGTTCCAAAACCCAAGAAGATCACTCAAAGACCGCACGTCCCTCCACAACTGAATCTGTAGTCCAGGTTGCTCGGTCGTCTCCACCCCCGCGGCCAGCGGTCCTCTTGCCCACCCTAGTTTCGAGGTGGCAGGCGATCTCACTCTGTGACCAAAGAGCTCTTGCGACGATGAGGGTTTGTCCTTGGGAGTCGTCTGTTCTGCGGCAGGACGGCCGCCTTAAAAGCTCCCCGACCCTCGCTTCACAGAAGGTTCTGCTCCCTGTGTGTCATTCTGGCCCCCAACCTCGCCCCTTTCCAGATACTTGCCTGGGGGGGTTCGTGTATCCGAGGCGATGCACCCGCTCTCCCGGACTCAAAAAAACTTCCTGCCCCCAGCCCGGTCGGCTCCCAGCACCTCTTCAGCCACGCTCACGGCGACTCACCACCACACTCCACAGGCGGGCGCCGCCGGGCGAATGGGCAGGGCATCTGCCGCGGGCTCAGCTCCTCAGTCCCAGGGCCCCCCCCCCAACCCCCGAGTCGTCAGGGCGGGCCGTCACTTCCGGTTCTTAACGCGGCTGGTGTGTATTCGCAACTGGCCGCTCCGCTCACCACAGCCCCCGGCTTCTCCGGTCTCGGAGGCCGCAGACCTACCGGCTGCTCACTCCGGTCCCCGACCTCACAGCGGGATCGGAGCCGCCACGATGGGCCCCACAGGATTCCCGCCAACCGCGTGTGGGGTCAGTGCCTCAGGATAAAGCCCAGGGGCGAGCCTCGAAACCCAAGTAGATCGCCCCAAGACCGCACGTCACTCCACAATCGGGCTTGAAGTCCAGATCGCTCGGCCTTCTCCACCCCCCGCGGCCAGAGGTCCTCCCGCCCACCCTAATTGTCGGGGTGTCAGGCGATCTCACTCTGCAACCAACGGGCTCTTGCGACGATGAGGGTTTATCCTTGAGAGTCGTCTGTTACACGGCAGGACAGCCGTCTTAAGAGCTCCCCAACCCTCCTTCACAGAAGGATCTGCTCACTGTGTGCCTCTCTGGCCCCGGATCTCGCCACTTTCCAGTTATCTGCCAGGGGGGGGTCCGAGCCTCCGAGGCGATGCGCCTGCTCTCCCCGACTCAAAAAAACTTCTTCCTGCCCCAAGCCCGGTCGGTTACTGGCACCTCTTCAGCCACGCTCACGGCGACTCACCACCAACACTCCACAGGCGGGCACCGTTGGGTGAATGGGCAGGGCATCTGCCTGGGTCAGCTCCTCAGTATCAGGTCCTTCCCCGGGTCTTCCGGGCCGGCCGGTCACTTCCGGTATTTATCGCGGCTGTTGTTGCGTTTGCAACTGGCCGCTCCGCTGACTATAGCCCCCGGCTTTTCCGGTCTCGGAGGCCCCAGACCCCCCGGCTTCTCACTCCGGTCCCCAACCTCGCAGCGGGACCGGAGTCGCTGCAATGGGCCCCACAGGACTTCCACCAACCGCGTGGGGGGTCACCGCCTCAGGATAGAGCCAGGATATGGGGGCGAGGGCACGATCGCTGCGGAGCTGGTGTCCTACGCGGCCATCTTGGGCACGCGCTAGGCTCCTCCTTCCCAACACCCTCTCATGCCATTTTAATACAGAGACTTGAAGAGATTGGAGTGGAAGGCAAAGTCCTAAACTGGCTCAAAAAGATCGCTCCAGCACTGTCCAAATTGAAACTTTAGTATCCAGCAGCTCAAAGGTTGACATAGGGGTCCCCCAGGGATCAGCGCTTAGCCATATCCTTTTTAACATGTATGTAGCACCCGTAGCTAGGGTAATCAGAACTTATGGCTTTGAAGTAATCTCCTATGCAGAGGATACCCTGCTAGTTGTCACCTTGGGACCAAACCCTGACGACACAAGAACCAGATTTATCAACTTTATGTTTCGTATATCTAACTGGATGCAACAAAATTATCTACAACTCAATGCATGCAAGACCAAAGTGATTGATTTTATTTGGCAAAGCCCAACTATCCTGGTCACCTGAATGGTGGCCCATCAGCATGGGCCCATGTCCCACACTGAAATCTACGGTGCGAAATCTCAGGATAATAATAGATGACACGTTATCCATGAAGGACTATGCAAATCAGACCTTGGCCACATGCTACTGCACTATGCGAATGCTACAAAAATCTTCCAATGGATACCGTTAGAAGCCAAGAAAACGCTGGTTCAGGGTCTAATTATTAGCCGTTTACACTATGGCAGTGCACTTATGGCCTACATTAATGAAGACCTATATACTAGACTCCAGCTAATGCAGAACACCGCTGCCAGACTAGTCCTAAATCTTCCATCCCAATCCCCTTCAGTACCTATTCTGAGATCACTGCACTGGCTCCAAATCAGGAAGCTTACCCGTTTCAAACTTATGCGGCAGATTGCAGGTGGCCTGTCGGTGCGGACGAGGGGGCAACATAGCGAAAAAAAAAGATGCATGAGGGATCTCTGTAGACCCGAGAGCAAGCGAGGTCAGTGGATCCAACAGGACGAGGCCGAGCCGGGGTTCTTCCGTGGTCGAGGGGCTGTGGCTTGATGAGCTGCACCACTGGGGTGAGAGGAGACGCCTGCGTGGCATCAAGCAGACCTCAGCATAGACCGGCTTGCATTCCCCGGGAGGCTGAGACCAGAGGCCTACGGCTCATTACGGCAAATAGCGTGTGGGGTGGCTGGGTCCCCCGGCCAACTCGTGGACCCAGTGCGAGACATAGGCCTTATCGGAGACTGGTGGGGCTTGAGCCAACGGCTTGAAACGGCTGCACGCATGCGAGATCAAGCCCCTCGCCGGCTCACAACGTGGTGGCGAGCACTAGCAGATAAGCTCCACTGGCTGCGACTCGTGGAGGTGGAGGACTTGGATTGGAGCTTGGCGGTTCGGAGAGTTTGCGGAGACGCCGCAGAGGTGCAAGGAGGAGCGGGTAAGTGCAAGCACGGAGGTGAGAGGTGGCAGGGCGGGGAGGCTGAGGGCCAGCTTGAAATCTAGGGCATGGCCTGAAGGCCTGGAAATAGCCGCGGTGGCCCCCTGCCTCACCCTTTCCCCAGCTTGAGGAAACGCTTATCACCCCGAACAATCAAGGGTGGCAGGCCGCATTAGCTCACTGGCAGACGCCCTCCAAGGCGCTGACCCACCAGGAGTGTATTGCAGGGCCCTAGGGACTTGGAGTGGCCCTAGGTGAACTTCGGGAGACCCATCGAGGTGCCTCCAGCGTAGGGAGAGGACTCAGCCTGTGCCGTCAGCCTGAGACTAGGGGGAATATTGGGGAAAGCCCCAGGCCAACAGGAAAGTGCATAAAGAAGGGGCTCCCCAAGCCAGCTAGGTAGGTATCCCTTTTCCTCTCGGCCCTACTGTGAATGGCTACAGCACATGCCTTGGCTTATAAGCACTAGCACCCTGTAATGGCCTCCGGCAAGGGGAACAAGGACAGATCAGTGAAGGACATGTTGCTTAAGCCATCTATTCTGCAGCCTGATGGCCTGACTCCGAAGGCCACAGACGAGACAGAGGGACCATACCGCGCGAAGGCCCTGGTCAGCCGCACCTTCTTAGAATCAATCTTCTCCTTCCGCCGAGAGGACTTATCGGCCATGAAGCGAGACTCATCAGCTGATCTGCGGGAGGTACGCCGAGAGAGACTCCCTGGAAGAGAGGGTCAATACATTGGAGGAGCACGAAACAAGACGAGGAAATAGAAAGCCTTCAGCTAGAAGTCATCAGGCTACAGGAGCAGAACCATGACGCTCCCACGGCGGAGGAACCGCAACAAGTCAAGCGGGGCAGGAAACATCGGAGTTGCCACGGATGGACAACCGTCAAGTCCCTAAATCGTGCACTGCGCCCGACCCGGACACTATGGCCAAGGAACGGCAGGCGGTTCTCGCGACCCTGGCAGGGGGTCCCTCTGAGTAGCTTACGAAATGCCATTGGGGAGCATATAGCGGACACCTTGATGGTCTTCATTTACGCTTCCTGAGACGCTCTTATGACAGCACGAGACTGTGCTTAGGTGGGAGCGGAGATACGCCGGCCACTGGTACCCCTTCATAGACTTCCCAGGAGCTGATGCGCTGGACCTTTGTCACTCACACGATGACTTTATTTACATATATAGTATTTTTTTTTACTTTTTGATCTCCTCCCTGCGCCTGGGCCACCTGCATGTTTGGCTTTGAGTGCAGAACGTTGTCCTCACACTGGTATCACCTTTTGTCCACTGGTGAAGTCCGGAGGTAGGGTCCTCCATCATATACTAGCGCTTCACTTAACTCCCAACCCTGGCCGCATATGTTAGCAAACATTAAAAACCTTACACTAAACGCGAAAGGGTTAAACAATCCGATTAAAAGAAGAGCTAATTTATTTTATCATGAACACTCAGGCGCACATACATGCTTGCTGCAGGAGAATCACCTCCTCTCCAGAGATACTTATAGGCTTCAATCAAAGTCTTTCCCACAACAATATTTCTCCTCGCACCCAACCAAGACGGCCGGAGTTGCCATTCTTATCTCCTGCTTGTTTGGAGGGAAGGTGGGTGTAAAAATATTTGAAATCAAGTGGCTGCTCTTGGCCATCTCAGTGTCCATTAACGAGTACACCCTCACTCTAGCTTCCAAATACGCGCCTAACGAGGGTCAAGAGGCATTCTTCCGCAGAGCAGTGAAGGGCTTGACGACCTCTCCAGATAGACAGATCTTATTGGGAGGTGACATAAATATGGTGTTCGACAATCAGTTGGACCGTTCAGCCCACAGGCAGGGGCACACAGAGGCCTTCTCAAGGGATGGGAGGTAATGGCTGCAGGAGCTAGGGTTGATTGACATCTGGCTCTCCCTACACCTACAAACAGAAAATACATTTTACTCTCATGCACATAAAACTTATGCCAGAATCGACTACTTCATTGGGTCCCAATCCTTGTTCCCTTTGACGTCCGCTTCGGCATTGAACCCTGGACACGTGCTGCACTCACTCTGACTCTAGCAATACCTTCCGTAGATAGGCCACCTTATTCTTGGTGGCTACACAACACACTTCATCGCTTCGCAGTAGTACAACACCTAACCAAGACATTGGAGGAGTTCCTGGCTTTCAATGATACCCAGCCACTTTAATTACTTCTCTATGGAAAATGCTTAAGCTGGTTGTGAGGGAGGCTCTCATTGCTATGTCTTCGGCAGACAACAAGATTCATAGGGACAAAAGGGATGATCTTACTAAACAAATGCAGGAACTAGAGCACATTCATAAATGGACAGGGGCACACCGGGTGTGGCAGCAGTTGGAGGCAGTGCGCTCGCAGCTTGCTGGCCTTGACCTAGATAGAGCAGAGTAAGCTGCCCTAAGATTGAAGCACTCCATTTATACCATACGGGAGGCGGGATAGATGTGGGCGCCTGTTGGCCCATTAACTGTGTGCCCAGCGCCAAATGACCACTGTCCTTACAGCTCAGGATATGGCTGGCTGCGAGTGCACAAAGGATGCAGACATCTCTCGAACGGTCTGCGACTTCTACGCTAAGCTGTACATAGCGCAAACCCTCCTGGAGCAGGCCACTGTAAAGTATCTACATGGAGTAACATACTCCCAACAGACCCCAGATCAGGCTTCCAGTCTAGACAGCCCAATCCGCATTGAGGTGGTAATCTCAGCCATTGCCCGACTCAAACATCTCAAATCCCCAGGTCCTTCTGTTCTATCCTGGCACCTATCTGAACTAGACTCTTTAATGCCATAGGAGACACCTCTGATATCCCCCCTACAATGCTCAATGTGTCGGTTGTTGTGCTCTCCCCAATCAGGTAAAGGTAACCAGCATTGTTCCTCCTATCGCCCAATATCCCTCCTGAATATTGATTTAAAGCTTTTCACTGGGATTCTGGTGGCCAGACTTGGGCCGTTGATGCCGGGTCTAGTGGAACCGGACCAAGCGAGGTTTGTGGCAACTAGGCAATGTGGGGACAACACACGGAGAGTACTTCAACTCATTGACAAAGCTCACCATCCAGAGGTTGAGCGAGAAGTGCTGTTGGTCGATGCTGAAAAAGCATTCAACAGGGTGCACTGGGCGTATTTGGAGGTCACTGTGGCGCAATTTGGTATAGGGGCTCGATTTTGCACATGGGTATTTAGCAGTTTTAGCCGCCATACAGCATGGTACGAGTGAATGGATACACTCTGATCCCTTCCCGATTTCAAACAGCACTAGACAGGGGTGCCTGCTCTCTCCACTGCTATTCGTTCTGTATATGGAGCCCATGGCCCAGAGAGTGCGGGAGAACCTTCTGATCTCCTGGATCCAATTCGGGGGAGAAAGCCAGACCATAAGTCTATACGCAGACGTTGTAATTGCTGAGCATGAGGACCCCCAGACCTCAGTCCCGGTATTTCCTGCAGGGCTAGGGAACTTTGCGGAAGCCTCTGGATTCCGGGTCAACGTCGCTAAGTCACAATCCCTAGGGATTTCCCTTCAGTCCTCCACCAAGGAAGCCCTGAGACAGCTATGCCCGATACAATGGAAGCCGGACTCTAACTCATATCTGGGAATTAGGCTTGCAACTTCAACCCAAATTACAGTCACCATAAATTATATCCACCTCCTGTCGCAGACCCGACAAGGCCTACGCCGCTGGCGGCCATTCAGCCTCTTATGGCTGGGTCGCATGGCAGCACTTAAAAAGAATATGCCCCAGAAAATACAAGATCTTTTCCAAACACTCCCTGTAGAGTCCCCTCCCGGCATCCTGAACTCGCTTCAACAGGAATCTCTTTTGTCTGGGCAGATAAAAAACCTAGGATGAACAGGGAACTGAGTTATAGACCCCCAGGGGAGGGTGGCCTTGGGATCCCCAACATAAACCTTTACTCCCAGGCTACTGAGCTGCGAGTTTTACTAGAGTGGTCTTGCTGCGAATCGGAAAAGCATTGGCTATTCATGGAGGGAGTCATAGCGGGCCAGTCATTGTGGAAGATCCCCTTCCTCCATAAATCTCGGCGCCCAGAAGAGCTATACAAATCACAGGCCATGGCGCAAGACTAAAGGCTTGGGACTCGGCTGCCATACGATGCGGCCTTACATCTTTCCCATCTCCCCTTACACCTATAGCTAATAACCCAGATTTCTCGCTGGGCCTTGACCTGGTGGCATTCAAATATTGGGACAGATGGGGGTGCAGATCAGTTGGCCATCTCTTTGACACTTAGGGCTCTTTGAAATTCAAGGACCTTCGCACCGATCTAGCGATACCGGAGACTGAGCGCTATCACTTTCAGCAGATATGCCACTGGGTCCTCCACCCCTCGGTGCGCCCTGGGGCGCAAAGACCCCTTACCCAGTACGAGAAATGACTGCACACTAACTCAACGAACAGGCACCTTATTACGGAGCTCTACTACCTCTTACGGCCCCCAGGGCAGTTGGTCAAATATGCAGGGCAGAGGCGCCGGGAGGCAGAGCTGGGGCGCACACTGCCGCAGAAGGAATGGGGCGAAATTTTTTATTGGGTACGGCAAATAGCGCAAGCAACCAAGATCACGTCATACTGGTATCTCACTCCCCCCAGACTGCATAAAGGCAATCCCAGTCGCACATCAGGTTGTTGGCGAAACTGTGGGACAGATGATATGCTGATGCATTTGCTGTGGGACTGCCCCGCTCTCACCCCATACTGGGAACAGATCCTAGATGAAATAGACTAACATTTTCATACACAAATATCGCGTTACCTGCCATATGTCGTCCGGTAACTGCCCAACGTGCTCACATTTCCCCTCAGATCATGTAACGGTAGACAAACAGGGATAGCTTTGGGTGCGGCCTAGCAAAATATACTGTCCCACTGGGGTACCGATTGGACCCTACATTCCAAGGGTGGGTGGCTGCATAAGGTATGGCACGTACTGCATATGGAGCGTATATCCCTTTTGCTCCAGGGTGATGGTATCTCTTTCGCAGAACTGTGCCACCCATTCCTTGGTTGTTGAGCTAAGAAATGCGGGAGCTTACCTGTCCCAAATACTTACACCTCCTGCGTCTCACTATGCTGCCACAAAACACGGTCCAATCCGCACCAACAGGTCACACACCTTGGTAAATCTGATCTTTCCTTACTGTTTTCATAGTGGTTGGGCCCAGGGGAAAGAACTCACTGAGGGTCAGGGGAGGGGGGGGGGGCTGGGGGGGGGGCACCTGGGTGGGAGGTGGGAGGAGGTGGGGGGATGAGGGGAGTTGTGTTTTTGCTTTTGTCGCAGGCCTTACGTAGCTGCATGATCCTTTTAGCTCTCTGACTGTGGCACTGTACTGTTTTGTTACATACATGTTACATACCAATAAAAAGATTTAAACCTAAAAATCATATCCATTAGCAAAGCCTCTACATCGCTGATCAAAACAGTGAACCTCAGTCATGCCTGTCTACTAAGGACAACACTGTTCTGGACCATCCTGCCAATACAGACTGTGGTGTCCCGGTCAGTGTAGAATACATACTTTACTGAGCTCTGACAGTCATGTATTGTCTGAGCCAAACAGACCCCAAGATCTTCCAGGACCACTGGCAAGATCTCCCTAGTAATGTCTCAAAGTGAGAAAGTGTGTCGGCTCAACACACAGACCACATTTACACAATGCAGAGGAGTGGTCAGAAACGAGTTTGGATTCACCCAGCTAGTTGAGGCTTGTATAACTAGATTCTCTAGGGTAGGGTGCTTGGTGAGAAAATCAGCGTCCCCAGGTACTGTTCTAAGACATCTGGCCACCTGTGTGTTTACAGGCATGCACAAATATGGTTTTGACCAGGTGCCTATCAGAGTATCTGTGAGTGTGTGTGTTCACATACAACTTCACCTGCTGTTCTCAAATCACCTTCAGGTGCATGATGGCAGACTTTTCACACGATTTTGAGTCATGTTCTTAACCAGGCACCAAAGACAAACCTCATGAGGATCCATGACTGACATCTGCTTCCTGTAGACATGGCAAAGTTTTAATCCTGTTTTAGTGGGGACATCTCTCTCTAGCATACTATTTAGAAAAAGGTTCTGGAAGGTGGGAAAAAGGAACGGAAACTGGCATAAACACAGGAATGAAGCTTAAATGTGGCTCCGCTCAGTCACTTTCGGGGTGGTATAGAGCCAGTACGGAGCTGCATGACGTCACAGAGGAATATCTCTGATTAGACATGGCGATTACATTTTGTTATTGACAGGGTCATGCTGGTCTGAGTTTATAACCTGTTATCAGGTTCTAGAGTAAACCACAACTTATCTTCAATAACCATGGCTTTGATCACCCAATTCAATTTTACTAGCACTTGAAACCATGGGATACTAGTGGTAAACCGCAATACTCACCATTAATTCTTTTTTTTTTAACTGTTTTTATTGGCATTTTGAATCAAATCACAAATAATCGGCACATCACAATTAATTTCCCAGCTCACCAAGCACCTCCCGAAACCCCCGCCCCCCATCCACTGCATTAGAATTGCATACATCAATTTAGCATCTTCCGTTCCCAGCCCACCGGGTACCGTGGTCCCACCGATGCACTCACCATTAATTCGGACCAATAAGCACTGTATGTCGATTCAATTAACTGTATTTCAGCCTCCAGGGCCATAAAAGTACAAATACAAACATACTCATCACTAAAATTCATAGATAAAAACAGACCTACGTTAATTAGTTTTACAAAAATCAGTCTCAATCAGCCACACCTACCCAGGAAAGGGTCCACAAAGGAACTAAGTTTATCTACCTCAAGACTCAAAACAAGTGCAAAAGAAGACCCCACCCGTCCTGCCAGCAACCAATCGAGGAGACAGGTCAGAATCGAAACCTAGCCGAGCCAACACCAACAGATTTCGGACTACATATCCTTTTGAATGAGAAAGGGGGAGGAGGATGCAGGGGGGGTACAGGGGCTAACAAAGTAAAGACTCATACCATGTATGTACAAATGGGACATATGTTGCATAGTAGGTATCTCGATTCCACAAAGGGCAAATCATGGGCTAAAGTATTCAATACCACACTATAGAATACCTCCTTAGGAGACGGTTCGGCGTTCTTGTCGTCGCACGTCCTACACACGTGAATATATAAAGGGGGCGAGGGGATGGGCGGGGAGGGGGGAATGTCTGACTTGTTGAACTGTCCTACTTCTAACCACTCTTTTCTATACTATCAACACCTATCTATCTCTACATATCGGCACAGGGGTAAACACTATAACCAGAGCATGCAGGAGGACCGCAGCCACATATCCTCGATCCTATAAACAGCAGTCAGCACCACCAAAGTACATAGAGGGCCCAAAGAGGAAGCATGCACGCTCTAGACATGTAAGGGAGGGTATAGAACAATGTGGTACAGCAACCACACCCCGGCACCAATAACACAGCCTAACAGACTCACCCTGGCAGCTAACTTAAAGATAGTCTCCCTTAACGTAAAAGGTCTCACCCACCCAGTCAAAAGGAGGAAAATTGTGTAATACCTAGGTATTATTCTACTGCAGGAGACAAAACTATCCCTAGAAGACTCCGAGAGAGATCTCATGGTGGTTGCCGGGGATTTCAACATTGCGCTTGACCACACTTTACACAGACAATCACATAGCCACTCCCAGCCCCGACAGCGCAAAACACGTTAAAGAACATGTGCTCTAGTCTCAACCTCAAAGACCCATGGAGACTCCACAATCCTGACACTAGAGACTACATCTTCTACTCCAACCCACACAACTCATACAGCAGGATAGATTACATACTGATCACAGGGACACACACACTACTAATAGAGGACACAGCCATCGCACCTAGACTAGTCTCAGACCACTCATGCATCAGCTTGAAGCTGAGTGGTTGCCACGAGGACATCCTCCTTAGTTGGAGGTTCAAAAGTGATGTCCTGAAAGACCAAGAAAATAAATCCAGAATAGAAGAGGCAATAACATCTTCAAAGACTCGGACCCTAGGATCATATGGGATGCACGGAAGGCGACAGTAAGGGGGACAATAATAAACATCAAAGCCAGAATCAACAAAAAAACAAACCAGCATCTGTCCCAGCTCGAGCTTGACATCAAAAGACTAGAGAGGACACACGCAGGAGACACACAATACACAGCAACACTACAAGAACTCACTAAGAAGAAATATGAATAGAATAGAATACTGAGCGAAAGAGCTGGGCTGTGGGTGGATAAATACAAGGCGATTAACCAATGCGAGGCGAACAGAGAGGGGAAACAACTAGCCTCATACCTAAAATATAAGCAAAGACAATTCCCAATCTCAGCTATCACGGACACACACAGCAAAACTCACACAAAGCACAAACAAATCCTGCAAACATTCCAAGAGTTCTACCAAGACCTCTATAATGAAGATCAAGCCCTAGATCGGGAAGGATGTGCAGGGTATCTAGACAAACTGCACCTACCTAAAATTACGAACGACGAGGCACAGTCACTGGGGCAGGACATAAATGCAGCGGAAATAGAGATGGCGGTCAGGTCCCTGAAAGACAACAAGGCACCAGGCCTCGATGGATACACAGCCGCCTTCTACAAGGCGCTACTATCATCCCTGATGCCGACCATGAAAAAGGTATTCAACCACTGCGCTAATGAGGGACTAGTATTCCAATCCATGTCAGAGGCAAACATAATCATGATACCAAAGGAGGACAAAGACCCGCTACTCCCCAAGAATTACAGGCCCATATCTCTAATTAATGTAGACTGCAAGATTTATGCGAAAATTCTTGCAACCAGATTAGGCAACATTTTACCAAAGCTGACGAACGAGAACACTAGACTCCTATACCACATACTCAAACGTACCTCCAAATCAGATGAACCGGCAGTGACCATTACACTAGATGCCGAGAAAGCGTTTGACAGAGTTTCCTGGGGCTTCTTGGAATAATGCATGCAGACATTTAATCTGGGGGAAGCATACACTAGGAAGGTAATGGCACTATACAGAGACGCCAAGGCATGCATTCTAATAAATGGGGCAGTCTCTGGGCCCTTCGCCCCACAGCGTGCTACAAGACATGGCTGCCCCTTTCCCCCTTGCTCTTCCTGCTAGCCATGGAACCTCTAATCCGGGACATCAAGGTAAACGCGGAAGTGAAGGGGGTCTGCATCAACGAACGAGGTGGAGGTCAAACTAGCCGCGTATGCGGATGACATCCTCATTGTGACTGAACAGCCAAAGAGCTCCATTGCGGCTCTGACAGGATCGATTGAAAAACACTCCGGGTATAAAATGAATAAAGACAAATCAGAGTGCAAGCCCCTTAACATACACAAGCACAAGGAAACCTTGGGAGGTTCGGGGCTGGCATGGCAAATGGGGTTCATCAAATACCTAGGGATTCACTTCGGCAATGACCTGAAATCGAAACTAGACAATAACGAGACACGTCTGTTAGCAAAGACAAAAGACTCTCCTAGAGTCTTGGTCGCCCAAACTCATCACTTGGTGGGGCAGAGTAGAAACAATCAAGATGATGATCACACCGATGGTTAACGACTTACCGAGCATGCTCCCGCTCATGCTTACGGATGATTCCCACCGTAAGCTAGACAAGTTGATTAATAAATTTATATGGAGAGACAAAAGAGCCAGGGTTAGCCTAAAAAACTAAGATTAGATAAGAAACTGGGGGGGCTGAATGTAGCAGACTACAGAGATTTCCAAACTGAATTCATAGCGAAACAGGGCGCGTACTGGCTGTCACCCCCTCAAGAAAACACGCCAGTATGGCTACAAATAGAACAAGCCATCCTAGACAACCTCGAACCAATGGCACTACTCACAGCCAATAAACACACACATTACCAACCCAATATTCAAGAACACAAAAGCGGCCCTGCTCAAAATTGAAAAAATATGGAACACAGTATAAAGGACTCGAAGTGGGAGTCCTTATGGGCGAATAACAAGAAAAAATACAAAGGGAAGCCCCTACACATAGAGACTTGGAGGAAGAGGGGAATCTCATTCCCAGCCCAACTAGAAGATGGGGGCAACCCTACCACATTCAGCACACTAAAAGAGATACACAACCTTGCAGACATCGAGCTCTACAGCTTCCTAAAAATAAAAACAGCTCTAACAAAGGCAGACCTAGCCAAACATAATCCATCAATTATACAATATATGTCCAGGATCAATAGAGTAGGTCACCAAGTATCGCACCTTTATAAACTGCTCCGCCCTACATCCACCAAAATCAATGACAAACCAGCAGATTACTGGACAAAACAGCACAGCACCACACTGAATGAACATGAACTGGAACTCCTCTGGGCCTCCCCCTCAAGGAACAAGATAACACCAGCTCTGGCCCAGACTAAATTGTGGCTATTACACAAAACATATTGGACCCCGGCGCGACAAGCATCATTAGGCCTCAGAGAAAACAACTTATGCTGGAATTGTGAGAATGAAAAAAGGGATCTAGCGCACCTCATCTTCCACTGCCTTAAAGTTAAAAGCTTATGGGAGGAAGTATTCACGTTTATAAAAAAAATGCTGGGTTGTACACTAAGGCCAGATTTCTCCTCCCTTACCACAGCGTTTATAACTACTGCCCTGAACTCACAACAGGACAGGGACCTGCTAAACTTCCTGTTGACTTCAGCAGTTAAAATGATGGTCTCCAAATGGAAGGAGACAGATAAGGCATCATTCAAGGGGTGGCTCAACTGGATAACGCACCTTAGAGGCGCAGATAACACTGCACTACGCAACTCACCGTGGAAGCCGGCAACCAGGGGTATGTGGTCAACATTGGATGAGTTCCAGGGCCACTACGACCCCCGTGAACTGCATCAAAACCGGGTGGTCGCCCACAAGGGTCTCTCCCGCAGACCAAGATAGAATCATATGCATGTCACCTCCGAGCGCAATTCCCCTTTTCTTGCTCCTTCTTTTTTTTCCACTTACCTTCACTCCTATAGTAGGACAGTAGAAAGGGGTGCATCCAAACATGTAAACTTTAACCTGACCCACTGTCAAGCAAGGCCAGTTTGTGATGTTACCCCGCGATGGGAAAGCGATGTTAAATGTATGTGTAAAAATTCTTAATAAAATACTTTGAAATAAAAAAAAATCATAAAACCATTGTGTGATGAGATCTTCCATAATTAGGTAGGCGATAGTAATTTCATGCGTAATAACCACATAGATGCTAAGTATTTAGCCAGAGATATGGCATATAGAGGGTTACAATCTGTCCTGAGTGTGCGCATGGCAAAGACATGGCTGTGCTGGGATTCTTGTTTTCAAATTGGAACTAGCCAAAAATTGCGTGGTCTAGTGTAAGCTGGGCTGGCAAAAAGAACGTGTGCAAGACTCTCTACCCAAGTCTGGCATAGAGGGCAGGTATCAATAGCCTCAACTGTCCAGCTTTTCGTGAAGGCTCTCAAAGGGAGTGTGCCTACTCTAAATTGAAAGTATAGTTTCCTATCGGAGGGAGCAGTAATCTAATCCCAAAAGAGCTCATCTCTAAATATAGACTTAAAACTAAGAACTTTTAATGATAGTGCATGGAGATCTACACGTACAGCTGCTTTGGCATCTACTGGTGACCAGTAGGACTTCTTAAGGACTATTGTTTTTAAGGTAAGGTTATGGTGGATGTTTTAGTCCACAATTCAGGCACCCCAATAAACTCTAGCATCTCTTTGATGAACCTGAGCCAAGGAATTCTCACTGAGTGAGCTGCTAGGATAACGTCCTGAAGAGTGGAGCACTGTATGTCTTCTCTGACCAAGAACAGCCCCACAAAGAGCTGCATCACTTTGGCCTCCAAGGTATCACAAGTGGGTGGAAGCCATTCAACAGCACTAAGTGTCAACCAACTTCCAAATTAACAATTTATGCACAAAATCAAGCAGAGCCAGAATTCTGCTTTGAAACTGTGCATGCAAAGGAAAACATTGATAGGCAAAGCTAGTGCAGGGACGATATCCTGGCATGCAACCGGTCAAGCTACAACTAACATAACTTCAACAGACAAGTGTCCAACGTAAATCAGGAGGACCCCATCCATGACATTTTCAGGATAACCACCAACTATATTAATTAGCTCCACTATATATAATTTTATCTTTTGTTAATATCCTAAAAAACAGGCATGGTTTCAGCCTTTATGGAACCACGGTCTTTAACTGGTGCATGCTTGAACCAGCACATCAGTGAACACAGTACTCAAGATTCTGCTACCCCTATGTGACAAATGTGTTTAGCAGAAGCCACTACAGATTAATTACTTCAACTGACTAAAAATCTTTGAACACACACCCATCCTTATAAGGGTGCCATTTCTACACCTGGAGTTCACAAAATAGACTACTTAGTAGCTCCTCTACATATTGCCAAGCCACAGAAATCTTGAAAGGAAAATGTTACTTACTCAATATGCATCTGTTCTTGGCATGGAGAGCAGTAGATTCACATGTTATGTTATGTTATGCTGGTTTTTTTATAGCGCACGGCTACTCAGAGAGTGTCCCGGCGCTTTGGTTGCACACCTATCTCATAACACAACAAAAGAGAAAGAGAAAATAAAAAACAGAAGATACAGAAAAGAGAGAAAAACAGAACCCAGGGCGCAGCTAAGAGGTGAAAAGCCAAGTTTTAAGCCCTTTCCTAAAAGCCAGTAGGTTAGACGTGCTGCGTAGCACCACTGGCAGCATGTTCCAGAGCTGGGGGGCTAGCAATCTGAAGGAACGGCCTCCAATACGTGCCCTTTTGACACGAGGAACATTGGCAAGGTACAAGGACCCTGACCTCAGGGACCTGGCTGGATGATAAAAAGCCAGCCTTTTTTGAAGGTATTTCGCTCCGGTGGTATGCAGCGCCTTATGCGCCAACGTCAAGGCCTTAAAGATTATCCGCTTCCGAATGGGAAGCCAGTGCAGTGCCTGCAGGAGGCCCGAGGCTCTAGCACGGCGAGATAGTCCAAAGATAGCCCGTGCTGCCGAGTTCTGGACCACCTGTAGCCGTTGAAGCAGATATTCCGTCAGGCCAAGGTAAAGAATGTTCGCATAGTCAATACGCGAACCAATTATCGCCTGCACTGTGACCTTCCTGTGCTCCTCTGATAGTAAAGGGAGAAACTTACGCAACATCCGGAGCAGGCCGAAACACGTGCCGGTAAGGCCGATTATCTGGGAGCGCAGTGTGAGGCCATTGTCGATCTTAATCCCAAGGTTTTTCGCCACCTGGGAAGAACTTGCTGGTGGAAACATGTTCTCCGGCCACCATACCTTCCAGTCCGGATCTACACTGCACCCGAAGAAGAGGACCTCGGATTTGTCCGAGTTGCACTTAAGGCTGTTATGTTGGAACCACTGAAACACAGCCTCAAGGCAACCCCGGATCCTCTCTCAGTTGAAGTCCGCACCCCTCTCACAGGTGAAGAGGAGCTGGGTATCGTCAGCGTAAGAAACGATCTGAGCCCCGAAAGACTCCGCCAAAGCCGCCAGAGGGGTCATGAAGATATTGAAAAGGGTCGGGCTCAGTACTGAGCCCTGAGGGACCCCGACACCCAGTGGCGCCATCTCGGCGGAGCAGGCGGAGGCCCAGACCGTTTGTCGACGGCCCGTCAAGAAAGAACGAAACCAGTTGAGCACCGTCCCCCTAAGACCGATCTCAAAAAGTCTTGCGAGGAGACCCTCGTGGGGGACGGTGTCAAAGGCCGCCGACAGGTCTAACATCACCAGCATCGCCCTACCACCTGAATCCAGCACCTCCTTAATCGCCTCCGAAACTTCCAGGAGAGCTGTTTCGGTACTAAGATTGGTGCGGAAACCTGATTGAGTAGGGTGCAGTAGGTCATGGGACTCCAGATAATCGGCGAGCACTTTATGCACATGTTTTTCGATGATTTTTGCACAGGCAGGCAGAAGCGAAATAGGTCTATAGTTCGCTAGTACCTCCACATCCAGACCAGGCTTTTTGAGCAGGGGGATGATCATCGCCTGCTTCCATGACTGAGGGACCACACCCTGAACCAGAGAACAGTTCAACAGGGGGTTGACAAAAGGATTGATGACTGCCGCCATTTTCGCCAAGAAAATGGCGGGGCAGGCATCCCGCGGAGAGCCAGATTTTAGACAAGCCATCAAATCCAACGAAGAGGCCGTAGAAAGAGGAGGGAAAACTGCTAGAACAGGGCCAGCACTGGTCAGGAGGACCGAGGTCTCCTACACCGAGCAAGGCATCTCGGACTCCTGCACAGGAAAGGAGTCCTGGATCAGACGGATCTTGAAATAAAAAAGTCCGCTATAGCCCTGACCCAAGGCTCAGAAGGGGGAGTCTGATTCGACATGGCGCGTGAAGTCGTAAACTCCCGCACAATGGCGAATAGCTCCTTACAAGAATTGGAGGCAGCTTCAATTTTCCTAGCGAAATAGCCCTTCTTCTCAGAAAGGATGTCTCGATGGTACATTTTCACTAAAGATCTATAAGCAAGTTTGGCCGCCGGATCATATTTGGCGCGCCATGCACTTTCGGCTACTTTGCACTGCCGACGGGAAGCTGCCAGCACTTCCATGAACCAGGGAGCAGATGCACGTTTATCCACCTTGCGAGGCGGTCTCACAGGAGCCAGGTGATCAAGCCTCGCATCGCTTCGCATAAGTATGCCATTTAGTGTTGGGTCCGGATGTTTGCACTTTATTTTTGTTCAAAGAAGTCTTTTCCAGTCACGAGGTAGGGGACTCCTCCTTTAGGTGATAGTGTGCATGGGCATCGACTCCTTTGTTAGATTGTTTTCCCGCAGTGGATGAGAATGGAGTTAGTAAGAGTAGAATAGAGATGTCCATGTGTATGTATCTAACTAAGATACTACTGCAACAGGTATAGGTACCCGGGGAAGTGGTGAGCACATGTGAATCTATAGCTCTACATGCCAAGAACAGATGCATACTCAGTAAGTAGCATTTTCCGTTCGAGGCATGTGAGATGTAGATCACATGCTTTGCATAGACTATACAACAGTAATTTCCCAAAGCGGTGGCTAACCTATAGCTGTTACAGTGGTTTGAAAGAGTGTACGAAGAACTGCCTGGCCTACATTAGCTTGTTGTCTTGCTAACATATCTACACATTAGTGTTTTGTAAATGTGTGAGTTGTATACCATGTTGCAGCTTCACAGATGTCAGCTATGGGAATGTTTCCTAAGAAAACCATAGAAGCCCACAGTTTGAGCGTGGAATGCGCTCTGGGGGAATTGTTAAAGTCCACTTTGCTTTTGCATAGTATGTGTGAATACATTTGACTATCCACCGTGCAATACCAGATTTAGAAATGGGATTACCTTTGTGAGGTGGAGCAAAAGCAACAAAGAGTTGTTGAGTTTTACAAAAATGTTTAGTCCTTTCTATGTAATAAAGTAATGCTTGTTTAAAATCTAAGGTGTGTAGAGCATGTTCTGCCACAGAATCTGGTTGAGGAAAGAACACAGGCAACTCAACAGATTGGTTGATGTGAAGGCAGAAATTACTTTGGGCAGAAATTTAGGGTTAGTAAAGAACCACTTTGCTTTGGTGTACTTGTAAAAATGTTTTTTGTATGGTTATAGCCTGAAGCTCACCCACTCTCCTCAGTGATGTGATAGCAATGAGGAAAGCATCTTTCCAAGTGAGAAACTGCAGTTCACATTTATGCAATGGCTCAAGGGTGGACCCATTAGTCTGGTAAGGACAATATTAATATTCTACACTGGGGCAGGTGGAATAACTCTTGAGTCCTTCCAGAAAGCCATTAATAACAGGCACTCTGAAAAGAGACAGATGTTGTCTATTCTGATTGTATACAGCTATTGCAGCGAGATGTAAGCGTATAGATGTGTACGCTAAATTTGACTGTGGGCAATGCAGTAAATAGCAAATGATATTTTGAATTGAAGTATCAAGCGGGTTGATATGGTTGTTATCACAATAAATAAACAAAATCGCTTACATTTTGCTGCACAGCAAGCTCTTGTAGTAGGTCGTCTAGCTTCTTTAATAATGTTCATACAGTCTGGCAGAAGATTGAGATTGCCAAACTCTATCATTTCAGGTGCCAGATCGCTAGGTTGGGATGTCTGGGATCTGGGTGTTTAATCTCTCCACAGCTCTGCGTAAGGAGATTGGATGCGCCATGTCGTTTTTAATTAAGAACTACTGAGAGCTCCAACAGGGCGATGAACCAAAGTTGACGGCCCCATGTGGGAGCTACTAGGATTAGTGTGAGGGACGTTTGACTGAGCTTCCGAACCACTAGTGGAATGAGTGGGAGAGGCGGAAAAGCATAGGCAAATATCCCTGACTACTTCATCCACAGTGTATTGCCTTTGGACAATGGGTGTGAATATCTGGAGGCAAAGCTTGGGCATTTTGCGTTTTGGTGTGTGGCGAACAGATCTATTTCTGGGAAGCCCCACATCTGAAAGAACGGGAGGAGAACTTGAGGGTGGAGTTCCCACTTGTGAATCTGTTGTCTCTGTCTGCTGAGCAGATCCGCAATCTGATTGTCTACTCGTGGAAGGTATTCTGCTAGGAGATAGATTTTGTGATGTATGGCCCCTCCATTTGGCCTGTGCAAGGTGTGACAGTTGGAGAATGTGTGTCCCTCCCTGTTTTTGTATGTAATAGATGGCTGTCATGTTGTCTGTGCGTATTAGGACAACTTTGCCTACAAGGGGAGCTTGGAAGGCTTTGAGCACTAGAAATACTGCTAGCAGCTCTAGATGATTTATGGGAAGCTGCTTCTGCTGCTGACTCCACATGCCCTGAATCGTGTGAGTTTGGAGATGAGCTCGCCAACCAGTGAGTGATGAGTCTGCGGTTAGCACTGCCTGTTGAACTGGGTCTATGAAGGGCTGCCCTTTGGAAAGCGATGAGTGCGGCCGTCCACCAACACTAGATTTGATAATTGACACAGACGGATTCCACTGACGTGCTAAGCATTCATGAAGGAGAGGCATTTGAAGTTTTCCATACAGAACTTTTAAGATGCATGGTGCCATAATTCCCAGTAACTGCATGAATACCCGAGCTGGCAATGAGTGGTGGGGTTGGAACTGGGAAATTAGAGCCTGAATGTTGCTGTTTCTGTCTGGATTGGGACAGGCTAGAGTTTTTTGTGTATCAAGAGTGCCTCCCAAGTACTTTTCTATGTTGGAGGGTTGGAGATGGGACTTGGACAGATTTACAGTGAATCCAAGATCGTGGAGCAGCTGTACTGTTTTGCAAGTGTGTTGTAGACAGTTTGCTTGTGAACTGGCTTTGATGAGCCAGTCGTCTAAGTATGGGAAGGCGTGAATATGTTGTCTTCTCAGAAGAGCGTAGACTACTGCTAGGCATTTGGTGAATAATCTGGGAGCAATGGTGACTCCGAATGGAATAACTTTGAACTGGTAATGTTGTCCCACTACCACAAACCTGAGATATTTGCGATGAGCCGGATGTATTGGAATATGGAAGTACGTATCCTTTAAATCTTAAGTAGACAGAAAGTCGCCTTGCCGAAGGAGTGGGCGCACTTGTTGGAGTCTTACTATGTGAAAATGGTCTAATTGTATATACAGATTTAGGTCTCTGAGGTCTAGCATAGGCCTGAGAGCGCCGTCCTTTTTGGGTATGAGAAAGTATAGGGAGTATACGCCGGCCCCTTGAAACTGTAATGGGACCGGCTCTATAGCTCCTTTCTGCAATAGAGAGTTAACCTCTTGTTTGAGAAGTTTTAAATGCTCATGTGACATTTTGTGTGATCTTGGAGGAATGTTAGGGGGATTGTCGGTAAGCTTCAGGCAATAACCAGTTTGGATAATTTGAAGAACCCATCTGTCTGAAGTTATTGTATTCCAGACGGGTAGAAATCGAGAATGGAGTCCCGCGCCAGGTGTGGAATGATCGGAGGTAGAGGCAGGAAGTCACTGTTTGTTGTTTGCAGGGGAAGAACTTGTTGAGTTACCTCTACCTCTTCCCTTGCCATTATTGCCTCGAAATCCTCCTCTAAAGTAACCTCTGGAAGAGGGTGACTGATTGATGCCTTTGTAAGAGGAGGATGGATTCTCTGAGGATATCTTTTTTGAGCCCACTCTGTAAATGGAGCAGCAAAAGGAGCACCTATTAGAAGCAAGCTGTAAAGCCCCCATGGATTTTGCAACCGCTGTGTCCTTCTTCATTTTGTCTAAAGAAGTATCTCATTACAGGGCCAAAAAGGTGTTCCTGATCATAGGGTAGATTTAGAATGGAGACTTGGACTTCAGGTTTAAACCCTGAAATTCTGAGCCTGGTGTTAACTTTGTGAGCTGCAGTATCAGCTGCAACTAAAGCACATCTAATGCATGTATTAGAAATAAACTTTCCTTCTTGTATTTAGTCACTGGCTTTATTTTTTGTTTGTTTGTCTGGTATGAATTGGATACATTTTTCCAGCTCGTCATAATAAGCCCTGTCATAACGTGCTAAAAGAGCCGGGGTGTTGGTAATACGCCAGTGATTGTCTGCTTGCGCAGCAATTCTCTTACAAGAGGCATCTGTAAGTTTGCATTCCTTATCAGGAGGCAGGGCATCTCCTGTGGCGTGAGAATTTGCTCTTTTGCGAGCGTAAGAAACCACTAGGGAGTCTAAGTTGAGTTGACCTTTGATGTAGATTGGGTATGTAGGTGCCGGCTTATATTTTTTGTCTACTCTGGGTGTGCCAATTCTGGCACGCACAGGATCTTTGAAAATTTCAACTGCAAGTTTGAGCATACCTTTGAGCATGGGCAGTGTGTGTGTGTTGCTCTTTGAGAGGAACTTAAATTCTCAAAGAGAAAATCCTCTTCAAGGGCCTCTTTGTGAAGTTGGACTCCATGATATTCATCAGCCCTGTTGAGTAATTCTATGTACCCTATATTGTCGTCAGGTGAAGAGGGTTTAGAAGGGTATAGATCCAAGTCATTATCTGTATTAGGATCTGTATTGTAGTCTTCCCATGGATCAGGAGTTATGTCCTATGGTAGATCCCTACCCCGTCATCTTGGTGATCAGGTGACTGTGGTTGTGATGAATTTGTAGGTGTAATCAATACATTTGGGTTAGGTGGGGAAGGAGGTGTGATAGTAGGAGGAGAAGGATTAGTACCACCATTTTTCCTTTTAAGTGGAATGTGTTAATCTTCCTTTATCTCTGGTTTCCTTTTAACTGGAAATTTGACGTGAATATGTCCAGTTTTGGGATTAATCACCAGTTCTTTCTGTTTCGGGTCCGTGTTAGAAGGCGGAATGTCGAAAGGAGGCTCCTCAGAAGGAAGAGGGGGTATTTTGTCTTGTGGTGCCGTAATTTTTGGTGTTGAAGGTTTCGATCCGAAGATTTAGGTTTCGGTGCGGAAGGGGTGGTCACTGTGACATGTTTGGATTGGTGTGCCGTAGTTTTCTGCTCAGTGCCGGAACAGGGCTGACTCGATCCCGAGCCGGAAGGCTTTGGTATACGTGTTGGTACAGGGCCAGAAGGCGGGGCGTTCTAAACCTTTTCTCGGTGCCGACCTTGGCCCTAAGACAGTGGAAGGACCGGAGCCTTTTTGTTCGGCATATCTTGGGGCAGGAGAGTATCAGTACTCACTGTACGTTGACACAGTGCAACTTCCACTTCCATGTTGGAGTCGGTTTCGGACAAAGATGTGTTCCTCCTCTTCCACTGCTCCTTGTGCATGAAAATCTTCATGGTCAGAATCTTCTAGAAAGATATCCGGTGCGGAGCCGCTTTGTTGATGCATTTTGTGACGTTGAGCCAGACGGTCACGGAGCGTCTTTTTGGAGCGGAAAGATCAGCAAGCGTCGCAGTCCTGTTCGTCGTGTTTCAGGGATAGACACAGGTTGCAGACTTCGTGAAAATCAGTGCGCAGAAACTTAGCGTGACACTCGGGACATAATTTGAATGGAGTCCGTTCCATCGACTGCGAGCTGACCCGATGCGTTTAGGCCCAAAAGCCCTCCACGAGTCTTACAATCGAAGATTTGAATCGATACGATACGCGGAGGATGGGAAACACGATCGAGAAACAATACCATCGAGGGTAGTGGATTGCGCACAGAAGGGAACCCGAGAAACGGCTTCGAACCGGAGCGCAGCAATACACGGCCAAATCCGATGGTGGAAAAAACTATCTAACAATAGAGTTGATGCCAATGCACACTGTCACCGAAAGGAGGAGTCACCTACCTCGTGGCTGGAAAAGACTTCTTCGAACAAAAACAAAGTGCAAACAACCGGACCCAACACTAGATGCAAGACTTATGCAAAGCATGTGATCTACAGCTCACATGCCTCTAACATCTAATTTTCATGCTAACAATTTATGTAGGGAAGCTGCTATGGCAGTTATGAGAGGGGAGTTAACGCAAGCCGTAAACACAATGGCAGTCGAAATAAGATCATACCTCAAAGCAATAACTTGAATGGCATTAATTCAAACATGCAAAGAGTTATTTAGTAATAGAGGTGAGTTTTAATCGAAGATAAAATACATAGTTCAAAATGGCCATCGAGAATTGACATTTTATGATGGGAGCAACAAAGTTGACAGGTGCTTAGCATACAAATCCATAGGAGGACATATACTCTTAGATAAAGCAGTTTGGGGACCAGAGATGTGCAGTTTGCTTCCAAGAAGTGGACAAGCTCCTTATTTAAAAAAAAAGTTTACAAGAGACTTTTGTTTTAGGATTTCGTACTATACACAAAGTCCAAAAGACATGGCTATTCTACGTAATCAGCTGTACACAGACATGTTTTGGGAATGTCACAGAGCTGAGCAGAGAAGCACCAGAGCAGACTGCTAAAGATAAGGCTTTTCAGACGTGCATGTTCTAGATTTGTTATTATACTTTGATATGCCTGCTGGGCAGTACATGCAGAGAAAAAGAGGAAGCTAGTGGATGCAGGAAACACATCTCTTATGACAGCCCATCACACATCTCAAAGGGCAGCTGCTGAACAAATGACAGTACCCTTGCATAGTAACAGTTTAAAAAATCTGTAAACCTTACTTTTGTGTTCTCATCCCCATAAGTGAACATAAGGAACACCCACCACTCAAAAGCAAGTAAGGATCAAGGCACTCATAAGTGGCAAATAACACTATGCAGAAATCGTTATAGCCTCTTTAAGTGTACAGTTCTCTCGTTAAGGACGTACCAGTGAGCTTAGCATGCTGTCACACAGACATTTATTTCAGCCTCTCTCAGCATTGTCCCTAGCATTACACGAGAGACACTACTAGCTCTTGAGAAATGGCAGCTGCACACATATGCATGAATGCAAGGTTCCTGCACCCTCTCACCACCCTTCATTTTCCCAGAATTGTTATACCACCCACTGAAGCCTCCAAGGTAGAAACAGTCATAATAGTTTAGGAGTCTGGAGTAAAAAATAATTGTAGGAATATAACTCATTTTGTAACTGCAAAGAGCCCCCAATAAAGTAATATCACAATGGCACTATTAAAGAATGCGTCCATTTCTCCTCCAAATGTCAAGTAGGCAAGCTCTGTGAGGTCACACCCACTGGTACGTCGTTTGCATTTTTCCATTTATGAGGATAGGGGTATTGAAGGTATTAAAGAGGGTAAATGTGTTGAACTGCCGAAAGCAATGGAGAAGACAACAAAGGGTTTCACACAGAAATGAAGCATTACTGCAGAGATGAAGTACAGTTGCCATTCCCGAAGACAGCAAAGAAATGCATTGAAACGCCTGAGGAGAGAAAACTGGAGGCTAAAGCCTTCATAAAAAGTGAGAAAAATACGTGAGCAGAAAACCACAAATACTGAAATGTGTACTGAGGATGATAGGCCAATCAGAATTCTCTTCAAGATTACAACAGATCTTTTACTGCATAATTTACTCGCACTGCGCTCATGGCACTTCCCATCAGACTCAGAAGGGCACATTTACCTGACAGATCTAACATGTAAGATGACTGAAGAATATCCTGCCCTACGGAACCACTTCCAGAAACTTGACCAGATAACATATTGCCCATTATGGGTAGCCACAACTCGACCATCCATGCAGTGGGTTTGCTTCATCTGACTGCCACTGTTCTTGATCTAGCTTAGCATCCTGACATGGCATATAGCAATTGCATTTTATATAATTTGTGGAGAATACCTCTTGTTTAAATAATGTGTACATCATAACCTTAAAGAGCACTGAATGAAGGTAGTCTATTGAAAATGGCTTTTCAGATTTCAGACGAGAGTAGAATCTAGCATATGCTTTGCAGCACTGATGCATCGGATTTCAGCACCTTTAGGAATCTTAACCATCAGCAGAAGACCAGTTTTCAAAATTGGAGTCTCTTTCTAGCCTCTGTTTCTGATGTAATTCCATTGCGGATTCCTCATTTCGTAAATCTACTGAGATCTAGATCACTTAATTACTAAATGAATAGCATGGACTTTTGGAGCTCCACTCACCTATAACAGAAAAGAAATTCACCAATAAGCCGATGACACACAGCTCTACTTGAAAGTTTTCTAACATGCAGATATCAAATACCCCAAACACTACCTACACCTCACACAGACCTGGATGTCCAGCATCTACCTGTACCCCAGCACCCACAAGATAGAATTCATGTTATTTGTCAAGAATAACAAGCAAGAAACAACCCAAACCTGTCTCAATGACTTGAGCCTTGCCGATGTTAAACGCTAACCTTGACTCAATGGTAAATCACTTTAGACATATCCTGAACACCAACTTCAGCCCCGAAGAACACATTGCTATAAAAAAATAAAAGATAGTGCAGACTTTCTCTACTAAAGAAATTGAAATTGTTCCTCCTAGAAAGAGACTGCTGTTCAAGTCCTCGTACATGTTCCACCACCTCTCAACCACGGCACAGCACACCCAGGGCCTGAAAATAAATCATCACATCACCCCTATCATAATGGGCTCCTTTGGCTCCACTTTCCAGCTTGCACCATCTTCAGGACCAGCGGCATCAATCACAAAGCTCTCACCACCAGCACCCTGCCTATTGAGGCGACAACCCCACCATATTTGGTGGTTCTCTGAACACTCGCAACCATGATCAAACTGGAGACGATTAAGTGTGCGTAAAAAAAATAATAACTACTATAGAAATTTTCTGTCAATGCAGCCAGGATTGGGAACAACATCCCAGTATCCATTAAGCCTGCCCCAATGCTGCTCCAATTTAGGAAAGAGTTGCAATAACACACTTTTGCTCCCATAACCAGCTACCTCTCCAATCACTTGTTGACTGTATCCTTGGCTTTAACCCTGTACAGTGCTCTGCTGCCTTTTAGCTAGGTTGGTCTACACAAATAAGAAACGCATTGAATATGCTACTTACCAGTATGCATCTGTTCTTGGCATGTAGGGCTGCTGACATTCACATCTGTGCATAGATCGCCGCCTAGTGTTGGGTCCGCATGATTGCACATTGTTGTCCTGGAAGAGTCTTCGAAGTATCACGAGATACGTGGCTCCTCCCCTGGACTACAGTGCATATGGGCATCCTCTCCATCCTCAGAATGTTTTTCGCCATTGTGGCAGAGATGGAGTGTAGTACAGTAAGTGATGACCATGCTAAGAGTAATTCTGAGTGCTGCAGCCACTACAGGCGCCGGGGAGGAGGGCGGGCGATATGAATGTCAGCAGCCCTACATGCCAAGAACAGATGCATACTGGTAAGTAGCATATTCGGTTCGAGGCATGTGGGCTGCTGAATTCATATCTGTGCATAGAATATATAGTAGTCCCTCCATTAGCGGTGGCTGCCTGTGCCAGCTGCAGCAGTCTGAAAAAGTGTTTTTAGAACAGCCTGCCCTACAGCTGCCTGCTGTTTGGAGTGCACATCTACGCAGTAGTGTTTGGTAAATGTGTGTATGGTAGACCATGTGGCTGCTCTACAGATTTCCTCTAAAGGAATGTTTCCAAGGAAAGCCATGGATGCCCCTAACTTTCGTGTTGAGTGGGCTCTTGGGGGAATCTTTAATGTGTGCTTAGCCTTTTGATAGCAAATGTGTATGCACTTAACGATCCAACTAGCTATACCTGCTTTTGAAATGGGGTTGCCTTTGTGTTGTGGTGAAAAGGCAACAAACAGTTGTTTTGTCTTTCTGAAGTCTTTTGTCCTATCTATGTAGTACATTAGAGCTCTCTTGACGTCTAATGTGTGGAGCATTCTCTCAGCTACTGAATCAGGATTCTGGAAGAACACTGGCAGTTCTATAGTTTGATTCATATGGAACTGTGAAACCACTTTAGGCAGAAACTTAGGGTTAGTGCGTAGTACCACCCTGTTGGAGTGAATCTGTATGAATGGCTCCTGGATAGTTAGTGCCTGAAGTTCACTAACGCGTCGTAGCGATGTGATTGCTATTAGGAAAGCCACTTTCCACGTTAAGAATTGAATCTCGCATGAGTGCAGAGGCTCAAAAGGTGGGCCCATCAGCCTGGTAAGGACCACATTCAGGTTCCATACAGGTGCTGGTGGGTGTCTGGGAGGAATAACTCGCTTGAGTTGAGTCCCTCCAGAAAAGCTTTGATGGCAGGCACTCTGAAAAGTGAGAGATGCTGCCTGTTTTGGAGATAAGCTGCTATTGCGGATAAATGTATACGTATGGAAGCGTAGGCTAGATTGCATTTGTATAGATGTAATAGATAACAGATGATGTTGTGAGTAGATGCAGCTAGCGGATTAATGTTGTTGCTGGCACAATAAATAACAAAACGCTTCTATTTCGCCGCATAACATGCTCTAGTTGTGGGCCTCCTTGCCTCCCTTATGATATCAATACAGTCAGGAGGCAGGTTGAGGTAGCCAAATTCTAAGACCTCAGGAGCCAGATCGCCAGGTTGAGCTGTTGCGGATCTGGATGCTGAATGTCGCCATGGCTCTGCGTCAAAAGCCTGGGTGTGAGGTGCAGCCTTTGATGCGGTACCACGGAGAGTTCTAGAAACGTGGTGTACCATGGTTGGCGTGCCCATGTTGGCGCAACCAGGATGAGAGTCTTCGAGTGTTGCCTCAGTTTGCGTGCCACTAGCGGTATTAGCGGTGCTGGGGGAAAAGCGTACGCAAATATGCCTGACCAGTTCATCCATATCGCATTTCCCTGCGACTGCTGTGGGTGTGGGAACCTGGCGGCAAAGCTTCGGCATTTTGCGTTTTCCCTTGTGGCGAACAGGTCTATCTCTGGATGACCCCACTGCTGGAAGTACGGTTGGAGTACTGATGGATGTATCTCCCACTCGTGCATCTGGTGGCTGTGCCTGCTGAGCAGGTCCGCCATCTGATTGTCCTTGCCTGGGAGGTGTTGCGCCATGAGGAAGATGTTCAGCTGAATGGCCCACTTCCACATCCTCTGAGCTAGATGAGACAACTGTGGAGAGTGTGTACCTCCCTGCTTCTGTATGTAGTACCTGGCCGTCATGTTGTCCGTCCGGATCAACACTACTTTGTTGCACAAATGTACCTTGAATGCTTTCATTGCCATGAAGATAGCCATCAGTTCCAGAAGGTTGATGTGCATCTTTTTTTGCTGTGCTGTCCATAGTCCCTGCACTGTGTAGTGGAGTACATGAGCTCCCCATCCCTGGTGAGATGCGTCCGTCGCCAGTATAATCTGTGGCACAGGCTCGTGGAACGGTCGGCCCTTGCAAAGGTTTTGTGGGTTCCACCAATGCAGAGAGTTGTCTGCCCGACCGGTCACCAACACTACGTCTTTCAATTGTCCGCGAGCCTGATTCCACTGACGTGCTAAGCACTCCTGAAGCGGACGCATGTGTAGTCTCGCGTGCGGGACTATGAAGATGCAGGAGGCCATCATGGCTATCAACTGCATGAACACCTGTGCTGGAAGCGAGTGTTGTGGTTTGAATTTCCGTATCAGCAATTGCATGCTGTTGATCCTCACTGAATTTGGCTGTGCTTTGGCTGCCAAAGTGTCTATTGTCGTGCCCAAGTACTGCGGTACGTGGGCGGGCTGAAGGTGGGACTTCGGATAATTCAGTGAGAACCCCAGATTGTGTGAGAAGGTGAATGGTGTGGGAGGCACATTGCTGGGCCGACTTTGCTTGGATAAGCCAGTCGTCCAGATAAGGGTAGACGTGAACGTTCTGTCTCCGTAGGTGTGCAGCCACTGTCGCCAGGCACTTGGTAAACACCCTGGGTGCAGTTGTTACTCCGAAAGGGAGGACCTTGAACTGATAATGCTGATCCTGAATGGTGAATCTGAGATATTTTCTGTGTGACGGGTGGACCGGTATATGGAAATATGCATCCTTTAGATCTAATGTTGCGAGGAAATCTCCCTGACTGAGTAACGGTAAAACCTGCTGTAATGTGAGCATGTGAAAATGTTCTGACAGGATGTACTGGTTTAGGGTTCTGAGGGACCCGTCCTTTTTTGGGATCAAGAAGTACAGCGAGTACACCCCTGTACCTTTTTGTTCCACATGCACAAGCTCTATGGCTCCTTCTCGCAGCATGCTGGCTACCTCCTGCTGCAATAACTGTATATGCTCTGCGGACATAGGACGGTGTCTTGGGGGTATGTTGGGTGGAGTGGATGTTAACTCCAGACAATAACCGTACTGGATAAGCTGCCTCACCCACCTGTCTGTTGTGATGGATTTCCAGACCGGCAGGAACTGTTGTAGTCTCCCCCCGACCGGTGTTATATGGTCGGGGTAGTGACAAGACGTCACTGTTTGTTAGTGGCGGAGGATCTGGAGTTGTTGTTTCCACGAATTGTGCCCTTGGTGCTGTTTCCACGATAGCCACCTCTATTGTTCTTGTTGTAGGTGGTCTGTGTGCCTCCTTTACTGTATTGTGTCTGCTGGGACACCTGGCCTCTGGAAGCTCCTCTATTGTTGGAGCGACGAAAAGAACCACCCCTGAACTGCTGCGACTGTAGAGCTCCCATAGACTTTGCAGTCTCTGTGTCCTTCTTAATTTTTTCTAAGGTGGTGTCCACTTCTGGGCCAAATAAGTAATCAGGGTTAACTGGCTGATTGAGTATGGTGGTTTGTATCTCAGGCTTGAAGCCGGAGATTCTCAGCCAGGCGTGTCTTCGTAACATAACACTTGTATTAATCGCCCTGGCTGCAGTGTCTGCTGCGTCTAGCGCACACTTAATAGATGCGTTTGATATAAGTTTCCCTTCTTGTATTAGCATCTCTGCTGCCTCCTTATACTCATCTGGCAAGTGTTGTAACAGGGTCTCGAGTGTATCATAATGAGCTCTGTCATATCTGGCTAAGAGTGCCTGTGTGTTGGAGATTCGCCAGACATTGGCCGCTTGAGCAGCCACCCTTTTTCCTGATGCTTCTAACACTTTAGATTCCTTGTCAGGGGGAGGAGCATCACCCGTGGTTTGCGAGTTCACTCTTTTGCGAGCATTGGAAACAACCAGAGAGTCCAACGGCAACTGTCCCTTGATATAGGTAGGGTCCACAGTTGCTGGTTTGTATTTTTCTTCAATTCTGGGGTTTACCACTCTTGCCCTTGTGGTCTCCTTAAAGATGTCTCCAGCGTGCTGCAGGACACCTTTTAGCATGGGTAGAGTCTTGACAGTTCTCTCTGAGGTTGAGAAGGTGTCAAACAAAAAGTCCTCTTCCATAGGGTCAGCATGGAGCTGGACATCATGATTTTTTGCTGCCCTCTCAATAAGTGCGTTAAACGCAGCTGTGTCTTCTGTAGGTGAGGTTTTAATAGCATAGACATGAATGTCTGGGGCAGTTTGTGGATCCCCTGGGTCAACAGTGTCTGTCCGGGGTTCAGTGTGGTCTTCTGAATCAGTGTCTACAGGATAACTGTAATCCTCATTGTCACCATCCCCTACATCCACATCTGAATGTGTGGGTGAAAGAGGTCCATATGGTTGTAGAGGTTCAAAAAGAAGAGGTGATGTAGCAGAATCCCTCTTTTTCTTCAATGGAATTTTATATGACTCCATAGGCTGTTCTTGGGCGATCTTTCGCTTGAAAATGGAAAGTCTACCAGTCTCCGCCTCGATGAATTGCCTCGACTGATCTTCCTGCAGAGGTTGTCGATGCTTGGTGGCCCCTTCCGTAGTCGTAGGCTTTGGCCCCATGGACACCTTTTTGGCCGCTTCGATGCCCGTCTTAGGGGCGAACGCCTTAGGTACCACTGTCGGCGGCAGTATGAACTTAATCGGTGCAGACGACTTCGGAGGTTTACTGACTGGCTTCGGGGGTGGAGTGGCCTTCGGTCCGACCGCAATAGCCTTCTCTTTAATGCGTTGCAGCGAGTCCGACACCTGTTTCGAAAAAGAGGCGGATGGTTGTGTTGACTCAACGGGGTCCTTAGAGCCACTGCTAGTTTTGGACTCGAGGTCGTTACTGACCGTTGCTTTGTCGAGTCGACGTTTAGGATCGAGAGGGTTCTGTGTCTCGAGTCCTTTGTTTGTGTCTACGGTCTTCGGCGCCGACTTCTTTGGGTCGATGTCCTTGACCTTTTTCTTTGGTGCCCCGGCTTTCGGCTCAACACCCTTTAGCGACCTCCCCGGGTCGATAACACTCTTCTGTTTCGTCGGAGCCGATGGTTCAGAAGCCTTCGATCCGACCAAAGTAATGAGTACTTTCGGTTTCGATTTTTTTACTGGTGCTTTCGGTTTTGTAGTCACCAATGTTTTTGGTTTTGATTTTGATCGATCAACCGATGGCTCCTTGGAAGTGTCGGTAGCCGGGCCTAGAGGCGAGGCTGTAGAACCATGCGTAAGATCTTGGGTAAGGCCATGTGGCGATCCCTCGACCTGAGCCTTATAGAGTGTTCCAGACTCGGCCCCCTGTACCAACGGTTGGGCCTAGCTCCTCGCTCGAGCTATCTTCTACGGCCCCAAGGGCCTCATCGTCGTCTCCTACCTCGTCGACGACGTCTTCATTCTCGACCATTTCCACATCTGCGTCGTAACTGGAGTCAATCTCTGATGCAGGATCAGACAGGATGTCCTGAACTTCCTGCTCGACTCCATCATCCTTGGCATCGAAGATGTTCACCGGGTCAGGTGCCGCCTGCTGGGCTTCCTTCCGCGCCGCGCGTCGAAGGCGAATTGTCTTCTTGGATCGGAACCGAGAACAAGCCATACAGCTGACCTCATCGTGATCCGGAGACAGGCACATGTTGCACACCGGGTGGACATCGATGTGAGGATACTTGGAGTTGCAAACGGGACATCTCTTGAACCGGCTCCGTTCCATAATGGATCGTCGATAAGGCCTCTGGTGTCGACCGGGCCTTTAGTGCTGAATAGCCACGTGGCTCTTCTCGACGTCCGGCTCGAAGATAGAGCTGGAACAAGTACTGGGCACCGATCGCAAAGACAATACCGACGATAACTAGAGGCCTTTTGGCCAAATATAAAGTTTCTATCGATTCCGAACTTGAGTTAACAAATATACATCCGAACCCAATGGCGGAAAAAAACAATCTGAGGATGGAGAGGATGCCCATGCGCACTGTAGTCCAGGGGAGGAGCCACCTATCTCGTGATACTTCGAAGACACTTCCAGGACAACAATGTGCAATCATCCGGACCCAACACTAGGCGGCGATCTATGCACAGATATGAATTCAGCAGCCCACATGCCTCGAACACTTACATATATAGCCATCTTATTACAGGGCCTAAACGAAAATCAAATGTTCTAGTCCAATTTGTTTTTTAAATATTGTTTGCTGATTTTATAGCCAAAAGAACACAATACTGGTAGTCAGATATATGTTTTATAATAGACGGAGTTCAGTGTTGGAAAACAAAACATTCCTCAAAAAAATTACTTTCTTTCCAAACATAATTGATTACCGCAACACATGCATTCAAATTTTTTTTCATACACCAGTATATATGGGTGTTCTCTGGCTCCATTATAGTCTAGCTACATGTTTGGTTATCGTAAAACCTTAGCAAAAAAATATTAAGCATATTTAGGTGGTGGGTCCTTCTTCCAAAACACCGAACATAATTCTTTTGGGTGCCAAACATAGCAGAATTTTAAGTATCTTAGGGACAGACGTACAACAATTTTTAGCGGCTGCAAACATAGAATTGGGCCGTCTGTGACTACTAAAAATGATTGTGGCATATACAAACCCTATTTTGCGAGTCTGTAACCTATTACCGACTTGCAAAACAGGATTTGTGAGTTGCTATCGAAAAGGGGTGTGCTATGGGCATCCCTTCTTAATAGCGAGTCGCAGAGAGGTGTAGGAATGTTTTTGGGTTGCAAAACAATCACAGTTACCACCAATTTCACATTGGTGGTAATCCAGTCGCAAACTGGAAGGGGTCCCCAAGAGATCCTGGGGACCCCTTCCTCTTTGGATTTGGCAGCGAAAGGAAAATGCTACTTACCAGTATGCATCTGTTCTTGGCATGTAGAGCTGAAAGCAATCACAGACATGGTGGCTTGCTAACCCCAGAAGGCCACCATCAGTGTGGTGGCTGAAATTCCTCATGGGTCGCAAACTGCGACATACCTTTTAATATTCATGAGGTAGGTCAATTTGCGACCCACTAGGAATTGCTATTTGAAACGTGTACATTTTTGTACATTTCCTATTGAGATTTCCTAATTGCCTGCCCCCCCCCCCCCCCCCCCCCCCCCCCAAGGAAATGGTGTGTTGTTGGGTCCAATTTAGAGGTATTTGAACAGTTTTCCCATCTAGGCATTATCTTCCACAATAGACTTAACTCTTCATTTGAAATAGAAAATCAGAGCTGTAAGGTCATGAAATCTTTTACTACTAAAATGTCCTACTTAACCCTTTATGATTGTGAATGCACAAATGTTACAAATCTTGAACATTCTAAGTAAGTAGAAGCTCCTGAAACTCTGAAAAAGTTTGTCTGTTGAACCTTGGTATGGTAAGATTGAGCTTTAGAGGTTGCGCTCAGATCTTATGACAATCATCCTATGACACTTTGGTATGCTGTCTCCAACACAATATGTACTTTATTTGCAAAAGCACTTTAAGATGATCTGAATGATTTGTAAATTAATTCCCATTTGGAGAAGTGTACAGTATTGCAATAAAATAGTTGTTGAATTATAAAAGTTTGGTTGAAGATTTTAAAACAGTATAGCCACTCCAGAGACTAAGACCCTTGGCAAAATACAAGGCAGTACTTATGTGTGTGCCAAACTGTTTCTATGGGATACATGCCATATTATATAGTGGCAAACTTTGATTCAAACTTTTAAAGCCGTTATGTTAATTAAAGGACAGGCAGACTACAAACTGGTGACTACAGAAAAGGTAGCAATAACTCTGACAAGGCGTGTACACTGTGTGGATGCCCTTTATAAGCTTTAATGCATATATTATTTATGTGCCCAGTGCAGAATAGTCTAAGAAAATGATATGAGTTACTGATATTTCAGAGCAAAAAAACTACTACACTGACAGAAGCAATCAATGAAATGAATAAGACAATTTTTACGAACGCTTGATATAATCGGATCATTATTTTAAATGTATTTTTAGTATGTGAATGTACATTAGATTTTATTTTAATATTATACTCGTCGTCATATACTGTATGAAAATAACGGTTATTGAGATTGTCAATTTGCTTATACTTTCTTCTGTAGAAGTTAATGTTTGTAATAATAAATACATGAAAATAACTGAACATGTAATAAATTCCACCTTCCATAAGCAGCAGATTTAGTAGTAAGTGAGGGAGGACAAGGGGATTTGGTTAGAAAATTGGGAATAGTTACAACAAAATTAGTGGGGTTAAGGTAACGGAAGGATGCATCATTTTGCTTACCCTTTCTAGAATTTGTCTCCAGGCCTCTCATGTAGCAGTGTGGGGCCATTAGCCAATATCAATAACACTGTTTTTCAAAGATGTTTATAGCTGATTATCTATGCTGACAAGCAAGCCATAATTCCCTCATCTAGTGATTGATCTAGAATAAGATATTGTTTTTCCCTACATTTTATTTTTTGAATGTTGACCAGAGGCTTGTTGCAAATAGATCATTAGCACATTGTTCTATGCCCAACTCCCTAATTCATTTCTAGGAATCAAAGATTTATGGGTTGTGAGCAGGAACCTAGAACCAATGACCGGGAGCTCTCACACCCCTCAATATCTATGTATTTTGATTGATTTGCAGAGATGTTTTGGTCAATCACGTATTAATAGTGCTGTAGTGCATTTGATTCATGCTGTACATGCTAAACATACATAAATTATTGAACGTGGGACATCTGTATTAGGATATATTTAAGTTGATGGATAAAGCCTATCCCAAGTGTATTGTGTTGAAACATGACTCACCGGTGAGTTATTAACCCTGTAGATTAGATACCATGAGGAATACCGTTTACACCAGCTGAGCAACTTCAGCACGTCCACCCACTTTCACACAAGGCACACAGAAAAGCAGAAGACGGCAGAAAATGGAGCGTCCCATTGATTCAATATGAAAATGGTGCCATCTAAGATCTTACCTGTGTGGACAAGTTTGTGGGTCTCCATTGTGTTTCTTTCACTAAATGTTTTTCCACACAGCTCACACATGAAGTCTTTGATGCCTAGTCAAGAACATATAACGTTAGTTAGGAAAGAGATAACACTTGGTTACAATAATACAGTAGGAGGTGGAAAAGATTTAAACTCCTTATCTCTAAATGTCAAGAATTTGCACAAATAATTTGGAAAAAATAGTGCGTTTCTAATCAAGTAATTTGTTAGTCACAGAAATATGGCAATGCGCTGAATTTGACTGCCAACTTAAATTAAAAAAACTCTTGCTTACATTTCAGCTGTTCTTTGTAGGTAGAAATACATATGTGTGGTTGGTAAAAAAAGGTAGCACAAAGATGTTCTCTGGGAAACCAAGACATCTTGTCCTTTAGGATGTTGTGACCATAACCAGAACCTATTTAGCCTTTGTAAAGCATGCTAAACGGTGGAATAATGCATGGCATGTGGATTCAGAAAAGATTCATTCTGATAAACTGATTGCTAAGCTAAGGGCTTCAGCATATGGCTATGAAAACATGTAAACTTTAAATCTACTTTTTGGAAAACATTTCAAGCGACAGGAGAGTCAAAATGAAACAGTATGGACACAATTAAATAATCATTTATTATTAAGTTTATTAAGCATGCTGTTCGGTACTACGATTCTAGAGGATTCTACCAAGTCACTTGGAATCACGCTGGATAAGGAATTAATGGCAAAAAATGCCTGATTCCATCTGAGCCATCTTAGAAAATTGCAACCGTTCATTGACACTGCTGAGCTGAAAATGGGTCTCCAAGCTTTGGTTAGCTCAAGGATTGAGTATGGATGCACAACTCTAGCAGGGCTACCTAAGATTTCAATAGCTCCACTAAAAGCCAGCCTGAATGCTGCAGCGAGACTCGTAACGGTTACAAGAAAATTTGACCACGACACTCCACATCTGAAAGCGCTCAAATGGCTACCATACGAGGCAAGAATTCAGCTAAAGATGGTATGTATTACACATAAAGCTCTACACTACAAAACACCACTTTACCTTGCCCGGAAAATTATGATTTCTGGAGGCCTTAGATCTTCGAGAGGGGCTGCTGATTTCCTACTGAAAACAGTAATTTTCCATAAGAAAAGAACATACGACAGAGCACTCTTAAGAGCTGCGCCAAGAATTTGGAACGCGTTGCCTCCGAATATCATAGGAATCACCTCGGTCTCGATATACAACAAAGAGGCTAAGTCCTTTCTCATGAGTAAATTCCTCCCTTAACTAACAAGGGTCTTTTCTCGGCTCCTTTGAGACCTTTTAGTCATTTCTGAAGCTACTATTTTCAGTTGTGCTAATAAGTGAATATAATCAGGATGATTGGACAGTTATAATCGGAGTAATGACTCCAGAGATAGCACAAGTCAAGGGGCTTTCATCAAGTCTCACCTATGGACCTTAGTCAGACCTGGTGAGATACCCATGTCCATACGCAAGATTCAGGGACGATGGCTAAAGAAGGTACCTCTATCAAACCACATGGTTATTGATCTGGTTTTGTAACAGTCTTCGAGTTGTGACATCTAAGTTTTCTTTAGGGATGTTATTACATTTTATTTGCAAGTGGGTCATGCCATGCACTACTATATCGTAAGTGGTAGCCTAGTAAGACTTGTTATGTATATTATTGTAAATGTGTAAACTATGAACGAAACTGATTGCTGTTCGCGCTATAGAAAACATGAAATAAATAAATAAATCCATATGTGTATTAGTGCTGAACTCATGTACCCTGCACTTCAATAAGAATACAAATTGGTGAACACAAATGTTTTCATATTTTTACAAAAAGTGGTCAGTGATAAGTTACACTTTAAGATAACAGATATTCTACTGGTAGTAGCCTTACAGAAACTGAGCAGCCATCAGTTCTAGTGATATAAATCTAGGAACCGGGAGCAGACATACAGCTTTCAACCTTAAGGAACATACTTGTCTGTAAGATTGAAAGTGAGATTGAAGATACCGAAGAGCAGTTTCGGACACAGTTCTATGCAGAAGACATAGTGAGTTATTGACTAAACATTTCCTAACTGAGACCGGTCCAGTAATTGTGGATGGAAGCATGGAGAGGAAGAGAGGCATCATTTTAATCGATTTGAAGCATTTTCAGCAACTAGTCCAACAGGCCCTGTAATATACTGTTGCCGTAAGCCAAGCAGTAAGACCTAGTAGGTTGGACCACCAGCCTTTTGCCCTCTGGAAGAAAAAAGGAGGCTAATACTCAGGATTTTAAGCAAGACTAAGTTGATGCCGTTTGATTGATATGAGGTGCAATGGAGAGAGATAGGCATGAAAATCTCTTAAGTTCTAAACCTGATAACTGGAACATAAATTGCATCTAAGGTGGAAGGTCACCAGAGGAGACCAGATGGCGAGGGTTTACCAAGGAATACTTCAGTTTTTGTGGATTTGACTTTAAGCTTCCCTTCCCATTGAAGTCATTAGAGCCTGGAATTTCTATATGGAGTTTAATATATCATGCAACGGAAAGACCTTACTTTATTGCCTTCATTTGTAGGCTGTTTTGTAACCATTTCTCTTCCTGCCTTTCTCTGACATGCTAGCCCCTTCTTACTTATTTTCCCAAAATGTTGTCCTCTCTGATATCCTCACTTATACCCTACTCTTATGTTTTTAGCCCTCCTTTGGTGACTTAATTCTCTAACCCACTCTGCACCTTGATCCCATCCTTTCAGAACCTAATACACCCCAATCATTAAACGCTGTGGGATACAGAGAAAATGTTCAAACAGAGGCAGAAGAGACAAACTTGCATTTCAGTATATTTCTACATCAACATGGGTTAGGCGGCTGGAGAAAACACCTGCCACCACGAGAGAAAAGAAGGTTTCAGCACTGCCTGCATTTTAGTGCCGGTGGGATGGTGTTTACACTCACTTGTCCACTCACGGCCAGATTTCAAGGCACCAATTTCCAGATCAGGTGTCTGCATCTGACTGGAGACTACACTGTTTCACATACAGATGAGTTTCCATTTTGTTTGTATTTGCAACAGCTTTTACCATTCAGGTGACATTGCAACATTTATGCAAAGTAGTCTAGGAGTGCATCCGAAACAATTAGGAACCCATTTTCCTGCGTTACCCATAATATCCCCCCAAAAACAGCAGGTTTGTTTCTGGTGCATTTGACCAGATGCGGTTGAAACTATTAGATACCTTTTATCTACAATTAAGTTAAAGGGTCTCACTACTGTCAAAGTAAGAACAGAATTCAAGAAGTCATTAGAGGTCTTAAAATTAAAAGTTCAGTTACAAAAATGCTACTATTTGGAACTTCAGAAATGTGAAATTCCATTCTTACACAAATGAATCAAACATTTTGGGCTTATGTAGTTTATTGAACTCATACAAAGGGGTCCAAATTCAGAGCCCAAAGCTTTAAAATATGATTTTACATGGAATAAAGCATGAGGAGAGGAAGGAAGCAGGCATGAGAATAATCACAAGGACTCTGCCAAATGTTCTAGGGAAAGTTGCAGTCAAAGATTAAAAAGACATAAGCAAAATTAACTTTTAGCTTACTGCATAATTGATAGTTCTCTTCTAGAGAAAGGAAGTTTAAAAATCGTCAGTGTACAGAGAGAAACTTTATTAGCCTGGGCATTGCATGACTTATTGCAACACTAACAAGGCATCAGTGTTTGTGGATTCCAGTTGTCTCTTTGAAGAATTGATTTCTAATTAGTCTCATTGCTTGGAGCAGAGGGCCCATATTGTTCTGTGTTAGCGCACAATGCATAGGCTTGAGGGATTCATAGGAGAGAGGAGTCTTGTAGCTTGGTTTTGAATGTGCTGAATGTTTTCACTGGTAAGATGGTACAAAGAAGGAGAGGAGGAATCAAACGTGTGTAACTGAGCATGGACTGTGATGATTAGCCTAATTAACAAAGGGTGGTAGTATGGAAAGAAGCAAAGTTTCTCACTAAATTGAGATTTTAGTTATCCCACAGAAAAGAACATGTGGGAGGCTGAAGGTTGTTGGTTGTTGGGGATGCACACCAGGACGCATATTACAGACAAGGTGCACTGCCCTCCTCTTGTCACAGCACACCTTAAGCTGGGGGTGCTGTGTGTGAAACCAGTTCAGTGCACCCTTTCACAATCAATTCCCTAGCGCAGTTGCGAACTTGCACCTGACCTGGGAGAAGCACATTAGTGAAACACACAGACCAGCTGTTTGACGTTGCTGTTCGATCTTTCACTATGCAGGTGGTATACCAGTCTACAATTAAAGGGAGGGGGGGTGGGCACAGATACCCATGCAGATGGGTGCAGTGAATAATTGCACCCACCTGCAAGAGGATACTTGGGGTGGGTCCAGGGGATCCCTTTTATCCCTTTCATAACACAAAGCCTCCTCACAGTTCTTTTGCTTCTGTATTCAAATCTATAATATGTGGGAGCTAAGACAAAGAATTCCCTCTTTTGCTCGGGATCACACATGCCATGCAAATGATTAAACGCTTCTGTTAGACCTGACATCTTTTGGCGTGATTACCCCTATCTTTTTGCCTCGGCCTCCTGTATTTTTGATGCTGTGCTGGATTCGTTTTTGCTGGTTTAGATGCTTTGGACACTCTGCCACTGCTGATCAGTGCCAGAGTGTAAGTGCTCCCTATGTAAATTGTTATCATGATTGGATATCCATGTTTGGCATATTTGTATCACCACGAAGTCCCTAGTAAAGTGCACAGGGTGTGCCAGGGCCGGTGATGACGAATGCTACTAGTGGGCCTGCAGCACTGATTGTGCCACCCCCAGGAGTAGCCCTAAAATGGTGTCTCGGGCCTGCCACTGCAGCGCCTACGGGCAGTTTAGAACTGCCATGTCCTCCTGGTCGGCGTCCCCGCTGACCAGGCCGAACCCTTCCCTTTTCGTGCACATCAGTCACCCCTATGGAAGGCCCAAGGTACCCCCCTGGGCAGGGTGCCGTGTATGTGAAAGGTAGAGCATGTACTAGTGCAGGTGACATGCTCTGGTAGTGAATTACAGCCATTTTCGTTTTTCACTATTGTAAGGCTATCTTGCTCCATAGGTTAACATGGGGGATGCCGGCTACAGTGGTTACGGCATTTCTTCCCATAGGAGCAAGATAGGACATAAGTATTTAGTATCCCTGAACTCAGAATTTAATAACGCATCTTTTAGGAAAGGTGGTTTTTAGATCCTGTGTTTGAGGACAGCACTTTTAGAAAGTTGCTGTTCTCTTGTCTGACCCTTCTGCGTGCCTGGAAAGGTTTGTGTATTGACTGGTTTGTGAGTGACAGGGGCTGGGGAATCCCCCCAGAGGCTGGATGAGTCAGCACTAGGCTGAGTGGAGCAATTGCTACCTGAGTGGTGGGAGGAGTTAGCACCTGGGCTGAATAGGGCTGTGCCTGCCTGCCACAATGCTGGCTCCACCTCCTGCTGGGCGGCGGAGGACTCTGCCCCTCACTCTGAAAGGAAAGATGCAGCCAGCACGTCAAGGTGCTCAGGATCCACCCAGAACTGGTTCAGACCGGGCTCAGGGCCCACATGCACTGAGAGAACAAAGACTTTAGGGGTATAAGTACAGGACAACTGACAACAGAAAATTAGATCATCCTGGAAATCAAGAAGGAACCTCTGCCAAGGAGAAAGCTGTCGTTGAAGAAGGAAGACTGTCCTGCTGTTGCTCTGCTGGACTGACCGGCCGTCGCTTTGCTGCCAAGGAGAGGGGAAGGACTTTGCTGTGAGCTGTGTCCCCTGTCTTGTAAGGAATCTCCAAGGGCCTGAGAAGAGCTGGCTCCCTGTTTCCGAAGTCCCAGGAACAAAAGGACTTCACCCCCCAGTCTCCCCGAACTCTGCTGAGAGAGTTCTGTCCTTCGTAGAGTGCTTGATCCAGTTGTGGGGCCTCTAGAAGTTGAACCTGAGCTGGGAAGCTTGAGACTAAGCTGAGAAACTTGTGAAGCTGAGAAGTGTCGCATCGCTCGCTTGCGGAGCGCATCCCCGACAGTGCGAGAAGCTTCCCGCCGCTACGAAGGTCGAGATCGGCGCAGCGCCTAACATCGCTGCCGGAGCCGTCGCACCCTTCGTTTGCGGGACGCACCAGACCGGTGCGGGAGAATCGACCATCGCTGCGAGTGTCGTCGCAGAGCCTGTCGCTTGGGTGAGATCGCCGCCCCGCTTGCTTGCGGACCGCATCACGTCGCTGCGAACATCGTCGCAGAAAACATCACATCGAGGAGCTGCGAGAGAGAGGGTCTCCGCTGGCCTGCGCATCGTCGCCCCGGAGATCGTCGCAGCCCTACGAGATCATCGCATCGTGCCTTTGCGAGAACAGACTTCCCACGGAACCTACGCACCGGAATCTACGCAAGCTGCCTTCCTCCCCTTACAGACCGGATTCGTCGCCGCACGCCCGCTGCTGCAGCGGGGCTGTCGCATCGCCTCCCCAGGGTCTCAGGAGTAACGCATCGCTTGTTTCCACCGCACCAGCTTCCTGCTTGTGGAACTTTGTTGCATCCAAAAGGTACTGTGAGTAAACGTGACGCAACTGTGAACTTTTCACGCATCTGTGGATCATCTGATCACACCTTAAAGAACTTTGATTACAACCTGAAGAACTCATTTGAAACCGTAACCTTGCATTGTGTATGTTGGATTTTTGACGTTTTTGGTCTTGTGTAGTTTAGAATAAATATCTTTATTTTCCTAAACTGTTGTAGAATCAGTTTGTGGTGTTTTCACTGTGTTACTGTGAGTGTTGGTACAAATACTTAACGCATTGCCTCTGGTTAGCCTAGACTGCTCTGGCCAAGCTACCTTGAGGGCGAGCAGGGGTTATCTGAGAGGGTTATCTCCTTGTCCTGACTAGAAGCAAGGGTCCCTATTTGGACAGTGGTACCTACCTCTGCCAACTAGAGACCCCCAGTTCTAACATTGGTGGCAGCGGTGGGATTTGAACTTGTATTTGTACTTGACCCACAGTAATTGGTGTACATCACTAGTGAGTGCAGACCACTTACGCCACCGCATACTACTGGTTTTTGAGTTTTTGCATTCTGTTGTGGAGTAACTCTTCGGAAAGCATCATGTCTCTGAATGGGAAAGCGCCCAGTGAGGAGGCAGAGATAGATTTGGAATTCTCGATTGAAGATCTGTACTCCTACCCAGTAAAGCATCTTAGGTACTTCTGCCAGCAGTTTGAGTGCCCCATAAAGAGCGCCTACAGGAAGGAGGAGCTGCAGAAAATCTTGAAAACATATTGGGAAGCACAGGAAGGAAATGATGTTGTGGATGTAGAAAGTGCTTTCCAAGGCAAAGACCTGCCAGTGGGCAGAGTAGGCTCAGGAGCTGGCAGCAACCACTCGAGTAGGGGCCTCACCCCGGAAGAGTTACAGGAAAATCAAAGAATAAGAGAATATGACCTGGAGGTCATGAAAATGAAGATGAAGCAATTGGAAGTAGAGAAGGCGGCGGAGGAGAGCAAAAATGCCCGCGCCTTAGAGGAAAAGAAATTGCTTTTGGCTCACGAGTTGAGAATGAGAGAGCTGGATCTGCAAAACAAGGAGGCGGATGCCGGTTCAAATGGTGGCAGCGCACAGCCAGTGCATGGGGGTAAAGTATATATTCCCAAAGACCTGGTACAGAATTACCATAGGAGTGAGGATATTTATGCCTGGTTCACTTCGTATGAAATTGCATTGAAGATGAATGATGTGCCTGACAAGTATTGGGGGGCGGGCCTGTGGAAACATTTTGAGGCGTCTGGGAGGAGTGCTCTAGAGCCCTTAGAATTGACAGGTGCCATGACCTACCCCAATATGAAGGAGGCCTTATGTCTCAGGTATGGCCTTACTCCAGAGCAGTACAGACTGCAGTTTAGAAACTCCAAGAAGAAAGAGTCTGAGACTTGGATGGAGTGTGTGAATGGGTACTCGCGTGCACTGGAAGGTTGGATGAAGGGCAGTAAAGTAACTGATTTGAAGGGGTTGTTGCATTTAATCAGTTGGGAGCACTTGAGTAGTCTTTGTGTTCCAGAGCTGCGCCAGCATCTTTTAGATAGCAAGCTGACAGACCCCATTGAGCTTGCTAAGGAGGCGGACCGCTGGTCCAGTACCAGGGTCCACAAAGGAATTGTGGGTACCACAGCCAAAGGTGGGCAGGGTCCCCAGCAGAAGAGTGGGGGGGACAAGGGTAACCAAAAGGAGTTCTCGCAAGGGCCCCAAAATAGTTCCCAGGAAACGGATTCCCAAACCCCCAAGCCTAAACAGTCATGGCCCTCTAAGGGTAGGCGGGACAAGAGAAATAACCAGGGTCCCCCTACCTGCTATCACTGCAACGAGGTGGGCCATATTGCTCCGAAATGTCCCAAGAAGAAGCCCGCACCCACTGGTGCTCCCGCCCCAGCGTTAGCTAGTGTAGCTTTGGGTGGGGATTTGGTTTCTAGTGACTGGGGAGAGCTAGCAGTCATGACCCTTGTCTCGCTAGGAGACCGAGAGATGGTCCCGGAAACCTTACTGCCCTCTAACACTAAGAAATATGGGCAGAAGGTGACCATCAATGGGAGGGAGGTTGAGGCTCTGAGGGACACCAGAGCCAGTGTGACATCCGTGAGGTGTCAGTGGGTGTCTGACGAGCAAATCATCCCTGGTGTACTCCGCCCTGTAGTGGCCGCTGACAGCTCAGTGCGCCTCTGCAAGTTAGCGAAGGTTTCCTTTGAATGGGGAGGAGTCTCTGGTCTTTTGGAGGTAGTTGTCAGCGATGCCTTGCCTGTGGACTGTCTGTTAGGCAACGACCTGGAGAGTTCTCCATGGAAAGACATAGAACACCGAACTCACTTGGAGATGTTGGGTCTGCCTGCGTGGATCTGCGTGACCACGCGTGCTATGGCAGCCAGTAAGGGTGAATCAGCAGCACTGGAGCCTGAAACAGTGGCCCAGAGACCTGCCAGGAGAGGAAGAGGCAGAGGGCGCGGGAAACCAGCCCCAGCCGTTCCCACGGTCCAGGAGGAAGCAGAACCTGAGGGGAATGCCCTGGAGCCTACAGGGGAACAGGTGGCCGAACTGGGAGATCTACCTGAGCTGACCCATTGGCAGCAAGAAGGTGGTCCCTCCAGGGAGGAGTTCTGCCAGGCGCAGAAGGAGTGCCCTTCCCTCATTGGTCTGCGGCAACAGGCTGTAGATCAGGCAGCAGGTGGAGCAGTCAAAGATCACTATGTCTACTGGGAAGGTGACCTACTTTATAGCGAGCCTAAGTTTGCTGAGCCCGGTGCAGCCCGTGTGCTGGTGGTACCCGAGCGCTTCAGAAACTTCCTAATGGGTCTGGCTCATGACGTGCCTCTCGCAGGACATCTGGGGCAAGACAAGACCCTACACCGGCTTGTCACCCACTTCCACTGGCCCCAGATGAGGAAGCACGTCGGTTCCTTTTGCAGATCTTGCCAAACCTGCCAAGCTAGTGGCAAGACTGGAATGAAGTTGAAGGCCCCCCTTCAACCCTTCCCAGTGGTGAGCACCCCTTTCGAGCGGGTGGGCATAGATATCGTAGGGCCCCTGGACCCCAAGACAGCCTTAGGCAACAGGTTCATCCTGGTCTTGGTGGACCATGCCACCCGGTACCCGGAAGCAGTCCCTCTCAGGACAATCACAGCACCCGTGGTGGGCCGTGCATTGATGGGGATCTTTTCCCGTGTGGGGTTCCCCAGAGAGGTGGTCTCCGACCGGGGTACCAACTTCATCTCTAGGTACATGAGTCTCTGTGGGAGGAGTGTGGGGTAACTTATAAGTTCACCACTCCTTACCATCCTCAAGGAAATGGGCTGGTTGAAAGGTTCAACCGGACCCTGAAAGGTATGATTATGGGCCTAGCGGAGCCCATGAGACGGAAGTGGGACGTCTTGTTACCATGCCTATTGTTTGCCTACAGGGAGGTGCCTCAGAAGTCCTTAGGGTTCAGTCCCTTTGAACTCCTGTATGGCCACCCTGTTAGAGGACCTCTCTCGCTGGTGAAGGAGGGTTGGGAAAAGTCCCGTGGGAAAACCCCCCAGGATGTGTTCAGCTATGTGCTGGCCATCCGCAACCAGACACAGTGCTTCAGGAAGCTCGCTCAGGCGAACCTGGAAGCAAGCCAGGAAGAAATGAAAAGATGGTACGACCAGAATACCACTCTGGTCGAATTTCAACCTGGGCAGAAAGTGTGGGTGATGGCGCCAGTGGAGCCTTGCGCGCTCCAAGACAAGTGGTCTGGGCCATACGAGGTGGTGGAAAGGAAGGGCGAGGTAACCTACCTGGTTAACCTGAAGACTCCCAGGCAGCCCCTGAGAGTTTTGCACGTGAACCGCCTCAAACCCCACTTTGAGAGGTCTGAAGTAACCATGCTCCTGGCTACAGATGCAGGGATGGAAGAGGATAGCGATCCTCTCCCTGACCTCCTGGCAGTTAAGGAGCACGATGGGTCAGTGGATGGGGTGGTCCTCTCGCCCACCCTGACCCCAGAACAGCAGAATGACTGTCACCAAGTGTTGGGGCAGTTCTCCTCTCTGTTCTCCCTGACCCCAGGAGTCACCAACTGGTGCGTCCATGATGTGGACACTGGAGACAGTCTGCCGGTAAAACAAAAGTTTTACAGGGTAGCCGACAAGGTCAGGGCCAGCATCAAGGAAGAGGTTTCCAAGATGTTGGCGCTAGGGGTGATGGAGCCCTCCAGCAGCCCCTGGGCTAGCCCAGTGGTCTTGGTCCCCAAGAAAGCTGCTACCCCCGGTGGCCCGCCAGAACTCCGGTTTTACGTGGACTACCGTGGGCTCAATGCGGTCACGAAGACTGACGCACACCCTATCCCCAGAGCTGATGAGCTCGTGGATCGGTTGGGAGCTGCCCAGTACCTCAGTACATTCGATTTGACTTCGGGGTACTGGCAGATCGCCTTGACTGACGGGGCCAAAGAGAGGTCAGCATTTTCAACACCAGAGGGGCACTTCCAGTTCCGTGTCATGCCCTTTGGGTTGAAGAATGCCCCTGCCACATTCCAGAGACTGGTCAACCAGGTACTGTCTGGGCTGGAGGAATTCAGCGCCGCATACCTGGATGACATTGCTGTGTTCAGCTCCACGTGGGAAGAACACTTGCAACACCTCTGCGAAGTGTTGAAGGCTCTGCAGAAGGCAGGCCTCACTATCAAGGCCAGCAAGTGCCAGATAGGGCAGGGATCTGTGGTGTATTTGGGACACCAGGTGGGGAGCGGCCAGGTGGCGCCCCTACAGGCTAAGATTGATACCATTCTGGCTTGGGAGCCCCCCAAGACCCAGACAGAGGTGAGAGCCTTTTTAGGACTCACCGGGTATTACAGACGGTTTGTCAAGGGATATGGCACCATTGTCGCCCCCTTGACAGAACTCACTTCCAAGAAGTTGCCCAAAAGAGTTGACTGGACTGACGCCTGCCAAACTGCTTTTGAGGCCCTGAAGACTGCGATGTGCACAGCACCGGTGCTCAAGGCACCTGACTTTTCCAGTGAGTTCATAGTTCAGACGGACGCTTCAGAGCATGGTGTGGGAGCAGTACTCTCACAAGCCACTGAGGAGAATGGAGACCAGCCAGTAGCTTTCATTAGTCGGAGGCTACTCCCCAGGGAACAGAAGTGGAGTGCGATTGAAAGGGAGGCTTTTGCTGTGGTCTGGGCTCTGAAAAAGTTGAGGCCCTACCTGTTTGGGACTCACTTTCGTGTTCAGACCGACCACAGGCCCCTCAGGTGGTTAATGCACATGAGGGGTGAAAATCCAAAACTGTTGAGGTGGTCCATCTCCCTACAGGGAATGGACTTTACGGTGGAACACCGCCCTGGTACAGAACACGCCAACGCTGATGGTCTGTCCAGGATTTTCCGCCTTAGTGAAGAGAACTCCCAAGAGGGTGGGTAGTTCTCCCCACTTTCAGCTGGAGGGGACACGTGTTAGACCTGACATCTTTTGGCGTGATTACCCCTATCTTTTTGCCTCGGCCTCCTGTATTTTTGATGCTGTGCTGGATTCGTTTTTGCTGGTTTAGATGCTTTGGACACTCTGCCACTGCTGATCAGTGCCAGAGTGTAAGTGCTCCCTATGTAAATTGTTATCATGATTGGATATCCATGTTTGGCATATTTGTATCACCACGAAGTCCCTAGTAAAGTGCACAGGGTGTGCCAGGGCCGGTGATGACGAATGCTACTAGTGGGCCTGCAGCACTGATTGTGCCACCCCCAGGAGTAGCCCTAAAATGGTGTCTCGGGCCTGCCACTGCAGCGCCTACGGGCAGTTTAGAACTGCCATGTCCTCCTGGTCGGCGTCCCCGCTGACCAGGCCGAACCCTTCCCTTTTCGTGCACATCAGTCACCCCTATGGAAGGCCCAAGGTACCCCCCTGGGCAGGGTGCCGTGTATGTGAAAGGTAGAGCATGTACTAGTGCAGGTGACATGCTCTGGTAGTGAATTACAGCCATTTTCGTTTTTCACTATTGTAAGGCTATCTTGCTCCATAGGTTAACATGGGGGATGCCGGCTACAGTGGTTACGGCATTTCTTCCCATAGGAGCAAGATAGGACATAAGTATTTAGTATCCCTGAACTCAGAATTTAATAACGCATCTTTTAGGAAAGGTGGTTTTTAGATCCTGTGTTTGAGGACAGCACTTTTAGAAAGTTGCTGTTCTCTTGTCTGACCCTTCTGCGTGCCTGGAAAGGTTTGTGTATTGACTGTCTGGTTTGTGAGTGACAGGGGCTGGGGAATCCCCCCAGAGGCTGGATGAGTCAGCACTAGGCTGAGTGGAGCAATTGCTACCTGAGTGGTGGGAGGAGTTAGCACCTGGGCTGAATAGGGCTGTGCCTGCCTGCCACAATGCTGGCTCCACCTCCTGCTGGGCGGCGGAGGACTCTGCCCCTCACTCTGAAAGGAAAGATGCAGCCAGCACGTCAAGGTGCTCAGGATCCACCCAGAACTGGTTCAGACCGGGCTCAGGGCCCACATGCACTGAGAGAACAAAGACTTTAGGGGTATAAGTACAGGACCCCTGACAACAGAAAATTAGATCATCCTGGAAATCAAGAAGGAACCTCTGCCAAGGAGAAAGCTGTCGTTGAAGAAGGAAGACTGTCCTGCTGTTGCTCTGCTGGACTGACCGGCCGTCGCTTTGCTGCCAAGGAGAGGGGAAGGACTTTGCTGTGAGCTGTGTCCCCTGTCTTGTAAGGAATCTCCAAGGGCCTGAGAAGAGCTGGCTCCCTGTTTCCGAAGTCCCAGGAACAAAAGGACTTCACCCCCCAGTCTCCCCGAACTCTGCTGAGAGAGTTCTGTCCTTCGTAGAGTGCTTGATCCAGTTGTGGGGCCTCTAGAAGTTGAACCTGAGCTGGGAAGCTTGAGACTAAGCTGAGAAACTTGTGAAGCTGAGAAGTGTCGCATCGCTCGCTTGCGGAGCGCATCCCCGACAGTGCGAGAAGCTTCCCGCCGCTACGAAGGTCGAGATCGGCGCAGCGCCTAACATCGCTGCCGGAGCCGTCGCACCCTTCGTTTGCGGGACGCACCAGACCGGTGCGGGAGAATCGACCATCGCTGCGAGTGTCGTCGCAGAGCCTGTCGCTTGGGTGAGATCGCCGCCCCGCTTGCTTGCGGACCGCATCACGTCGCTGCGAACATCGTCGCAGAAAACATCACATCGAGGAGCTGCGAGAGAGAGGGTCTCCGCTGGCCTGCGCATCGTCGCCCCGGAGATCGTCGCAGCCCTACGAGATCATCGCATCGTGCCTTTGCGAGAACAGACTTCCCACGGAACCTACGCACCGGAATCTACGCAAGCTGCCTTCCTCCCCTTACAGACCGGATTCGTCGCCGCACGCCCGCTGCTGCAGCGGGGCTGTCGCATCGCCTCCCCAGGGTCTCAGGAGTAACGCATCGCTTGTTTCCACCGCACCAGCTTCCTGCTTGTGGAACTTTGTTGCATCCAAAAGGTACTGTGAGTAAACGTGACGCAACTGTGAACTTTTCACGCATCTGTGGATCATCTGATCACACCTTAAAGAACTTTGATTACAACCTGAAGAACTCATTTGAAACCGTAACCTTGCATTGTGTATGTTGGATTTTTGACGTTTTTGGTCTTGTGTAGTTTAGAATAAATATCTTTATTTTCCTAAACTGTTGTAGAATCAGTTTGTGGTGTTTTCACTGTGTTACTGTGAGTGTTGGTACAAATACTTAACGCATTGCCTCTGGTTAGCCTAGACTGCTCAGGCCAAGCTACCTTGAGGGCGAGCAGGGGTTATCTGAGAGGGTTATCTCCTTGTCCTGACTAGAAGCAAGGGTCCCTATTTGGACAGTGGTACCTACCTCTGCCAACTAGAGACCCCCAGTTCTAACAGCTTCCTTGAGATTGTGTGCCAATGCGATATGTATTTCAGAAAGGGTTTTACAAGTATCTGTAGCTCCCTTCCGTAATACCAAAGTGCCTTAGCATGCAAAAAGCTGACGCACAGGCCGATTACACCCCCAGGCCACCATAGGGAGATTGGACTGCACGTTGTGAAAGGGTCACTTTCTTTTGAAAGAGGTCCGAAAGCAGATTCCACTAAACTTCTAGGCATTGTTGCAAGGGCCACATATGAAGTATCCCATGTGGAACTAGAAAGATGCAGGTGCCCTTCAAACCCAATTTGGACGCGATCTGTCTCGTCATTGGATGAAGAGCATGTAAGAGATTGTGACATTTCATATTGATAATATCCTCTCCTTCGATACACCTTTGCGGAGTGGGTCTCCAGTACTGCTCCAAAGAATTGTAACTTTTGGCAAGGTTGCGATATGCAGTTTATTAACCAGTTATCTAGGTAAGGATGGAAAAAGATCTTTTGCTTCTTTAGATGGTCTGTGACGACGGCCATATATTTGGCAAATGTTCATGGAGCTGATTTTAGTTTGAAAGGTAGGACTTTTTATTCGTAATGATACGATCCTACTATGAATTGAAGGAACTTTCGATGTTTTGCCCATACTAGAATGTGAAACTAGGCAGGAGTGTTGCAGTAAAATCTTTCTGATATGCCGATGTTTAAGATGGTGGAATTGAAGGAGGAGGGGGCCTGAATTGAAGAGAATATCCATTCTGAACAATATTCACTCTTCTACTTGTTTGGCAATACTTCCCCCTCCACCGGAGTGACAAACAGAGAAGGGTGAATTAACGGCTTATTGTTTAGCCTGAGGTTTTCCCATGGATGCAGACTGCTGCTAGGTTCCCCTACTTCTTGTTGGTTTTCCAGGGTGATAGGGTTGTCTTGGCTGCTGCTGCTGGTGTTGGTAAGACTAGTGACGGGTTTGAACCCTCTGAGAGAAATGTCTTCTATCATAGGGTCTGTACCTCCGATGGTATACTTTCCGCTTCTCCTGACCAACAGCCATCAAGGTGTCCATCTCTATTTTCATTCAAGACATTTCGTAGTGCGCATGAGATCCAAAGAGAGGGTTTCCTGAAAATGGTAAATTCAGAATTCCGCGTTGTGCCTCTGGTTTGAAACCAGTTAGTCTGAGACAAGATGATCTACGTGCACAGATCCCATGGCAATATCCCTGAGCATCAAGGTCTGGTGTTTCAGCTGCTGCAATCATAATCTGTTTCACCCCTAGGCCATCTTAATTTAAGATCTCTTGAAAGTCTAGCTTGTCTACTCTTGGAAGTTTCACTGTAAATCTATTTAACAAAACTCCAGAGATTTGTCATATGTTCCCAACAAGGCGGAAACACTGGCAACCTTCATTGCAGATGTTGATTGATGTTCCACACATTTATTCCCACAAGAGCATCTATTTGTTTACTTTTTCCGACTGGAAGAAGAAGGAGCAGACGAGTGGTACTTTTTTGCTGCCACTACAATGACTAAATTTGGAGGATGATCTGATCTAAAAACAGGGGGTCTTGGTCACGTGGCTTATATTTTTTTTAAAGTCAAGATGGAACAGACTTTACCAATGCAGGTGTAAAAAATAATTGCATTGCAAGTTGTTATAAGCCAGGAACCACAGGAAGTAATGGCTGTTCTGCTGTTCTCTCATGTAACTTCTCAAAAATCACTGAAAATGGGGGCGTGGTCTTGCTGGCGATGCTGTGGGACGCACGCTTGGGGAGCTCCGGCCATCCGCTGTAAACTAAAGCTATTATAGCGGAGTTGGAGGGCTACTGTGACCGCTCCTGCAGGGGCCTGGCTAGTGGATGGCGTGGGGCACGACCTGCGGTGCTCGGACCTGCCTAGAAGCAGCGGAAGCGGTGCAATCGTGGAGAGATAGCGGCCGGTGGGCAGGATCGCCCGTCATCTTACGGAGCCATGGAGCAAAGTTACCCAGTGCTGTGGTTGAGGCTGCCCCCTGTATTTGGGCGGCTCCCCTGGATTGCCCCCGCCTCGAAGCAGGCTGCGCGATGGAGGGAGCGCCGGGGAGACAGTGGTGAATGACCTGCCTGGAGATGGGGGCTGCATCGGAGGTAGGCCCGAGGCGCCATTTTGCAGGCTGTGCTGAAAGCGGTCCCCGGAGCACAGCATGGCGGGTGACCTGATCTCGGCTCGATGAGACTTTGCCTGCTCTCGGCACCATGCACCTGCAGCACCCGAACCCTGGTGAGTGCGGGCCCCTGACAACAGACGATCTCTGAGGTGTGTTCCCGGCGGATTGGGAGACGGCCTGACGGCGGCGGTGGGCCTTAACCTGCAGTATACAGCGCTCGCCATTTTGCCTGCACTGGTCTAGATCCCTCCTGAGGTACGGGGACGCTCGGTCCTGTTCCCCGAGTACCCGGTGGCTGCGTATAGCGCCGGCTGGAAAGGTGGGATTGCGGGGCACTGACCTGGATTGAAATGGCATGGGCAACTAGCCTGGACTGCACAAGCAGGACTTCAGCTGGAGCGGGAGCGCGCCCACCACAGGCAAGAGATACCGGAATACACCCTCCACCTCTGTAGGAGCGGCTCCACAGGGGAGGCAGCGCCTGGGGTGCGACAGAGGACGGCGTTGGAGACCCTACTGGTGAGTGAGCCCCACTGGCCTGGGGAGGCACACTGCATGGACTGCCACCTGCCTGCCCCCTGGACTTGGTGGGGGGCAGGTGGCGGGACTGCAAGCCCACGGGTGCCGCCATCTTAGAACAGAAAAGGGGGTGGTGATGAACAGAGTGTCTGAATTAAGCAGACAACTCTTACCCAGTCCAAAGATCAGGGCTTGATCCATCACCGTTATTTATCTCACTGCACCATCCCAGCTCAGAACCTGGCTATATGCAAATCAGTCTGTCCCTGGCCCAGTGCATCATGGGAACAGAGCAGACTAAACTACCAAGCCAATTCTTCACCAGAAAGGAGACAAGCTACCGGGGACCGGTTTCTGGCATTTCAGCCTTCTTCGGCCCGGCTTGCTTGAATCCTGATGGTGCAGTGAGAAAGGGACTCATGTCTGAGTATACCCTGCCACTCCTATAGTGGCCAAAAACGATTCAGAAAAGGGGGTGGTGATGAACAGAGTGTCTGAATTAAGCAGACCATTCTTACCCAGTCCAAAGATCAGGGCTTGATCCATCACCGTTATTTATCTCACTGCACCATCCCAGCTCAGAACCTGGCTATATGCAAATCAGTCTGTCCCTGGCCCAGTGCATCATGGGAACAGGGCAGACTAAACTACCAAGCCAATTCTTCACCAGAAAGGAGACAAGCTACCAGGGACCGGTTTCTGGCATTTCAGCCTTCTTCGGCCCGGCTTGCTTGAATCCTGATGGTGCAGTGAGAAAGGGACTCATGTCTGAGTATACCCTGCCACTCCTATAGTGGCCAAAAACGATTCAGAAAAGGGGGTGGTGATGAACAGAGTGTCTGAATTAAGCAGACCACTCTTACCCAGTCCAAAGATCAGGGCTTGATCCATCACCGTTATTTATCTCACTGCACCATCCCAGCTCAGAACCTGGCTATATGCAAATCAGTCTGTCCCTGGCCAAGCCAATTCTTCACTAGAAAGGAGACAAGCTACCGGTAGCTTGTTTCCTTCCCAGTATAAGAATTGGCTTGGTAGTTTGGTCTGCCCTGTTCCCATGATGCACTGGGCCAGGGTCAGACTAATTTGCATATAGCCAGGTTCTGAGCTGGGATGGTGCAGTGAGCTAAAAAACGGTGATGGATCAAGCCCTGATCTTTGGACTGGGTAAAAGTGGTCTGCTTAATTCAGACACTCTGTTCATCACCACCCCCTTTTCTGAATCGTTTTTGTCCACCATAAGCGTGGAAGGGTATACTCAGATGTTAGTCCCTTGCTCATTGCACCATCAGGATTCAAGCAAGCCGGGCCGAAGACGGCTGAAATGCCAGAAACCGGTCCCCGGTAGCTTGTTTCCTTCCCAGTATAAGAATTGGCTTGGTAGTTTGGTCTGCCCTGTTCCCATGATGCACTGGGCCAGGGTCAGACTAATTTGCATATAGCCAGGTTCTGAGCTGGGATGGTGCAGTGAGCTAAAAAACGGTGATGGATCAAGCCCTGATCTTTGGACTGGGTAAGAGTGGTCTGCTTAATTCAGACACTCTGTTCATCACCACCCCCTTTTCTGAATCGTTTTTGTCCACCATAAGCGTGGAAGGGTATACTCAGATGTGAGTCCCTTGCTCATTGCACCATCAGGATTCAAGCAAGCCGGGCCGAAGACGGCTGAAATGCCAGAAACCGGTCCCCGGTAGCTTGTTTCCTTCCCAGTATAAGAATTGGCTTGGTAGTTTGGTCTGCCCTGTTCCCATGATGCACTGGGCCAGGGTCAGACTAATTTGCATATAGCCAGGTTCTGAGCTGGGATGGTGCAGTGAGCTAAAAAACGGTGATGGATCAAGCCCTGATCTTTGGACTGGGTAAGAGCGGTCTGCTTAATTCAGACACTCTGTCCATCACCACCCCCTTTTCTGAATCGTTTTTGTCCACCATAAGCGTGGAAGGGTATACTCAGATGTGAGTCCCTTGCTCATTGCACCATCAGGATTCAAGCAAGCCGGGCCGAAGACGGCTGAAATGCCAGAAACCGGTCCCCGGTAGCTTGTTTCCTTCCCAGTATAAGAATTGGCTTGGTAGTTTGGTCTGCCCTGTTCCCATGATGCACTGGGCCAGGGTCAGACTAATTTGCATATAGCCAGGTTCTGAGCTGGGATGGTGCAGTGAGCTCAAAAACGGTGATGGATCAAGCCCTGATCTTTGGACTGGGTAAGAGTGGTCTGCTTAATTCAGACACTCTGTTCATCCCCACCCCCTTTTCTGAATCGCCATCTTAGAACAGAGCCTGAGGGGAGCGCAGCGCAGAAGGGACGCTGTGGAGCCCGAGATCACGCTGTGGGCCTGGTTGGGGCCCCAGATATCGACATCATCAGGGGGGCCTGAAGAGTAGCTCCCCTGTCGCCATTGTCTCCCCTGGAGGGGTTGGGGGGAGTGGCGTGAGCCTTGTGGTTTTGGCTGAGACATCGGTGTGGACTGGGGCCCCTGCCCAACCGCGAATGGTATCTTGATAGACTGCCGAGTGCGACCTCTCATGGTGGGGCTTTATCATGTCTCCCTTCTTTGCTTGATTACTGTAGCCCCTGGATGTCTGGAGCGGAGGGACTACTTTGAGGGCTTCTCCCCATGTGAACACTTAGTTTGGGCCCTGTTGCAAACATGGAGAGGTCCGCACTTGCTCCTTACTGATTGTGAGCTCCTAGTCACCTGAGTTGGAAAAGGTGCTGTTAGCTTTTTCGCGCGTTCTTCCTCTTGCATCTCCTCGACCGCCCTGTCTGCGCCGTATTGAGCCGGCGGGAACTGTCCCCTACCTGCAACTGCCATGAGTGGATGGGGTAGCTGCGCCCCAGAAGGTTAAACTACCTTGGCCATTGACTTAGATCTCACCATACTCCCTGGTCCCGGTGTGAGGCGGAGAGCGGCGAGTGCAGGAGAACAGGCCCCATCCTATGGTGACCTTTGAGACTGGAGCCTCGCAGGACGGCCACGGCTCAACAATGACACGCACCAATAGAGGCAAGGATGTCTCAGTGCCAGCCACCAAGGACAACTCTGTGGCAGTGATGTGGGGTAAGGCGGGCTAGTCTGCACCTACCGAGGTGGCCCAACAGGCTGGAGGGGACTCACCACAGGGAACACAAGCATGTATGGCCTCCTTCATGTCTGAGTCCACTCCTGTGTCTGGGAACTCAGGAAGGAAGTTACGGACCAAGGCGAACGAGTGGACAGACTGGAGAAAACGGCTGACGCCCGCAAGAGGATCAGGAGCAACTCTGGCAACGCCTGGCCGCCCTGGAAGACCAACACATAGAATTGCAACTGAAGCAGGAGGACCTGGAAAATCAAAGTCTCCGGAAAAACCTCCGCATCCGGGGGGTTCCTCTCGGGGTGGAAGGGAAAGACATTATGACTTATGTGGCACAGCTACTCCACGAGGCCTGGGGAGATGACGACGCTTCCCCGCCAGCTTTGGACCGGGCACACCGGGTCGCCGGGCCCGCGGGCAGGCCAGGCCTCCTTCTGGACATTTTAACCAGGGTTCACATCTTCACAGAAAAAGAAACTATTCTTCGGGCGGCGAGGGCCAAGCAGGACCTCACATATGATGGGAACAAGATCCAGATATTCTAGGACCTAGCACCCAATACCTTGCAACGCCGCTGCGACTTTATACCTGTAACAGACAAACTGCGGAGCCTGGACATCTCCTATCAGTGGGGCCACCCATTCGCCCTTATTTTTCCATGGGAGTCCAAATGTAAAGTGATAAGGTCCTACCGAGAAGCGGCTCAAGTACTCCCGACTTCCCACCTCTTGGCCTGCCAGCCCCACCCATCCAGCGCCTCCCACACAGTTGTCTGCCAAGCCGTCCTGGTCCACCATACGTCGTCGCAGACGCTCACCACTGCTTGACAAGCAATCATCTTTGTAGGCTAAAAAGGACATTATCGAACACATCAGGTCCTTGGAGGGTGACCAGGCAAGAGACAGGCCCGGATTCTCCAGTCCCTTGATAAACAGCTCATGTGCCCGTAACGAACTCTGAGACTTGCCTCGGAGAGCACGACTCTTCCCTGGTCGAATTTAATGCTTGCCGCTGTGTTCTGGACACTGCCCCAACTCCCCTTTCGCAGTGTAGCTGGTGCCGAAGCACCCTACCTGGATAAACTAGAGTGCAGCAGACAACCTACCCCCATCTGTTCCTGAGAGAGTGACGTCTCTGGGTCCATCCAAACCTTAGGATGCAGGCTGGCCTGTGACTGGAACATAACGATGTGGCCCGGTTGGCCAATGTTGGTTATTTGTTTTTCTCTGTTATATCCTCCAAGTTGCCTGAATCTTCTGTTCTCTCTCTTTCTGTCTACTGGGTATGGCGGGCGGGAGACTACAAGGCTAAGGTGCGCCCCGGTCCATAGGGAGAATCCGCCACTGAACCCCCCTTCCCCTATCCTGCTATATTTTCTACGGTGGCTTGATGGACTAACTTGGGATCAGATATACTTATGGCTCTCCCCGAACCCTTAAAGGTATTATCCCTTAACGTCAAGGGGATTAACTCCCCCACAAGCGACAGCAATTGTGGCGCTACCTACTTCAACACAGTCCAGACAACCTCTTTCTTCAAGAAACCCATCTGTTGAAAGTAGATACCCCTCGCATGGCACACCCTAAATATCCCCTCCAATTCTGGGCCACATGGCTGGGGGTGGCTTGGGTGGCTATCTTATGCAGAAATGGTATCAGGCAGGGGGAACCACAAGTTTTTCGTAGCCTAGATGGGCGTTTTATCAGAGCAGGGGTGGAGATTTCGATATGCCTATTCACACTGTGTAATGTCCACGCGCCGAACCAGATGCAGGACTCCTACCTCCGAATACTCCTACGGGAACATGTGCCACAGGGCGATCCCTCCTTGATTTTGGGGCGAGATTTTAACCTGGTGTGGGATCCTGTGATGGACCGTAGTGAAGCCTCCTCAAATGGGTCGGGGGCCATGTCAGCACTCCGAAAACAGATAACAGACCTTGGCTTGATGGATTCATAGCGATACCACTCTCCTGAGGTGCGGGATTACTCGTACTACTCGCACGTCCACCGCTCATACTCGCGTATTAACTTTTTATCTCTCACGCCCTTGTAAGGGATACGTTAGCCACATCCATGTCCGCCATTTCGCTATCCGACCATGCACATGTTGAGCTTCTCCTGCAGGATCCGGCTGCTTGCCCCACCCGCCTGCTGCCACATATCTAGCGGGATCCAGCCAATGTGGAAAGCATACGGACTGCCATTGACTCTTACTTTGTGAGCAATGATCTACCTGCGGTGTGGGATGCCTTCAAGGCTACAATCCGCAGCCACATCACATCTATATCAAGTGCATGGGCGCAGGAAGCCCGCCGCCTGGAAGATAGCCTCTCCAAGGGCATTAAGAAACCAGAGAAACAGGATCAGGTTTGGTCGCCGGCGACTCGCAAACCACTGGGGTCAACTTCGCTCCCTGCGCACCAATAAAGCTGAGCGGTCCCTGCTTGCCCTAAAACAACGATACTTTAAGGAGGGGGGACAAAGTGGAAGATTGCTGGTGAAGCACTTGCGACCGCGCGCAGCGAAGGCCCACATAGCGAACATTCAATTGCCGGATGGAGAGAGGGTCACCATGGAGCTGGCTAAATGTGAGGCCTTTAGGACCTATTACACTGCCCTTTATGCGGTGGATGCGCCCTCCCAAGCCCATATTACCAATGTTCTGAACCAATGCCCCTGGATCCCAATACACCCACACTACGCCAAACAACTAGACGGCCCTCTAATTGCAGAGGAACTGACAGCGGCGTTGAAAAAACCTCCATCTCGGGAAGACGCCAGGCCCAGCAACTTACCACTGGCCTTTTACCGTATGTTCATAGTGCAACCTCAGCCATATCTCCTGCGATTATACAATTCCTTCTCGGACACGGAAGGGCCGATGCCCTCCATGGGTATGGCAGAAATAGCTCTCATCCCCAAACCAGGAAAAGATCCCACGTTGTGTGCATCCTATCGCCCCATAGCTTTGCTGAACACAGACCTCAAAATCTACACCAAAATACATGCCTGGCCTTGTGGAGCCGGACCGAGGTGGCTTCATTCGCAATAGACAAGGGGCAGACAATGTGCGTAGAATTGCGCACCTGGTGGGGAAAGCACATACCAGCCTGCCTTCTGTCGCTTGATGCGGAGAAGGCATTTGACCGGGTGGACAGGGGTTTCCTTCGTGTGGTGTTACACAAGATCGGACTGGGCCGAAACATGATTTCTATGATCATGGCCCCTGATCTCTCTCTGCAAGCTAGGGTTTGGGTCAATGGGCAGCTTACAGAATCCTTTTCCATACATAGGGGTACGCAGCAGGGTTGCCCCCTGTCCCCTCTGCTATTTGCCCTGGTGATACAGCCTTTAGCAGAGATGATCAGGCAGTGTGTGACATACATGGCCTCACTCTTGGAGGTTCACAGAACAAGGTAGCACTCTTTTCGGATGACCTTATCCTCACACTATCGCGTCCACATATATCTCTCCCGGCGCTTCACAATCTGCTACAGTCCTTTGTGCGGGCCTCAGGCCTTAAAATTAACCATGACAAATCTTGGGCTTTAAACCTCACGATTCCAGAAGAGGAGATACCAGTCTTGAAGACGCTCGCCCCTTACCAATGGGCCACGGATCATATCCGATACTTAGGGCTTCAACTGACCCCTCCCTGGACACATGGACTCAGGTCAATTGGCTGGGATGCAAGATAACGATTTTGGAGGACTTACGGAGGTGGAAACCCCTAACTATCTTCTGGCTGGGTAGGCTTAACGCCGTCAAAATGTCGATACTCCCTAAAATCTTGTATCTATTCCAATGTCTCCCCACCACTATTCCACAACACCAGATACAGGGCCTCCAACGAGATATCCCTAACTTCATATGGGGTGGACGTAGACCACGATTCTCCCACAAGATTCTCATGCTGCCGCAAGACAGAGGGGGGCTAGCGTGCCACAAACCTTCTTGAATACTATTGGGCCTAACACCTCCACTTTGTCTCGGAATGGACAACCACTGAAAGCGAAAAGGTGTGGTTTCATATGGACAGGATGGTAGCTAGGCATACCATTTGGGATCTTACGTGGCTCCACCGTACGGCGCGCTCCCGCATTGCCTATTATTGCAGTGCCTACTAAAACGGTCCTAGATATATGGGACAAAGTAGTCGCGCGTAAGGGACTGACAACCTTCCCCTCCCCTCACACCCCAATTGCAGGTAACCCACTGTTCCCTCCAGCCCCCCACTCACAAACATTCGCCAAATGGTTACAGGGGGATTGCAGAGTGATCGGAGACCTGTACGAAGGTGGCACGCTTAAGACGTTTGCCCAGTGCAGGGAAGAATTTCGTCTTCCACTGGGAGCAGGACTACAATATGCACAGTTGCGGCATTGGGTGTTGTCACCAGAGATGCACCAGGCTGCTGTCCGGCTATTCACCCCCTTTGAGCGGCTGGTCAGTTCTTTCGACGACTCGAAAGGCCTTATCTCTCTGACATACCAGATCCTACAGCACCCTCCGGTACTAACTACACACCCATATCAACGCCAATGGCAGCGGATGTCAACCGCGGAAATCACACCTACACAGTGGAATCGCCTATGGCGGGACATTCCTAGGGTCTACTGTAGCATCTCACAGAGGGAAAATGCATACAAAATTATGGCACAATGGTATTACACGCTCGCTCGACTGCACAAAATGTTCCCTGCCACGTCCCCCTTGTGCTGGAGGTGTTCGAATGCATCTGGAGACTTCAATTCACATTTGGTGGGATTGTCCGCTCCTGACCCTGCTTTGGAAGGAAGTCCTTAGTCATATTAACCCCTTCGACGCTGATGACGAGCTGGGCTCGTCATGGCGTAGCCTCCTCGCACGCTGATGATGAGCCCAGCTCGTCACGTAAAGTGCGTTTCCGCAAAACCCAGCGTGCTAGCGCGCATGGTGTTAAGGAGGTACTGGGTTTCACCCTGCCTGAGTCCGCCGCCACAATCCTTTTGGGCCTTAAACCTGATAACCTGAAAGCGGTCACCCGCAGCGATTGGATTATAGCACTTCACATGCTTGAGGCAGCTAAACAACTTATAGCACTATATAGGAAAAAGGCAGAGACTCCCCCAATTGCCGCTTGGTTCGTGCGCTTATGGTATGCAATAACCATGGAACTTTTTACAGCACAACTGCAATCACGCAACACCTGCTTCACCGCCGTTTGGCGACCTTTATTAAATACCTCTGTAAAATAGAACATGCGCGCGCTACCTACCCTCCAAACTTAGAACGCTGCGACTCTGAAGATTCTTTACCCCTGCCAGATCCCAACAAGCTCCTCATATAATTAGAACAATCTTCCACACCACTCCCTTCAAAAGGCATCAAGGCCTTCACTCTCAACAACAGATACCACCACACACCACTTCCCGTCCGTCCACCCAACCACCCAAGTTGCTATATACCTCTCCTTTCTACTATCTCCTCTTTTTTCCGACCCTTTTCTGTCCATCTACCGCTATCCCCTTTATATGGGCCTCTTGCCCATGTTCACAATGTTATGGATTTTTAACAGGTCCAGAGACTTCCCACAACACTCTAATATTGCTATATGTACTATGTCACGCGGCCGGCCTAACAAGGGTTGTAGGTGACATGCTGTGTTCCAACTAGTTTACTAATGCCTTTTTATATTCTGGAAGACACTTGAAAGAAACGCGGCTAGCCCTACATGGGTTTTGGACTGAACGCTGTGTACGTCTGGACCTATGTTCTACTCTTCATGTAGAAACAGATTTCAAATAATCACTGAAATTTATAAATTATGTAGTAGGGTTAGGGACATCAATGTACAGTTTTGCTGCCCTGGAAGAAAGTACCCTCTTTTTGCATGATTGTATATGGTTAATAAAAACCGTTTACAAAAATACATTTATAAAATGTATATTTAATCAAATTCAATTTGACAAAATAGGCGGTGAATACAATTTTAAGATTAGAATTTAAAATGTATAGTATTGTCTTGAACTGTTTAACTTTGAAATGTATTGATCTCTTTTTGCATGGTTGCCCCCACTTTTTGCTAAACTACTGATGTACTTTGAGTGTGCCCTGGGTTCCTGCCAAACAGGTACCCAGGGCCTATGTTCTTTCCCTAAAACTGCACTAAAAACAAAACCAATTGTCACTCTTTGGCCAGAGGTCAGTCCCTTGTAAATGATACCACAGGTACCAAGGGCACTGTGGCCAGGGAAGGCCACTAAGGGCTGCAGCACTTATTGTACCACCCTTAGAGGCCCTGTACCTTTATACACACAAACACACTGCTTTTGCAGGTTGCATGTTTGGGTGCAGAAGAAAGTGAAGAGTCAACATGGCACACATCTGTGTGCCATGCCTACAACCCACTGCCCTGGCATAGGTCAGCCACCCCTCTAGCTGGGTGCACTATACCAGTAGTGAGGGTACAGGTGCATGAGCCCTGTACCACATACAGTGTCTAAATCAATTATTAGACATTGTAAGTGCAGTAATGCCATTAAGAGTATAAGGTGCTGGGAGTTTGTCATTACAAACTCCATAGCCCCATAATGGCTTTACTGAAAACTGGTATCAAACTTCTCAGCACATTGAACCCACACTGATGCCAGTGTGGGATTTAATGAACAATGCACTTAGAGGGCATCTAAGAGATGCCAGTGGAAAAACGACCTAAAACTAGTGTCCAGGCAGCCACCACCAGACAGGTTTCTGGACTCCTAGGTCGAGAGCCTGCTGCTCTCAGGGGTCTGAAACAATGTACATCCTGGGTAGAGGTGCCAACCCTTCTCCCCCAGGATGGGCAGGGTCGCCGACTTTGTGAGCTACCCCAGACCTTTACTGCATCCAGCAATTGACTCCCACCGGCACCTTTTGGTTGGAGAATCGGCAGGAAAACCAAGTGAGGAAGGGAGGTGTGCCCACCTTTGCCAACCCCACCCCTCAGGCGGGCGGACCCAGCCAACCAGAGGGAGGCATATGTCCCCCTCCCACTGGAAGATGGCATAATAAGAGGTGAACCCACCCCAAGGAAGAGACCCATTGGCCCCTGTGAGAAGTTGGCCCGATATGCAGCGTTCGCTATTCTAGCGACCGCTATGTATCGTTCCAAACGACCCTTATGGTGATTGGTTGTAAGTCAACCTTAGACCAGCTATCCTAGTAGCGTGGATACGAGCAGTCTTCGGGCTAAACTCTAGAGGGCGTGTTAAGCCAGCTGTTATACCATCACATACCCCTTGAACCCCAAGTGAAAGGACACCACACAAGTGTTATGAAAATAAACAGAATATTTATTAAGAATCACAACAGCCCTGGACTCTTTATGAGGACAGGGTACTAAGCACAAACCAAAACTCTTCGGAAAATACTTCAAGTGCACAATTAAAACAAGTGTCCGAGGACACAGAAAGTTTAGTGGTCTCGGGCGGACCCGATAAGGCAAGTCGGAAGCGAGGGACTCGGGACCCTAGAGTAAGGAGGCTATGCAGGCACCGAAATGCCGAAGTTACCTAGCCACGAGGGCTGCGGCTGCACAAGTCTTACAGGCGTCGGGGTCTTCGCTGACGAGCCAGGAGCCGGAAGAAAAGGAGTTGCTGGCCGGTGACCAGTGCTGAATAGTTCGTAGAGATCCAAGCCTGGATCAGAGATCGTTGATACCTGAAAGCAGAGGGGACCAAGTTCGTACTACTAGCCAGTAGTCAGAGGGTACCAGGAAGGCACCGGTTGGCCGTCACCTCGACTAGGTGAGTGGGCGACGCTAGCCTCTGCAGTCTCACGGACCAGGAGGCGTTGTCGGCGACCAGGATGGAGGTGCGAGCTGTCCCACGAAGGTTGAGGCTGTCGGCGTCGCTGGGCCCAGGATTGGGGCAACAAGCCTTGGCAGATTTCAGGGCCACGTGGTGGGCCTAAAATGGCGTCTTGAGTGGACCAGGAGGGTCCGGGGTGCTTCTCTCAAAGATGGAAGCAAAGGCCAGTCTGGAGCAACCAGACCAGCAGCGTTGGTTGTCGGACTGTCGTCAAAGAAGGGCACGAGCCAGCGGCTAGTGACCAGACAACGTGCTGAGCAGCGAGCAGAAGGGCCCCACGCAGATCGTGGAGATGCTGGGAGACTGCACTTCGGTGCTGGAGCTGTTCAGGGTCGGGGCTTCTCGGACCCCAGAGCACTCACCAGAGAATTGCTTCGATGGTCGTGCTGATTAAGAAAGCGTGCAGGTTTTGATGATGGCCGGTCCCTCGAGGTCTCGTCGCACCCACAGATCTCAGCTGAGCTGACGACGTGGGTAGAGGTCAGAGGTGCCAGGGAAGCCGGTTCTCGTCGAGCTGGGCCGTCGGATTCCTTGAGGAAGGACTTGCAGCAAACCGCAGAGTTCTTAGATGGTGCCCGCTGGTGCAGGGTGACTACTCCTTAGCCACAAGGGAGAAATCTTGAGAAGAGTCTCGAAGTCCTTTCGCAGAAAGTATTCTTGATTCAAAGATGATCTAATTTGGAAGGGTCCCCGCTCCGGCCTTTATCCTAAAGAAAGGGGTGGGTACATGACTAGGTCCTGCCCTAGGGTTGCGACCAGGAAGGGGGGTCGTTACACCCCTCTCCCCTGCCGGACTTTCCCCAGGTCAGGGGCTGGGCGCCCCTGGAACTGGTTCTGACCGGCAGATGCGTAGTGAGCACCGGGGTGCCACTCCGCAGTCACCTTCTCGCAAAGCCCTACCTACCCAGAATACACAAACCCTGTCTGGGGCGGTGCGAACACCGCCCTTGACAGGAAACCCTTTGTCCAGGCTCTCCTCGCTGGAAGGACTCCCAGCAGCAGGAGGTCAGACTTGTGTCTGTGGTGGCAGCGTCCATTTTGTGGAGCTGAGGCTTCAGTTAACTTTAACCGGGGTTCACAGTTACATACATGTCGTGTCCCTCTAGAAGGGCGGAATGCTAACCTCGTCGCCAGAATTGGTGAGGGGGTAGCATCCCGATTCGTATGACACCTTACTCGACATGTCTTGATAACGCAATACCGAAGTTACCGATATGGTACGCGTTATCATGGAACAGCCATTGGGTCTTGGTTCCGCAAGCTGCAACCGGGCTCGGCTCGGGCCAGAACCCAATTCACACGATTCCAAGCACTCTGCCTTCAGGATTGTCAAGGCCTGCCATAGGAGTGTCTGATAGGAACTCGGGTGTCCATTGTATGGTTAGATAGAGGGCTACTATACCTAAAGCAACGAGCGGGTACGCTACGTTGCCCCAGCTGTCATGCAGCCAGTTGTGTCAGATTTAGATGGCCATCCAGGGGTGGCATAATACATGCTTCAGCCCCTGGTAGGCCCTGGGTACACCGATGCCCTGAGTTACAGGGTCTGACAGGGTGGCCCAGTTCCAATTGGGTAATGCACCTAAGGTACACGCATCAATTTAGAGAGAGAACAGCTAGGCTGTGGGTCTGACTAGCAGGCCCACAGCCCGAGAAAGTCGTAAACCAGTGAAACAAAAGCAAAAAGTCCGGGTGATCATAGGATTGCAGACCCTACTCTCCTACAGCCCCAACCTTTACTTACCGGTAACGCCCCTAAATTTAGCATTTAGGGGCACCCTGAACCTTGCCTCCTCAGACAAGAACCGGCCAGAAGAAAAGAATAAGGACCGAAGAAGCTATACTAGAACTAAGAGGAGGACGCTCACTGACTTGGCCCCAGCCCTACCGGCCTGTCCGCACCTCGAACCTGCTCCAGAAAAATCCAGGTGTGGCCTGCAGCCAGCAGCCTCACGAACCCGAAGGACCTGCTCGCCTTCAAAACCGAAGACTTTGTCTCCAGTGAGCACCAGATTTGCTCACCAAAAGATGCAGACTCCAGCCAAAACCGTGAGTCTGCACCACTCTGCACCCAACACCCGAGTTTGAGCAGCCCAACACCACGAGGAGGTCTCCCCAGGAACCCTGACCTGGTGATCCCTGACCTGCCTCGAAACTCCAAGCCAAGCCTGCAGCCTCTTTCTGGAAGATCCGTCCCCGACCGGAGCTGGTGAGCAAACCAGCCGCCTAAAGACACCCTTGCACCCAACGTCCCACGGCCTTGGGTGGCCCAACTGACAGGGTCCCAGCTTCTTCAGGCATCCCAACTTACCTCTCCAATCGGTGGTCACCTCCAGAAGGTCTTCATCCCCGAGCCTGCAGTCTTTGTTGCAACCGGAGAATCCCAGTTGAAATCAACAGGGCACCCAATGCCAAAAAAGCACCCTGCCCTTTGCCCAGAGCCTAACACCAGGAGTTTTGCTCCCACTAACCCTGTGGCCTGCTCGTGAGCAGCCACCAACCGGAGGCTCCCTATCCCCCATTGGATAACATTGGGCCTCAGCACTGCACCCAGCTGCCCTAGTGCTGCTGGGGGTGTTTCAAGAGTGCCTCCTGGTTCTAACCCCAAAATACCAACTCCAACAACCAAGTACTTACTGTTAACCAATACCATATTCTCTCCATAGGAATACATTGACTGTTTTTCCTTGAAAATTGTTCCGTGTGGAGTTGGTTTTGTATGAGAACTTGGAAAAACAGGAAAGAAGTAAATACAACTTTACTTACCTTTTCACTAGGAAATATCCCAGTGTGATATCTGCCTTAGGACACACGGTTCCTCGCATGGCACGTGCCCACCATGCCAACCAGGTCTAATGTACACCTACATGGCCACCGATTTCCATTGGTCCTTATGTTGTACCATGATCACTTACCATGATGCAAGCGGCTGGTCTCACATCAAGACACCCCGCCTATGATCCTCAACACAGCTTGAATGACCGTGATGCCGAAGTTCTCACCGGTTCACTTGCGTCTGCATGACATCATACGCCGTTTTTAAAGCTCATCTTAACTGTTGTTCCCATTTCTTCCTCTATTTTATTATCTCTTTACAAGCAATTTTTACTCAGGCATATAAATACTATGTCCTGATGATAATACCAATATTGTTTAAAAGGGATCCAAACATCGTCGACTATATGTACACCGTAAATGTTTTCCTAATCAATATTACCCATGTGTAACGGTGTTCCACCACATCTTTGCTTGTATTAATTGCATGTATAATATACAAGCAAGTTGCTCTGCCTGAGCCTTCCTGTTTTTTGTATATACTGGATGTATGCTTGGTAGGATGCAGGCTTGTGTCCCACTTGATTGTTTTGGTGTAAATTTTACGAATTAAAAGCATTTCTGTCCGGCTGGACAGCTTCAAATATAGTCCCGGACCAATCCAATTGGGTTCCCTTGTCCTTTACAAGCAGTGTAGTATCTAGGCATATCACACTGAGTAGATCTGTAAAAAAAGTAATCTAACAGTAATTTCCACTGTATTGAAAAGATTTACCTGTAACAAAGACTTTTTCATTCAGCTTGTTAGTATTGTTCAACTTGCCTTGAAAAGTACCATTTACACTTGTAAAACCATTTAGCACCTGTACCAGGCTTGCTTGGTTCTAGAATATAAATATAACTAAATAATATTTTTGATACCAACAAATTGGTCTGTGACATCATTTGCTGCCTGATTGTGTACAACAAATGCTTAAGACTACCCTCTGATAACGCCTTACTGCTCGTCCACACTACCACAAATAGAGAGTAAGGTGCTATCTACTTTTTCCTCTACCTACTTTTGGGGTTCCACTGGACTCTGTGCACACTATACCTTATATTGGTATAGTATACACAGAGCCAGCTTCCTACATGCCCCTCTCATTAAAAACACATTATGGGTAAGAAGATTATCCATTGGAGACGCTCTTGCCAGAGGTGTATCTGTCAGAGTAGGTGAGTAAACTTTGACTGATGAGCAAGTAAGTAATAGTAGTAGATGGAGACTAAATCTGGGTCTACTGCTTCATCTTCCAGATTGTCTGGATGTAGATCTTCTAGATGTCACTTTTGATTTGGAGTGGTGACGTAGTGGAGATCTTTGTGGAGACTTATGTGGAGAAGTTGTAATATGTGGGTTTATAGGGGAATAGGGTGGGAAGTTATTTAACTGCCTCCTTCGGGATCAAGTTCGCGCTATATAAAACTTTATAAATAAATGTGGGCTTCTTATGGGTCCTGTAGGGATTATAGGGATCACAGAGGGTGTGCCTGGAGACAAATGAAGCGATTTAGACACCTCCGATGTATGTGGCACAGGTCTATGTTGCAAACTTTGAAGCCAGCATAGAGAAATATATACGGTTGAATGAGAGCTGAATAAAATGATTTCTTTAAAATCTTATACATTTTTTATGTGTGTTAAGAAGAGCACTGAATCCAGGTGGACTCCACAATCACCAGCATAACCAATAGACCACATCTCATCTCTTTTAGTGTTGCAATTCGAAAAATCAGAATGCAATATATTGCTAGATCTTCTAATTCGATTTTCTATTGTGCAAATCACAGAAATAGTCAGTCACACTGCTAATCATGGCACCAGGCTGGCCATCACACGTGAGTGCTGGGCCTCTAATTATACTTACCTGTATGCCTCTTGTAATGCTTGAGCATGTTCACCTTTTGAGCAAACTTTCGGTTGCACTCTCGGCACTCATATTCCTTGATGCCTTTATGTAGCTTCATGTGGTGTCTCAGTGCATGTTTGGTCTTCATTCCTGTGAAAGAATGCAAACATGTCAACTTAGGACATGCTGCAGGACTAAAGGAGAATAGTGAGTAACCCACCTTAATAGGCATAAAGTGCTTGTTTTGATTTAGTTGACATATACAGGAGAATCAGAACAAACAAAGTAACAGTTTAAAAATAGCAGTAAAACATATGAAGTAGTTTTGATGATAATCATCACATTCCAAGTAGGGCTAAAAACCTGATCCTAACTTTTTTGCCTTGGTGAGCCCATGTTTATGTGAGCGGTATTCAGGTAACACAGGGTGGGCCTCGGTGAAGCAGGTTTCCTAATTAGCTCCTTAAATTGCCTACTAATTGAATGGGCCAGGTGATTTTGACGCTTGATCCACGTTCTGTAGGTCTTGTGGCAGACATCTTTTACTTGTCAGTTATCGAACGACCTCTTGTGGACCATGCCAAAACTTACAGTGGGCTTTTGACTTGCCCTCAGTATACCATTAGTTGGTTTTCTTGTCACCCATTTGTTTGCTTCTTATTTGAAGGCTTTCCTTCCTCTTCTCTTGGTTGTCCCTGCCCTGGAGCGTAGCTTCTTTCCAATCCTTTTGATTGGATGACTTAAATCTTTCTGCTGCCACATTCACTCAACTATTTTTTTTTTCTTTGAGCACTCCAAGGGATTGCATGCATTTTCTTGCTCTCTCCTCTTTGTGTGCGCCTTCTTTGACCCCCAAACTCCCATACCCTGCAAGAGCTTTGTGTTTCTGCCTATTCAAATCCTCCTCCAGGTTCAACCATTCCATTCCCCACCCACTCCCGAGCTTCTCTTTTGTTTAATTTTTTGTTCCTCATCCCAGTCCCACCCGCAAGTGCCTCAATTGCTCCCTTGTCCTCCCACATCCTCCCCTCCCCCAGATGAAAAATACATAAATTCAAAGAAGAAGTATAGAAGAGTGACAACAAAGCCAAGCTCTAAGTGTTTTGTGTGGATGGTCAACAAGAGACTTTCACCTGCCAGACAACTTAAAGCTATCTGGTAAGTGAGACCTAAAGAGAATTCCTGTCTTTATTTCTAAACATTGAAATCACAGACAACTATAGGGCAATCGGAAGACTGAACAAGAGTGGCTCTGGTACCTTTTCCACATTCGGCACACAGGTATTCCCTTATGTCGTCATGGACTCGCATGTGCTCCTTTAGCATATCTTTTCGGGCAAATGATTTCCCACACAAATGGCAGCCATGGCTTTTTACACCTAAATAGAAAAAAAGCATTCACATTTGAGATAACAACTGGAGAAAAAGTCTAGATTGAATAAGTATATAGCTACCATTGTTTATTAATCCAACCTACAGCCAAATCTGTGGACTTCATCCCCAACTAACCTCCAAGCTGTTAAGCAAGTGAATGGATGCTTGCACCAAGTTCAATAGTAGCCCATTATGGAATTATAAACTACTGCCTTTTTTAGGTTCAATTATAGTGCCTATTTGTATTGCATGCCATTCTTACATCGTTTTTCAATTCCAACCAATTCTATATTGCTCACCCATTTCTCCCTGCCTGAACTTGATTCACACTCATTTCGGATAGAATTTCGAATTTCTCTGTATTGTGTTTAAATACTTTAGAGTGCCTTCACCCCCTTTCTAATATCTTATTTCTACTTATTAGTCTACTGTTCCATGCAATTTATATTTCCTGGTCTGATAAAAAGTTCCTCTGTCTGCTCAGGGTTTGTGAAAATATCTTTTGTCCTGGAACAAAAATAATGAAATTTACTTCATCTTTCCATCCGGTGAGTTACAAACAGATACACCAGTAGATACCCTTATATGTGACATTGTGATGAAGACTGCATTTGTGCAACCTGTTGACATTGACAGCATCTGCCCTGAAATTGCAAAAGCCTGCGGCAGAGCGTGACAGAGGGCCAGGTACCACAATGACAGACCTGCTTGATGCTTTGTTGGCCTGCGGTGAATGAGCCGGTCTTTTGCTGGGTGTCTTGATGCCTAGGTATAGTGGCACATAGACCAGTCAACTGAGACAAACTGCAGCCAGCTTACTTAATGGGCTGCCTGCCACAAAATCATATACTGGTGGAGAGTGCAGGGCCGGAGGACTCAGGAGCGTAGCAGGGAGTGGCAGGCTCCTGGCAGCTAGGATTATCTGCTCCTCCACTGGGCATCATGGTCTATGCTGTTGGGTTGTGCCGCCTGTTGTTGAGACCAGCACTATTCTTTTAAATTATTCTGAACCTTGGGCTTTATCATTCGAGGGCCTGAGCTGCAGACTGAGTCAACACCAGATCATGTGCCATCCACCAACTATTCTGTATCTGGAGCCGTATGTTCTCATGTTTGCAGCTGGGAATATGTGTTCCGCTGATTACGGTGGCTGCTATGTGGCTGCTATAATGCATTTTGCACCTGATCAAGCATTCTTCCACCATGAATCCTGAGGTACAGAGACTGAAGAAAACATAAAAGTGAAGGGTGGAATGGATAATTAATATCACTCACTGGTAACCAATCTAATTTTCTGCCCACTGTGTGCCTTCAAACAAGAACCATCATCATGCAAAGCAGGCTTAATAATGTTCCAAAAGAAGCAGCCTAACCAACTGCCGTGCAAGTTCTCTTTTGATCAAGGGACATGCAACCCCAGACTCGTTTATACTTATTTGGCCTCAGCAGTGAGGTGTAAATTGAATCTTATTGCACAATGAGCACTAGACAGGTGCTTGACACTTGATTACTGGCTGAAAACATGCAAAGTCTGTACAGAGGTGGGTTTGGTGACCCTTTTGCCAATTCCCCAAATGTTATTCTCAATAGCTTTGCTATGGCAGGTTATAGAACCTCAGTTTTTAGGCTCTTATGGATTCTGCATTTAAAACAGCGATTAGAGCATGTATTTTGGAGTAACTTGCAGTTAAACATTGGGTCTATCTCTAGTGCGAGCATGAGTTTAGAAAGAATTAAAGTATATCTGTGGGATTTCCAAGAACAAACAAATACAAGCTCTCCAATACATTCCCTTACACCTTACAGGATTGGAGGATGAGCTCAATGACTTGTAAACTAGATAACTGAAAGAGGTGACCATTCCATCATTATGGGCCTCTAATGCATCACTATTAGAATATCTGGATATTGGAAATCATGAGATTGAATGTTTTGGGAAATATGCCACTACCCTGAGTACTGGTGCAATGAATTACCAGCAAGAACATCAGTGAGACTATTGTGACCACTGCGGGCCTCTCAGGAAGTCGTTGGCTTTGAGATGGCACATTGAACCTGCATCTATAAAAAGATGGTGATGTTTTATGCTGATCTCTAAGTGCAGACAGGCCAACCTGTACATGCCGCGGGAACAGGTTTATGGTGGGTTGGCTGGAGGATGATGACAGATCAACTGATGCAATCTAGCTTGAAGACATTAAAAAAGTCTAACAGGACTTGCCAAAGTGCAAGGCATGCTGTGGTGATGGCCTTCCTATAAGTACTATGTTTGTATCCTTGCCAATCCACTGGTTAGCCATGCTAGAGGAGTCTAGTCCTACCCAATGCCTTCTCATATTTTGTGAGCACCTTGATACACTGCTGAGAATGCTAGAGGCTGCTATCTCTAAGGGATGATATCATTGGGCTTGGTATTGCCTGACCAGGTGTGTTGTATGCTTGGATGCTGTATATCTCATGATCTCTGCACGGCTTCATCCTTTAAGTGTGAAACTGGCATCGACATTCTTTCGGATGCAGAAAAAGCACTTGATTCTACTACGGTATTTAATATTCACCCTGGTCTACTCTACACAGAATGATGAAGAGATATTGAGGTGGATTAGCCTTTTGTATACTGCTCCAGTTGTCAGAGATTGGGTTACCAACATCATCTCAAAACATGTACCATTTCAGACAGGCAAGAATCAGTGTAGTTCCCTCTACCCTTTACGTTTTCGATAGCTTCTAAGTCACATGCACGATATTATAGATGCAGAGGATTCTCCTATCAATGTATGCCAGCCGTATCTTATTTTATGTTTGGGATCAGAGTGTTAACCTTTTTCACTTAATATAGGACATAGGTAACTTTGGCCTATCAATAAACTGGAATAAGCCTAATACTTCTGCTGATGTTGCCCATTATTATTTATGTATTAAATTGCACAGAGATGGGGCTGTGATCATAAGCAATAAATATGCAACATTGCTCAATGATTACAGAGGTCCAATTTTTACTTTAGAAGAAAATTTCACACACAGATACCTTCTACACAATAACAGAAATTCAGTTAAACACCAGGGAAGTAACTGCAGTCCACCGACAAGGCTCACCTTCCCCCTACGCGACCGAGCGATCCGCCGGCGCGCTGTGCCTAATTCTCCCTATTTCGGGAGGCTGATCGTAGATAGACCGAACGCTACTTAGCGATCCACCGGCACACTCCACCCATTCTTCCCCACTTCGGGAGGGTGTTCTCCGATAATTAATAATACACGGTACTGAATACCTTGGTTGCTCCGTGGTCGCAAGGCTCCCCCACACGGATCCTCTTGATACCCACTATTTACCTGGCCGGTATCCGCTGCGCACCTGTGCGATACCGTTGGCTATTATAGCTTGTACCATTTAGGCATTATTTTCTCCTAATGATGATCCCTTTGATTCTTTAACGGGATTGAAACGCCGTCGACTACCTAAAACACCATATACTGTGAAATATGTAAACTTCTATGTTGGACTAGTAATGGTGTTTAACTGAATTTCTGTTATTGTGTAACTTACAGAAATCTATAGCTTCTGCCTAAAAAACTCTGTTCTATCTTCTGACTACTTACTTCACCATGTCAATCTGTAAACGTTTGGGTACAGGCTTGTGCCCTACTTCGTAGAAAGGTTGTGTGTGAAATTTTCTTTAAAGTAAAAATTGGACCTCTGTCCGGCTGGACAAGTCAGTATTTAATATAGCTTCCATTGTGTCTATATTTATTTTGTGCCTGTATATTCTTTATGCAAGGGACCACTGTTGTTCAAATAATATGTTCCCCGAGGTCCTGTGCTGACTCGAATCGGTGCCCTTGTTGTTCTATATAAGATGATACTCATTCAGGCAAAACATTTGCAACATTAAGGAGTTCTTTATCCTTATATTACTGGGCTGATAAACAACCATGCACCAGCTAGCATGCAAGGATATATATGAACATAAAATAAAGGGATTACTTTGATACCCGATTTTCTTGTGCCCAACAAATCAAGCCCTATAGCAAATGGGCATATTTTCAAATGCAAGAGCATTATATCACTTCACTAAATTCAAGACTAAAGGCAACATCTCTCCACTCAACATTTTCTTTATTTGTATATAAGGAGCAGACAGAGATGGAAGAGATCGTAAGCTAGTCTTCCTCCATTTATTCAAGGGTTGTCACACTGTTGAAGTTCTGACTGTTATACAGCATTTAGCTGTAGCTGCACACAAAGAGGCTGCTTACTGGTCCTCTTAAATTACATTCACAATCATGTTCCACTCTACAACTCATAGCGGGGTAAAAAATTATGCAAATCAAAAGAATGGCAATACAAATATGCATTTTATTTAGTATCGTGTTTGCATAATCTCATGGGTACCTGTGTGAATAAGTTTATGCCGATCTAAATTACCAATGCTGTTAAAAATCCTTCCACAAATTTCACATGGGTGGATGTACCTGAAAAAAATAGAACGTGAACATGATAATGTATTAATAACATATTATAACTTGAAAACAGTATCTTGTTTAACTTGGAATGAAAGGACAGCTTAATGCAAACTGATACTAAAAGGATATGAACACCTGAAATAGAACTGTTTTTTTACTAAAGAATGGCACCTTTTCAAGTGAAAGGATGTGGGTGCAGCATAGGGCATTGGAATTTGAGCATCTAGTGGGTTCAAACACTAATAGCACTGCTGGCAATACTCCAAGGTGCTCTAGGACCTACTGGTACCTTGGGTTCTTGACAAGTCTTTGGACAGTGTTGTGGGGCAACTGCATGGATTCCTGGTTTCTTTAACACTTATTTACTGATATGGAACAAGGATCTACACATAGAACCCAGAATCCTGAGATAGTGATCCCTTTCAACCCTTCCTCAGACACAGAAATCACTTGAAAGCTCTCAATTTATTGTTTCTACAAGCAAATAATGTAGGAGACTACTTCCTAAGCTGCTTCAAAATTTAAAAGTAACAAGAAAGTTAGATGTATGTTTCCTACTACTAGCCTGTAGACCATATTGCTAAAGTTAGATTAGAAAATTACAAGACTTTAAAATGCCTAGCAGGAATTGGAAGTGTATTTGTAAAGCGCGTAGCTACCCGGGGGTGTCCCAGCGCTGAACTCGAGGTATTGGCTAGGGAACAGCCAGGTTTTTAGGAGCTTACGGAATTTTAGTAGGTTGGTGTCCCTGCGAATGTTGATGGGCTGGGAGTTCCAGAGCTTGGAGGTGTTGTATGAGAACAGACGCCCTACTGACCACGCTTTCCTAATTCTGGGGACATTTGCTAGAAAGAGGTGGTCGGATCTGAGCATCCTGTTGGCTTTATATGGTTTAATCAGCGGTCTCAAGATTGGGGGGCCCTTGTCCTGTAAGATTTTATGTATGATACAGAGGGATTTGAACTGGATTCTCTTGTGGATTGGAAGCCAGTGAAGGGAGCTTAGGGGCGGTTTAGCAGAACATCGTTTTTTTGTGCCTGTTAGCAGCCTAGCTGCTGAGTTCTGGACAAGTTGAAGTTTATTTATGACCGATTTCGGTGCGCCAAGATATAAGGCGTTACCGTAGTCCAGTCTGGACAAGATGAGACCCTGAACGAGGAGTTTGAGAGTGAGGGAGTAGGAGGGGGAGGATTTTGCGTGTGGTACGTAGAAGGCTAAAGCAGGTTCCCGCGGTCTTCCTAGCTTGTGTTTGAAAGGTTAGGTCTTGATAGAGCCAAACACCCAAGCTTTTTAATTCTTTTTTCGGTGTTGGAACAGGTCCCATGCACGATGGCCATTGAAGACAGGTGTTGAGTTTGGATTGGTTGCCTAGCATTAGGATCTCTGATTTGTCTCCGTTAAGTTTGAGGACTGATCTGCTCATTCAACTCGAGATTTCTTTAAGGCAGCAGAATAGATTTACCTGGCAGCGGTCCGTCTGGTTTAGGGAGACCCTGAGTTGGGTGTCGTCGGCATACGTGACTAGGTTGCTGCGGAAAGGGGCTACAATTTCCCCCAGGGGTGACATATATACGTTAAAAAGTGTAGGACTTAGGGATGAGCCCTGGGGCACCCCACATTGGGGTGGCATGGCTTTGGATCTCAAGTTGCCTTCGGTGACCTGAAAGGTTCTGTGTTCTAAAAAGGATTTGAGACAGGCTAGGGCTGAACCTTTAACTCCTATCTTGTTTAGGCGATGGGCAAGGATAGAATGGTCCACCGTGTCGAAGGTGGCGCTTAGGTCTAGGAGGATCACTGCTGCCGATCCACCTGCATACAGGATCATTCGTGCCTCTTCAACCACTGCCATGAGGACGGTGTCTGTGCCCTGGCCAGGCCGGAAGCCTGTCTGTATATGGTGTAGAGGCTGTTGGATTCGAAGATGGTGGAGAGCTGTTGGTTAACGAATTTCTCCACCACCTTGCTGATTCCAGGTAGAAAGGCTATGGGCCGATAGTTGCCCAGCTCTAGGGGGTCCAGATGAGGTTTCTTTAATAGAGCTTTGACTGTCGCCTTTTTCCAATTCGGGGGGATGATGCCCAGTTCTAGGGAAGTGTTGATTAAGTTGGTGATAAGGGGGGTGATGGTGGGTGTCACGAGTTTTAAGATGTTGAAAGGTGCAGGGTCAAGTGGAGAGCCGCTTTTGATTGAGTTTAAAATATGGGGGAGCATCTCCATTGTCAGGGAGGAGAAGGAGTCCTGGATGGGGGTATTGACTGCGGGGTCTAAGGGGAGACCCTCTAGTGAATAGTCGGGGGCAGGGAGTGTTTTTAGTATGTTTAGAATTTTGGTGGAAAAGAACTCTGCCAGTTTGTTACACCTGCTACCCGAGGGGTCGGAAAAGGGCAGTGGATCTGGCACTTTTAGGAGTTTTTTGACGATACAAAAGGTTTCCCTCGAAGTTAGCGGAAGCTTGGATTTTTTTTACAAAGAATTCCACCTGGGTTATTTTTAGGTTAACTTTGTAGGACCTGATGGCCTCTTTGTATTCTATTTTCTTGTTATGGGCCCAGTCTTTTCTCCATATGCGTTCAAGTTCTTTGCATTTTTCTTCAGGATGTGGAGTTCAGGGGTGAACCAGGGGGATTTAAAGGTTCCATTTTTTTAATGATAGGATTTTTCTTGGTAGTACGTGGTCTAGTGAGTTTCCTATCCAGGCAGAGAATTGCTCTTCTGCTAGGACTGGGTGAGGTTCGAATGGGGGGTGGTGCTTTCGAGTTCGTGTTTCCAGTCCTCCGAGGCTAGTTTTGACCATGGGCGTTCAGGGGGACGGGGTGTGGGCCCTCCGGGGGGTTCGGTGTTGGTTTGCCAATGGAATGGGACAAGGAAGTGGTCTGACCAGGGGATGGGGAGGGGCTTACTCGTTTTTAGTTCGATTATGTTAAAAAAAATGGGGACTAATAAATGGCCTGTCACACAATATGAACAATTTGACAAATGAATAAATCTGATAGGTTTTATTTTTTGTCAGAAATAAATCTGATAGCTAGTACGATGTATTATGAGTAGGTCTTGTCCCTTGGTATGAATGCGTAAGCTGTGTTTTGTCTCTGGGTTGCCATCATTGTGCAGAGTTTCATCACTTGACGATAATCTGCTGCTTTGTCTTAAGCTAGGAATAAATCTTCAAGATTTTTTATGGACTACAAAGTATATGCTTAGTCTAGGTTTTGTTTGAGGCTATGAACAACCAACAAGAAACAGTACGAACCTGGCTCAATGGCATGAACCTTGACGGCTCCGAACTCCAACTTTCATTGAATGCCAAGTCACTTGGATTGACCTTGAACACCAACCTCACTCACGAGGAATTCTTTGCCAAAAAACAAAGATGGCTTGGAACCAGCTCGACTTCAGAACTGCTCTTCATGGCCTCAAACACTTGCATTTTGATGGTGTAACCCCTTCTGCATGACGTCTGGGACTCCACACGGGCATCCCTTTTAGGCATCCCACACACTGCAGCCCATCTCATTCAGGGCATGAAACATTATTATATATTTTTATTATATCATCCCCATCCTGATGGAACTCCATTGGCTCCCGTTGCCAGCCCGCATCGTCTCCAAAATCAGCGGCATCGTTTACAAAGTCAACATAAACAGCATCTCCACTTAACTTGCATACAAACTCACCATCTCTCATGGCCAGGATACAATCAGACTATAGCCTTAGAAGTGTAAAAAAAAAAAATAATCAAGGCAGTAGGACTTTTCAATCTGTGCAACCACGATCTGGACCAACCTCCTCCTGTCCATCAGGACCATCCCAACGCTGCTCCAATTTAGGAAAGAGTTAAAGACTCACCTCTTTAAAAAGCACTACATCACAATGCATTAACTATCCACAACCCATCTGCGGCCCCTATCACTCATTGACTTTACGCTAGTCTTTGATCATGTAGAGTGTTCTGCTGCTTTTTGGCTATGTTTGCGCTATAGAAATACCACATCCCTAAATATGGAAATACAGGGCAGATTCTGAGTGGCTCTGCTAGATTTAATCTCATGCAATAAATAACGTCTACACGGTTTTATAGTGTACTCTGAATTATTTTTTTCAGTCTTGTCTCAAGCTAATAATATGTAAAGTAGGCCCTGTTTTGCACTACGGATAAATCTACTATATTTTGCCTGTTGACAAACCAATTTCTCATTACTAATATGACAGTCTGATACCTCAGATTGTTTACAATCAGACCTATATGACAAATAGCAAAGTATGTTTTTACCCCTGGCACTTACTTCTGGATATTGGGATCTGGCAGGTTCTCTCGGTGAATGACCATGTGGGCATGGAATGTTGCCTTTAAGGCAAAGCGGCGATGGCAGGTAGTACATTCGTAGCCTTTCTCCTTGTGCACGTCCATGATATGCCTCAGATAAAGCTTTCCTCTAGCAAACGTTACCTACGAAATGAAGTAACAGTGACTGCAAGGTGGTGGTGGCCATCTACATGCAAAGAACTGGCCCATTTTTAGAAATGTAGTGATCATAGAGATAAAGGAAACGAATACTTATGCTACAATATCTATCTCAGTTAATTTTAGTATGAACCCCTTTAACAAAAGAGTGGAGTTTAAGAAGAAAAGAACATTACTTCCCTTTGGAAACCTGCTTTCTGATAGAACATTCAGCTTTTGTAGATTCCTAGTTGTACCTGCTCACAAGGCAACAGACCGTGTTCAGATGCCACTGGTGACTATTTTGGATCACTTTGAGGTGGAAACGTATAATGGAGCTGAAAGAGGAGGTCCCCTAATAACCTCATACTGAGGAACTGGAGGGGAGAAATTAAACTGCATTTCTGGTTGATGCATACTCTTCCTACAGGTTCCTCACCTTATGGATACTTCCTTCTAGGCTTCAGACCGATCCAGAATAAATATGTTGCTTGCCCTGTGTAAGCATCTGCTCTTGGCATGTAGTGCTGTAGATTCACATGCTCTGCATTCTCCTGCCATCTAATGTTGGGCTCAGGCGCATGCAACTTGTTTTCCTTCTAGGAAGTCTTTCAAGTAACAAGGTATTAGTGACTACTCCTGTGACTGGTAATGCAAATGGGCATCAGCTCCACTGTTAGATTAATTTCCGCATAGATGGAGCATAGAAAAGAAAAATAGATGACCATGCAGAAAGAGAAAAGAACGTCTGCAACAACCAGAGGTTTCCGGGAAGGATGGTGGGTGCATGTGAATAGACAGCACTACATGCCACAATCGGATGCTTACAGGGTAAGTAATGTTACGTTAGTGGCATAAGTAGCTATCGATCTGCATGCTCTGAGTAGACTGTAAAGTAGTACTCCCCTTAGCAGTGGGAAGCTGGAGGATGTTGAAGAGGACTGAAAAAGTGTTTGTAGCGTAGCTTAGCCAGCCATTGCTAGTTAGCTTGTCACAATGTCTACACAGTAATGTCTGGTGGACTTGTGTGGAATGGACAATGTTGCTGCCTTACTTATTTCAGCTATGGAGTGTTGCCAAGGATGGCCATTGAGGTCTCCTTCTTGCGAGTGGAGTGCGTTCTGAGTGGGGTAGGCAATTGTCTTTTGGCTTTAGCGTGGCAAGTCTGAATACACATCATAAGCCATCTGTCTAGGCCTCCTCCGGTGTGGTTTGATGAAAGCGACAAACAGATACTGAGTTTTACTAATGGATTTGATTCTGTCAATGTAGTACATGAGGGCACACTTGACATCCAGAGTATGGTAGGACCTTTCTGCCATGAAGTGTGGCTGTGGTAAGTAAACAGGCAGCTATTTGGTTTGATTAACATGGAAGGGGATACCACCTTTGGCAGAAACTTTAGGTTGGTCCAATAAAGTACTATGTCAATATGAATTTGGAAGAAAGGTTCCTCCAGGGTAAAAACTTGAAGCTCGCTCACAGGCCTTAAAAACATGATAGCAACTAGCAAGGCAACCTTCCAAGACAGGAACGGCACAGGGCACTAGTGGAGGAGTTCAAAAGGAGGGTCCATAAATCTAGTTAGTACTTTACGAAGGTTCGAGACAGAGGCTGGAGATACCATGGGCAGGACAACCCTTTTGAGCCCTTCCATGAAAGGTTTGATGACAGGGTCTGTGAACAAGGAAGAGTTATTGCTAATTTGTAAGTAAGCTATGTTTGAGGCTAGATGAAGGATACAGAAATGTAAGCAAATTCCGATGTCTGAAGCTGATGAAGGTAGTAGACTCTGGCTTGGAATGATGTTTGTGTGGATCTGTGTGTTTTGGAAGGCAATAGTGGACAAACCTTTTCCAATTTGCCACATAGCAGGCCTGTGTAGTTAGTCTACAGGCCTCTTTAAGGATAGACACACATTCTGCAGGCGACCTAACTCTAGGACCTCAGGAGCCAGAACACAAGATTGAAATACCTTGGGTCCAGATGCCTGATGGTGCCTTTGTTCGCGTGAGAAGGTTTGGCTGTTTGGGTAGTTTTCTGTGGGCTACCACTGACAGGTCCAGAAGGGTTGTTATCCCAAAATTTGAACATCAAGTAATACCAGAGTTCCGATCATGTGCAAGACTAATATTTTAATAATTACTAATTTAAAAAAACACGAAGGTGTTTTTTTGCACAATTTTCAATCCAAGATTCTTTTTGGTGGGAGAGGAACTTGAGCTCTTTCGCCCAGTTTTTTAGGCAGAAGCTCTCAAAACTTCTGCTCTCAAAGTAATTTTTTTTTACAGTTTATGTCTTTCGCATGATAATATACATTGTCCACAGAAATATTATTTGCCATTTTACCATGTATATTCTACAGCCTAAACAATAAATGTACATTATTTTGGGAGTGTTCCATTTTATTTTAACACTTCTCTCTACCTCTCCTGATTCCTTTCCCCCTATCTTACAGCTGAAAAAGAATGCATCCTGGCAAAATTTCCACCCTGTAACTGAACAGGAAGTCCTCAGAATCATCTCCAAACTTAAGCCTTCTTCGCACTCCAAAGATCCTCTCCCCTCCAGCCTCGTCCATAACCTCAAACACATCATCACCCTTTACTGGACTTCAATCATTAACTCCTCCTTTGCCACGGGCATGTCCCCGACTCTCTCCAGCTTGGTCAAATCACTCCCATCGTCAAAAACCCATCTGCCGACCCGAATGAACAACTTTCACCCCATTTCGAACCTCCCCCTGCTATCTAAAGTACTGGAAAAATGCGCTTTCCGACAGCTTGATAATCACATCTACAATTTCCACCTCCTTGACCCGTTGCAATCCGGTTTCAGAAAAGGATGCAGCGCGGAAATGCAAATGCTACTTACCAGTATGCATCTGTTCTTGGCATGTAGGGCTGCTGACATTCATATCTGTGCATAGATCGCCTCCTAGTGTTGGGTCCGGATGATTGCACATTGTTGTCCTGGAAGAGTCTTCGAAGTATCACGAGATAGGTGGCTCCTCCCCTGGACTACAGTGCGCATGGGCATCGCCTCCATCCCCAGATTGTTTTTAGCCATTGGCCGAGATGGAGTGAACTATGTGAGTGATGCCCATGCTATGAGCATATATATATGAATACTGCAGCTGCTACAGGCGCCGGGGAGGAGGGTGGGCGATATGAATGTCAGCAGCCCTACATGCCAAGAACAGATGCATACTGGTAAGTAGCATTTGCAGTTCGAGGCATGTGGGCTGCTGAATTCATATCTGTGCATAGAATACATAGCAGTCCTCCTATTATTGGCGGCCGCCCGTGCCAGCTGCAGCAGTTTGAAAAAGTGTTTTGAGAACAGCCTGACCAACAGCTGCCTGCTGTTTAGAGTGCACGTCTACACAGTAATGTTTAGTAAAAGTATGTGTGGTAGACCATGTGGCTGCTCTACAAATATCTTCTAAGGGAATGTTCCCAAGGAAAGCCATAGAGGCCCCCAACTTTCTGGTGGAGTGGGCTCTTGGTGGAATTGTGAGAGTGCGTTTAGCCTTAGCGTAACAGATCTGAATACATTTCACGATCCACCTAGCGATACCAGCTTTGGAAATAGCGTTACCCTTGTGGTGTGATGCAAAGGCAACGAAGAGTTGCTTGGTCTTTCGAAATTCCTTCGTCCTGTCAATGTAGTACATTAGGGCTCTTTTAACGTCAAGGGTGTGGAGCATCCGCTCCGCCAGCGACTCAGGGTTTTGAAAAAACACTGGCAACTCAATTGTCTGGTTTATGTGGAATTGAGATACAACCTTGGGTAGAAATTTAGGGTTAGTGCGAAGCACCACCCTGTTAGCATGTACTTGGAAAAAAGGTTCTTGGATGGTGAGGGCCTGTAACTCACTAACTCTCCGTAGCGATGTAATTGCTACTAAGAAAGCCACCTTCCAAGTCAGAAACTGAAGCTCACAAGAGTGCAGTGGCTCAAAGGGAGGACCCATCAGCCTTGTAAGAACCACATTGAGGTTCCATTCTGGGGCTGGTGGTGTCCGTGGTGGAATGACCCTTTTGAGTCCTTCCAGAAATGCCTTGATAGCAGGAACTTTGAAAAGTGATAGGTGTTGCCTATTCTGGAGGTATGCGGCCATTGCAGACAGGTGAATGCGGATGGAAGAATACGCCAAATTGCATTGGTACAGGTGGAACAGGTAACAAATGATGTTCTGAATGGAAGCATCCAGCGGGTCAATGTCGTGGTTCGCACAATAAATGACAAACCGCTTCCATTTAGCCGCATAACATGCTCTAGTAGTGGGCTTTCTAGCCTCCCGAATGATGTCCATGCAATCGGGGGGAAGATTGAGGTAGCCAAACTCTAGGACCTCAGGAGCCAGATCGCCAGGTTGAGCTGTTGCGGATCTGGGTGCTGAATGTCGCCATGGCTCTGCGTCAGAAGGCTGGGTGTGAGATGAAGCCTTTGATGCGGTACCACGGAAAGTTCCAGAAACGTGGTGTACCATGGTTGGCGAGCCCACGTTGGAGCAACCAGGATGAGAGTCATCGAGTGCTGCCTGAGCTTGCGTGCCACCAGCGGTATCAGAGGTGCTGGGGGAAAAGCGTACGCAAATCTGCCTGACCAGTTCATCCACATCGCATTGCCCTGCGATTGCGGGTGTGGGAACCTGGCGGCGAAGCTTTGGCATTTTGCGTTCTCCTTTGTGGCGAACAGGTCTATCTCTGGATGACCCCACCTTTGGAAGTACGGTTGGAGTACTGATGGATGTATCTCCCACTCGTGCATTTGGTGGCTGTGCCTGCTGAGCAGGTCCGCCATCTGATTGTCCTTGCCTGGGAGATGCTCCGCCATGAGGAAGATGTTCCTCTGAATGGCCCACTTCCACATGCTCTGAGCCAGATGAGACAGCTGCGGAGAGTGTGTGCCTCCCTGCTTCTGAATGTAGTACATGGCTGTCATGTTGTCCGTCCGGATCAACACAACCTTGTTGCACAGATGTTGCAAATGCTACTTACCAGTATGCATCTGTTCTTGGCATGTAGGGCTGCTGACATTCATATCTGTGCATAGATCGCCACCTAGTGTTGGGTCCGGATGATTGCACATTGCTGTCCTGGAAGAGTCTTCGAAGTATCACGAGATAGGTGGCTCCTCCCCTGGACTACAGTGCGCATGGGCATCGCCTCCATCCCCAGATTGTTTTTAGCCATTGGCAGAGATGGAGTGAAGAATGAGAGTGATGGCCATGCTATGAGCATATGTGTATATATGAATGAACACTGCAGCTGCTACAGGCGCCGGGGAGGAGGGTGGGCGATATGAATGTCAGCAGCCCTACATGCCAAGAACAGATGCATACTGGTAAGTAGCATTTGCAGTTCGAGGCATGTGGGCTGCTGAATTCATATCTGTGCATAGAATACATAGCAGTCCCTCCATTATCGGCGGTCGCCCGTGCCAGCTGCAGCAGTTTGAAAAAGCGTTTTTAGAACAGCCTGACCAACAGCTGCCTGCTGTTTGGAATGCACGTCTACACAGTAGTGTTTAGTGAAAGTATGTGTGGTAGACCATGTGGCTGCTCTACAGATATCTTCTAAGGGAATGTTACCTAGGAAAGCCATAGAGGCCCCTAACTTCCTGGTGGAGTGGGCCCTCGGTGGGATAGTGAGAGTGCGCTTAGCTTTAGCGTAACAGATCTGAATGCACTTTACTATCCATCTAGCAATCCCCGCTTTGGAGATAGCGTTTCCCTTGTGGTGTGTGGCAAAAGCAACAAAAAGTTGTTTGGTTTTGCGGAAATCTTTCGTCCTGTCTACATAGTACATTAAAGCCCGTTTCACATCAAGTGTATGGAGCATGCGCTCCGCCAGCGTCTCTGGGTTTTGGAAAAACACCGGCAATTCAATTGTTTGATTCATGTGGAATTGTGATACCACTTTGGGTAGGAATTTAGGGTTAGTGCGGAGCACCACCCTGTTAGCATGTACTTGGAAGAAAGGTTCTTGGATGGTGAGCGCCTGCAGCTCGCTAACCCTCCGTAGCGATGTAATTGCTACTAAGAACGCAACCTTCCAAGTCAGAAACTGAAGCTCACAAGAGTGCAGTGGCTCAAAGGGAGGACCCATCAGCCTCGTAAGAACCACATTGAGGTTCCATTCTGGAGCTGGTGGGGTCCTTGGTGGAATGACCCTTTTGAGTCCTTCCAGAAAGGCCTTGATAGCAGGGACCTTAAAGAGTGACAGGTGCTGCCTATTCTGGAGGTATGCTGCCATAGCAGACAGGTGAATGCGGATGGAAGAGTACGCTAGATTGCATCGATACAGGTGAAAAAGGTAACAGATGATGTTTTGAATGGAAGCATCTAGCGGGTCAATATTGTGGTTAGCACAGTAGATGACAAACCTCTTCCATTTAGCCGCATAACAAGCTCTAGTAGTGGGCTTCCTTGCCTCCCGAATGATGTCCATGCAATCGGGAGGAAGATTGAGGTAGCCAAACTCTAGGACTTCAGGAGCCAGATCGCCAGGTTGAGCTGTTGCGGATCTGGGTGCTGAATGTCGCCATGGCTCTGCGTCAGAAGGCTGGGAGTGAGATGAAGCCTTTGATGCGGTACCACAGAGAGTTCGAGAAACGTGGTGTACCATGGTTGGCGAGCCCACGTTGGAGCAACCAGGATGAGAGTCATCGAGTGCTGCCTGAGCTTGCGTGCCACCAGCGGTATCAGAGGTGCTGGGGGAAAAGCGTACGCAAATCTGCCTGACCAGTTCATCCACATCGCATTGCCCTGTGATTGCGGGTGTGGGAACCTGGCGGCGAAGCTTTGGCATTTTGCGTTCTCCTTTGTGGCGAATAGGTCTATCTCTGGATGACCCCACCTTTGGAAGTACGGTTGGAGTACTGATGGATGTATCTCCCACTCGTGCATCTGATGGCTGTGCCTGCTGAGCAGGTCCGCCATTTGATTGTCTTTGCCCGGGAGATGCTCTGCCATGAGGAAGATGTTCCTCTGAATGGCCCACTTCCACATGCTCTGAGCCAGATGAGACAGCTGTGGAGAGTGTGTGCCTCCCTGTTTCAGAATGTAGTACATGGCTGTCATGTTGTCCGTCCGGATCAACACGACTTTGTTGCACAGATGTACTTTGAACGCCTTTAAGGCCATGAAGATTGCCATCAGTTCCAACACATTGATGTGCATCTTCCGTTGCTGTAGCGTCCATAGTCCTTGCACAGTGTAATGGAGTACAAGCGCTCCCCATCCCTGGAGAGAGGCGTCCGTTGTCAGGATAATCTGTGGGACAGGCTCTTGGAATGGTCGGCCCTTGCAAAGGTTTAGTGGATTCCACCAATGCAGAGAGTTGTACGCCCGACCGCTCACCAACACTAGGTCTGTCAGTTGCCCATGAGCCTGAGTCCACTGACGTGCCAGGCACTCCTGAAGCGGACGCATATGTAGTCTCGCGTGCGGGACAATGGAGATGCAGGAGGCCATCATGCCTATCAACTGCATGAACACCCTCGCTGGAAGCGAGTGTTGGGGTCTGAATCGTTGGATCAGCGCCTGGATACTGGCGATTCTCACTGAATTTGGCTGCGCAGTGGCTGCCAGAGTGTCGATTGTCGCGCCCAGATACTGTCTCACGTGGGCGGGCTGGAGATGGGACTTTGGGTAGTTCAGAGAGAATCCCAGATCGTGCAGGAGATGAATGGTGCGTGACACGTGGTCGACGCACTGCTGTTCTGTCCTTGCTTGAATGAGCCAGTCGTCCAGGTAGGGAAAGACGTGGACGTGCTGGCGACGGAGATGCGCCGCCACGGTCGCCAGGCATTTTGTAAATACCCTTGGTGCTGTGGTGACCCCGAACGGCAGAACCTTGAACTGGTAATGCTGGTTTAAGATTGTGAATCTGAGATACTTCCTGTGTGAAGGATGCAGGGGGATATGAAAATATGCATCCTTCAGATCCAGTGTAGCCAGGAAGTCCCCCTGTTGAAGCAGGGGAAGCACCTGCTGCAACGTGAGCATATGGAAGTGCTCCGAGAGGATGTACCAGTTCAGGGGCCTGAGGTCCAGGATCGGTCTGAGGGACCCGTCCTTTTTGGGGATGAGAAAATAGAGGGAGTAAACCCCTGTTCCCTGTTCTTGCAATGGAACGAGCTCTATCGCCCCTTTTTGCAGCATGAGTAGAGCTTCTTGCTGCAACAAGGTCAAGTGCTCGCTGGACATAGGACGGTTTCTTGGCGGTATGTCCGGTGGAATGGACGTAAGCTCTAGACAGTACCCGTACTGGATAAGAGACCTCACCCACCTGTCTGTGGTGATGGACTCCCACGCCGGCAGGAACTGCTGGAGTCTCCCCCCGACTGGTGTTGTGTGGTCGGGGGGCAGTGACAAGACGTCACTGCTTGTTGGTGGTGGTGGACCTGGAGCCATTGTTTCCACGTCCCCTGCCCTTGACATTATTGCCTCTGTAACCACCTCTGCCCTTGTTGTTAAACGAGGCTTGGGTGTTACCCTTGTAATATTGTGTGGATTGGGATGCCTGTCCTCTTGAGGTGCCTTTTGAATTTGAGCGGCGAAAGGAGCCACCCCGAAACTGCTGACTTTGTAAAGCCCCCATTGACTTGGCAGTTTCCTGGTCTTTTTTCATTTTTTCCAGGGAGGCATCCACTTCAGGGCCAAACAGATGGTCAGGATTGACTGTTTGGTTTAGTATAGTAGTCTGGATGTCGGGTTTGAACCCCGAAATCCTAAGCCAGGCATGGCGTCTAAGCAACACGCTTGTATTGATAGCCCTGGAGGCCGTGTCTGCCACATCCAGTGCACATTTGATGGATGCGTTAGTAATGAGTTTACCCTCCTGAATAAGCATCTCCCCTGCCTCCTTGTATTGGTCAGGTAGGTGTTGTAGGATGGCCTCAAGTGTGTCATAATGTGCCCTATCATAACGTGCGAGCAGGGCTTGGGTGTTAGAAATCTTCCAGATGTTAGCTGCCTGTGCAGCGATCCTTTTGCCTGAGGCTTCAAAGATTTTCGACTCTTTATCTGGGGGAGGAGCGTCACCAGTTGTTTGAGAGTTTGCCCTCTTCCGAGCGTTGGAAACGACCAAGGAGTCCAATGGCAAGTGTCCCTTGATATACGTTGGATCTGTGGGTGCTGCCCGATATTTCCTGTCGATCCGAGGGTTGACCACACGCGCCCGTGTGGGTTCCCTGAAGACCTCTGCGGCATGCTTGAGCACCCCCTTAAGCATCGGCAGCGTTTTGACCGACTTTTCAGCCACCGAGAAGGTGTCGAACAAGAAGTCCACATCCACGGGGTCGGAGTGTAGTTCGACGTCGTGGTTGGCCGCAGCTCTCTCTATCAGTGCATTGAAGGCCGCCGAGTCTTCTGTAGGGGACGTCTTGGCGGCGAAAAGCTGAGTGTCCTGACCCGACTGCGGGTCCTCGTTGTCGGCCCCGGTGGTCCAGGGCACAGGCTCCTCCTCCGGATCCGAGTACGCCGGATAGGTGTACTCGGCATCCTCCTCGTCGGCATCGACTGCGACTGAATGCGCCGGCGAGTGCCCCAGGGCCTGGGGGGACACAGGTTCCACCATAGCCGAAGATCCCGCAGAGTCCTTCTTGTTTTTAAGAGGGATCTTAAAGGGTTCCAACGCCGGCTCCGTCGTGATCTTCCTCTTGAGGAGCGACAGTTTTCCGGTGTTGGCGTCGATGAACACCGCACGACGTTCCTCGACCGCAAGTGACTGGAGTCGAGGCTTTGGCACCGCTGAGGCAGCGTTGGGTGTCAATGGTTCCTTAGCGGGTCCGCCCGGCTTCGGCGCGAAGGCCTTCGGCGCCGACTTGGGCGGGAGAGTGAAACGGATAGGCTTGTGGCCCGCGGTAGTCTGAGGCGCCACAGTGTCCTGAGCGGGAACCACCCCGGCTTTTCGAATCCGCTGCAAGGATTCCGCCACCTTCTTTGTGAAGGCTGGAGAGGGCTGGACTGGCTCGAGCGAATCCTCATCCTCGAGATCCACAACGACAGAGGGCACTTTCTTCGGTGCCGGCGGCCCATGCCCATCGGCGTCGTCGCCCTGACGTTTCTTCGGAGCCGTCTTCGGGTCCACGACCCCTTTCGGCGCCGATGCAGCCGCATCTGAGATCTTCGCCTTCGGCGCCGACCCGGATGGTTTCGGGTCGGCCATTTTGGCGCGACGCTTCTGGTCGGCCATTTTGGATGCCTTTGTATTTGACGCCTCCAGAACCTTCATCACCTGCGCCACTTTCGGTTTCGGTTTCGGATCCGATGGCGCGTGACCAGTTGGCTTCACTTTCGGTTTTATCAACTGAAGTGATGGTTCCGAAATGTCCGTGACCGGGCCCGGAGGCGGGGACGTAGGACTTATAGTGAGATCTTGGGTAAGGCCCGAAGGCGATCCCTCGACCTGGGCCGTTTGAAGGGGTATAACCCCTGAGTCTGGTCGGGGATGCTCCTCCTCTGAGCTATCCCCCATCGTGGCACAAGCCTGATCGTCGTCCCCTACCTCGTCGGAGACTTCGTCAAAGTCCTCCTCACCCGCGTCGTAGGTCTCCTCATCGTACACGGGACCGGAGTCCGAGTCTTGCGCGTCGTCTTCTACCTCGACAGATTCCTGGAAAATGTCTTCTGGAGGGGGCGCCGCAGCCGATAGTTGAGCCTGGAGTCGATTGGCCCGGCGAATTTTCAATGTCTTCTTGCTCCGGAATTTCGAACACGCCATGCAGGTGTCCTCGCGGTGATCCGGCGACAAGCAGGTATTGCACACAGGGTGCACGTCGAGGTGCGAATATTTTGAGTGGCACAGCGGACACTTTTTAAATGGAGTCCGCTCCATGGCTAGAGGTGTAATGTAGGCCCGTCCGCGCCGAAGGCACGTGGAAGGGCAGCAAGAAATCGGAGCTGAGAGTCAGAAAGAAAACCCGCACGCAACTATACCGACGCCCAGCCTAAAGACCTTTTGGTCTCGAGTAGAAATAGAACAACTATCGGTTCCGACAGAGGGAACCGAAACACATCCGAACCCAATGGCGGAAAAAAACAATCTGGGGATGGAGGCGATGCCCATGCGCACTGTAGTCCAGGGGAGGAGCCACCTATCTCGTGATACTTCGAAGACTCTTCCAGGACAGCAATGTGCAATCATCCGGACCCAACACTAGGTGGCGATCTATGCACAGATATGAATTCAGCAGCCCACATGCCTCGAACACTTTGAATGCCTTCAAGGCCATGAAGATTGCCATCAGTTCCAATACATTGATGTGCATCTTCCTTTGCTGTAGCGTCCATAGTCCCTGCACTGTGTAGTGGAGTACATGCGCTCCCCATCCTTGGAGAGAGGCGTCCGTTGTCAGGATAATCTGTGGCACTGGCTCTTGAAGCGGTCGGCCCTTGCAAAGGTTTTGTGGATTCCACCAATGCAGAGAGTTGTACGCCCGACCGCTCACCAACACTAGGTTTGTTAGTTGCCCATGAGCCTGAGTCCACTGACGTGCTAGGCACTCCAGGAGCGGACGCATGTGTAACCTCGCGTGCGGGACAATGGCGATGCAGGAGGCCATCATGCCAATCAACTGCATGAACACCTTCGCCGGAAGCGAGTGCTGAGGTCTGAAACGTTGGATCAGCGTCTGAATACTGGCGATTCTCACTGAATTTGGCTGCGCAGTGGCTGCCAGAGTGTCTATCGTCGCGCCCAGATACTGCCGTATATGGGCGGGTTGGAGATGGGATTTTGGGTAATTCAGTGAGAATCCCAGATCGTGCAGGAGCCGAATGGTGCGGGACACGTGGTCGGCGCACTGTTGTTCTGACTTTGCCTGAATGAGCCAGTCGTCCAGATAGGGATAGACGTGGACGTTCTGGCGTCTTAGATGCGCCGCCACAGTCGCCAGGCACTTTGTAAAAACCCGTGGCGCTGTGGTGACCCCGAAAGGCAGAACCCTGAACTGGTAGTGCTGGTCTTGAATAGTGAATCTTAGGTACTTCCTGTGTGAAGGATGCAGGGGAATGTGAAAGTATGCATCCTTGAGATCCAGAGTAGCCAGGAAGTCCCCCTGCCGAAGCAGGGGGAGAACCTGCTGCAACGTGAGCATATGGAAGTGTTCTGACAGAATGTACCAGTTGAGGGGCCTGAGGTCCAGGATGGGCCTGAGGGATCCGTCCTTTTTGGGGATTAGAAAGTACAGAGAGTAAACTCCTGTTCCCCTTTCTTGCAGAGGCACGAGCTCTATTGCCCATTTTTGCAGCATGACTTTGACCTCCTGCTGCAACAAGTGCAAGTGCTCGCCGGACATAGGACGGTTTCTTGGAGGTATGTTTGGCGGAGTGGAAGTAAGTTCCAGACAGTAACCGTATTGGATGAGAGACTTGACCCACCTGTCCGTGGTGATGGATTTCCACGCGGGCAGGAACTGCTGGAGTCTCCCCCCGACCGGTGTTGTGTGGTCGGGGGGCAGTGACAAGGCGTCACTGTTTGTTGGTGGTGGAGGACCTGGAGCTGTTGTTTCCACGTCCTCTGCCTTTGACGTTGTTGCCCCTGTAGCCACCTCTACCCTTGTTGGTGTATGAGGTCTGGGTGTTGCTTTTATAGTACTGCGTGGATTGTGATGCCTGACCCCTTGAGGTGCCTCTGTTAGTGGAGCGGCGAAAGGAACCACCCCGAAACTTCTGGGACTGTAGGGCCCCCATAGACTTAGCAGTGTCCGTGTCTTTCTTCATTTTTTCAAGGGTTGCATCCACTTCAGGGCCAAACAAGTGGTCTGGATTAACTGTTTGATTTAAAATGGTTGTCTGAATGTCTGGTTTAAAACCTGATATTCTAAGCCATGCATGCCTACGCAGCAACACACTAGTGTTTATAGCCCTGGAGGCGGTATCGGCCACGTCCAGTGCGCACTTAATGGAAGCATTAGATATTAGCTTCCCCTCCTGAATTAACATTTCAGCTCCCTCTTTGTACTGATCAGGTAAGTGCTGCAGAAGTGTTTCTAGGGTGTCATAGTGCGCCCTATCGTAGCGTGCAAGTAGGGCTTGCGTGTTTGAAATGCGCCAAATATTAGCTGCCTGCGCAGCAATACGTTTTCCTGAGGCTTCAAAGATTTTTGATTCTTTGTCTGGGGGAGGAGCATCACCCGTGGTCTGCGAGTTTGCCCGCTTGCGTGCGTTGGATACCACCAAAGAGTCCAGCGGCAAGTGTCCCTTGATGTACGTTGGATCAGTGGGCGCTGCCTTGTATTTTTTGTCAGTACGAGGATTGATGACTCGCGCCCGGGTGGGCTCCCTGAAAACCTCAGGCGCATGCTTCAGCACTCCCTTGAGCATAGGCAATGTTTTGACAGTCTTTTCAGCCACCGAAAAAGTGTCAAACAGAAAATCGACATCCACTGGGTCCGCATGGAGGTCTACATCATGATTGGCCGCAGCTCTCTCAATTAGAGCATTGAAGGCCGCAGAGTCCTCTGTTGGAGAAGTTTTTGCTGCAAAAAGCTGCGGTTCGTGTCCTGGCTGAGGGTCCTCAGGGTCGCCTCCAGCAGACCATGGTTCATTGACCTCCTCCGGATCTGAGTACGCTGGATAATTGTACTCCTCCTCCTCATCTCCGTCACCCTCCCCAGCGTTAGAGTGAGTTGGTGAGAGATCTAGGTTTTGTGGAGATGCAGGCTCCATAGGGGCAGAAGTACCCGCAGAGTCCAACTTCTTTTTGAGTGGAATACGAAAATGTTCCAATACTGGCTCCGGGGTGATTTTCCTTTTAAGGAGAGAGAGTTTGCCCGTGCTGGCGTCGATGACAACCTCTCGACGCTCCTCGTCCACGAGTGGCTGGAGCCGAGGCTTCGGCACCACCAATGACGCTTTAGGCGTCGGCACCAGCTTCAAGGGCACCCCGGCTCCCTGTTTTGGGGCGAAAGCCTTCGGCGTCGTCTTCGGCGGCAGCGTGAAGTGGATCGGCGTCTGCGCCTTTGCCGGCTTTTGTGGAGGCTTCGGCACCACATCCTTCGGTTCGGGAGCCAATGTTTCCTTCCGAATCCGTTGAAGGGACTCCGTGACCTTCTTGGTAAAGGACGGCGAGGGCTGGGCCGGCTCGAGCGATTCTTCCGAGTCCGGAGTCGGGTCGGCGATCAAAGGCACGGTCTTCGGAGCCGACACCTCACCACCCTTGGCCTTGTCGACCGGATTCGGCGCTGCAAGAGCTTTGGGGTCGTCTTGACGCTTCTTCAATGCTTTTTTCGGGTCATCGACCTTCTTAGCGTCGACGCGGCTCTTCAGAGCGTCGACCATCTTCGGCGCCGACGCAGCCATGTCGGGCGTCTTCGCCTTCGGCTTCGACACCGGGGTCTTCGGGTCGGCCATCTTGGCGTGGCTCTTGATCTCGGCGGCCATTTTGGATTTTTTAGGCGCTGAGGCCTCTGGAGCCTTTGGTCCCACCATTGCGACTTTCACTTTCGGTTTCGATACCGGTGGTGCGGACCCTGATGGCTTCACTTTCGGTTTCTGTACCGGGAGTGGCGCATCACCAATGTCCGTGGCCGATCCCGGAGGCGGGGCCGTGGGACGAGTATTGAGGTCCTGGGCCGTATAATGGGGATTGACCCCTAAGTCAGTCTGAGGATGCTCCTCCTCTGAGCTACCCTCTACGGTGGCAATGGCCCCGTCGTCGTCCCCTACCTCCTCGACTACTTCCTCAAACTCCTCGTCTCCCGCGTCGTAGTTTTCATCTTCCGACGCCGGGTTGGAGTCTGAAACTTGTAGGACATCGTCGTCATCAACGTCTTCTTCAAAGATGTTGGCCGGCGGGGGCGCTGATAGCTGGGCCTGGAGTCTTGCGGCCCGACGAAGCTTGAGAGTCTTCTTACACCGGAACTTGGAGCAGGCCATACACCTGGCCTCAACGTGGTCCGGCGACAGACATTTGTTGCACACGGGGTGCACGTCGAGGTGTGAATACTTTGAGGTGCACACCGGGCACCTTTTGAACGGAGTTCGTTCCATGTCTGGAGCGTCGTGTAGGCCCGTCCGCGCCGACAGCACGCGGAAGGCAGCAAGTGTTCGGAGCCTAGAATAAACAAACCCGAACGATGGACAATACCGACGCGAATCCTAAAGACCTTTTGGTCTCAAGTTAGGAAAGTTAAACAACTATCGATTCCGACAGAGGGAACCGAAACACATCCGAACCCAATGGCGGAAAAAAACAATCTGGGGATGGAGGCGATGCCCATGCGCACTGTAGTCCAGGGGAGGAGCCACCTATCTCGTGATACTTCGAAGACTCTTCCAGGACAACAATGTGCAATCATCCGGACCCAACACTAGGCGGCGATCTATGCACAGATATGAATTCAGCAGCCCACATGCCTCGAACCAGCCATGCTCAAGATTGTCGACGACCTCCACAGGTTCCTTGACAATGGGGAGTCCTGCCTTCTCATTCTCCTTGACCTCTCCGCTGCCTTCGATACAGTTAACCACGCCTCTCTACTTAACTCACTCGAAACCCGTTTCTGCATCGACAGTCTAGCCGTCAAATGGTTCTCCTCCTTTCTCCAACACAGAACACAACAAATCAAAATCAAGGACTGCTTCTCCAACCCAACGTAGGTCTCCCTAGGCGTACCCCAGGGCTCTATTCTCTCTCCCTCCCTCTTCAACATCTTTATGGAACCCCTTACCCTCATTCTGAAACAAGCAGGAATTAACTACCATCTCTACCCGGACGACACCCAACTGTACTACAAGATCAAATCCCACTCCGATATTATTCACCTTAACAATGCCCTGAGTATTATCCATTCCTGGTTCTTCTCCAATCACCTCAAACTTAACCCTAATAAATCCGAAATCATTCTCTTCTCACCATAAAACAACTAGCTCCCCATCCAAGGCTGGCTCTCTGACCTCAATGCACTGAACTGCTCGCTCTCCTTATCTAACTCAGCAAAATCACTTGGCTTCAATATCGACAACAAACTCACTCTTAACAACCACATTAAGAACGAGGCAAAAGGAGCTCTTTGCACTCTCTGGCATCTTAAAAAACTCAAACCCTTCATTCCTTCGGACGACATTAAATGGGTTGTCCAATCCCTAGTCCTCTCCAAAATAGACTATGGGAATGCTATCCTCACTGGAATCCCCAAAACACACCTTGCCCCCCTCAGATCTGTGCTCAACTCTGCCGCCAGGCTAATCACCGACTGCAAACGCTTCGACCACACCACCCCAGCCCTCAAGGCCCTAAACTGGCTACCCGTTGAGGGAAGATCTGCATACAAGACAGACTGCATTACACATAAAGCCCTCCACCAACAAACCCTGCTATATCTCTCCGACAAACTTGAATAAGCGGCTGCTCCCGGCAGACGAGAAGCTCAAATGCTCTACTTCTCGTCCCCCCTATCAAATAGGAGCTCCACACAATCCTGCTCCTTCTCCGGAAACGCCCCGATCATCTAGAATGCCCTCCCCAGAGACCTGCGCTGCAACCCCTCGTACCACAGCTTTAAAAAAAGACTTCAAATCCCACCTTACCTCCAAAAACTGGGGTCCGTAATCGCTGCATTCAACTCTTTATTCATCCCCAGTCATTTATTCCCCCCTGACAGTCTTTTTCTGTCTGACTCTTCCCCTCTCTCTCTCCTAGACTTTCTCTCCACTCGAATGCTACCCTCCCTCTTTTTAACCCTTACCTCTAGCTCCCCCTCAATCTCCCCCAAACCTGTCGCTCCCTTCTCCTCTCTTTTGCTCCCTCCAACCCTATTTCACTCGATTTTGTTCTTCGCTTCCTCGCCTTAACAGCCCCGATTTCTCCCTTTCCCACTTTCCTAATGTGAGCTGTGCTGCATGTTTCGGACTACATAAACGAAAGCCTTGTCCCGGGTAAAGGACCCTTCTTTAGCTCTCTTGCCTTTTTTTATTGTTTCTGTGCTAACAGTCTGTTGTGTCATTCTGTTCTATTCAGGGCCATAACGTTAGCCTATTTGCTTATTTAAGAAGTGTTTTAATGTGTAATGTCTGTATATTTTTTGATCCAGCTGAATCTACTATACCGACTGGAATCTTAATGCTCATGTAAAGCGCTCTGCTACCCCCGGGTCTTGCAGCGCTATATAAAACTTTTCAAATAAATAAATAAAAATGTTTTAAATGTTCACAAAATGATAATGATAATGATGATGATGATAATGATATTTATAAAGCGCACAAATACCAAAATGGTGTCTCGGCGCTAGAACCATGAGCAGATCCCCAACCAGCTCCCTTCACTGAAACAACCAGGTTTTCAAGTTTTTTCTAAAGCTCAAAAGAGAACTGGCATTTCTGATCTCGGATGGCAGCAGGTTCCACAGTTTAGAAGTGCCATAATGAAAACTCCGCCCTCCCCACTACAGGGTCCGAATTTTCGGCACTGTAAGTAGTTTAGCACCTGTGGAACCAAGTGATCTACCTGGCTGGCACCACCTAAAAAGCTTCTGCAGGAACAACGGGCCTTTCATTGTCAAGGCCTTAAAAGCCACACAGAGTGCCTTGAATTTAATCCGTTGCCCCACTGGAAGCCAGTTCAACTTCCGGATTTCTTCAGAGATGGATTTATGCCAGGAGAGGCTCAGCAAAAGGCGAGCGGCTGAATTTTGGACCGCCTGCAGTTTCTTCAGACATTGCTTCTGGGCATTCAGATAGAGCTTGTTACAATAATCCAACTTAGAGTGGATCAAGGAGGAAATAACCACTTTCTTAGTTTCCTCAGGGATGTAGGGAAGTAGGGAAGTACCTTTCTGATCTTTTTTATCAGGAAGTGCGACGCAGACACAATGGCATTGGATTGTTGCATGAACGTCAATCTATTATCAATCAAATTGCCCAAGTTTCTTGTCTTTGCCGTTGGAATGGGCGGCGAGACCATTTCTGCAGGCCACCAAAGACTACTCCAGGAAGGTTTTAAATTGCCGAAAATCAGCACTTCCGTCTTCTCAGAATTAAGTTTAAGGCAGTGACTACTCATCCAGATGTTAATGGCGGCCATGCAGTTGTGGAATTGCACAGCCGGGGAAGCTCTGTTTTTTATGGGCTGCAACCACAATCTGAGAGTCATCTGCATATGATGTTAATGAGAATCCATAATCTCTGATCAACAAAGCAAATTCAGTGACATAGACATTGAACAACAGTGGACTCAACAAACTACCCTGCGGAACACCACAAGGCAGCACGTAAGGCTCCGAATTGAACTCATCGAGCGACACCGTTGAGCTTCTGTCCTGGAGGAGCTTTAAGAAACATGGGCACAACACAGGAAACATAAATAATTGAGACATATCCATACAAGGATGATTGTAGAAGACATTAATAGACAGTTTGTGCCATGGTAATGTAGGGGTAATTGAAGAGGAGCAAAAAATAAGCAAGGGCCGTTGGGAGAAAATTAGACATGCTATGTCTATGAGGGTTGAGTGGCTATTGGGTAGATGCTGCACAAGGTAACAAAAAGATGCAGTGGAAAGTAACCATTGTTATCATTAGTTGGTATATGGATGGGAAAGGTAATGCATCTTCGTTAAAAATAAAACAATAATTTGACAACCCCAGACTCGGCCATTATTTATTAATCATTAATTTGTTCTCTGCCTTGCTCTCCAATTGTCATTGCCAAGCTCCCAAAAATGTTCACTATTAATTAGAACCCTGAAAACCAAGTGAAAACTGGAGTCCTGTATGAATTTTCATAAATGCTACAGGCTAGATTTTGCCAAGGGATGTAACAAACTTTGTAAACCAAAGGGAATAGCTATGGATTGCAGGACCCATTTTAAAGCTTGATTAAAATGAATTCTACATGGAAGTAAGATGTGAAAATGCTTTGCGGATACCAACCAAAGAAGGGATTTGCAAGAACCGCACTTGCAATTAGACAGGACATTTCGGACATGCGCAATTGTCAGACCAGTCCACAGAGTGTCATGGTTCAGATGAATAGGTCAGGTTTTGATATTACCTCTCTGCACCAGCTTGCAACAGAGACTCCGCTCCACCCATGTTCATTATATTGAAAGCATAATTAAGTATGACGTTTCAAGCTACCTGGCATCTTTTGCAGCTATACTTGTGCAGCTCAACATCTGCACCCCCGTCTGAATTCTCATCGTTTTCATCCGAGGAGATCCCTATCTTACTCAGGAAATCATCCCTCTGGTGATCATCCATTAGAGCGATATCCTGAACGGAGGAAAATAAACAAGTCAGTAAAAGCCAATAGCCGCTTTTTCACCTTTTAGACAAATACATATCAAATACTTCACACAAAACTACTTTTACAGGCCATTCAGCAGAGCAATACCCTGCAGGAAAGGCTGTGTAAGCAAATGATAGCTAAATGCACTATAATGCAGCACCAACCAAATATTGTACTATATTAGGATAGGTAAAAACAGGGATTGAGGGGAGGTAAAGCACTATTGGGCAAATGGTCCACTGCATGGTTTCGAAAAGCTGAGCAATCATGCCCTGTATTAATTTGGCCTGCCGTCTAGAGAATTCCACAACAGCAGTTTACCAGCTTAGCTCCACTGATGTGGAGTGGAAGTGGATGTTCACCCGAAATGGAACCCCAACCTGAGTTAGTGTAGTTTAGCTCCATCCCAAGCGAAAGAATAACTGATGGATGTGGTACAGGCCTTTTCAACTGTACCACTAGGAGAAGACTGCCTACTGGCTCACCCTGTTCGAGGTCTCCTGAAACCCCCATAACTGGGTGTTACATGCCAAGCCTCATCTCTGGGACAGGCATAGGTAATGTGTGCGTGTTGCAGGTGAATTATTGCAACAGTAAGTGGTGGTATCTTTCTGGGACACCATTTGCCTAGGTGCACCAGATGGTGGTCTTCCTGCAGGCTGTGCATGGTGCGTACAACAGCATGCATATCCCATTTCGAAGGGCCCCTCCCTGAAACCAATCCAATTTTTTGTATGGGAGATTTCCCATCCTCCCCCTTTGTTCGCTGTAGGTTTCCGCTACTGAGAAGAAATCTACTCCGATTCCCCTTCATGTGTTGTTGGCTGTCACCTTACAATAGGGCTGTGTGTTATTTGGATTAACAAAACCCTAAAACCAGTCTGACTGAGCTACAGGCTCCTCTGGAACTGAGCTGACTTTGGGCCCCATAAGCACTTAAATACAAGAAACAAAGAAAATGGAAATACTTTTCTAGCTGACTGGGAGAAGACTTTGAACTAGGATTACAGCAGATCCTTGCTTGGTTCATGCTTCAGGCCCTACCCATTAAAAAGAGAATAAAAAGCTGACTTTTAAGCCAGTACCTTGTACATCAGGAGCCGAGTCTTTACCAAAAACAAAACCTTTGCTAGCACTACTGTCCAATGTATCTGCCTAATGCTGCTCTCTCCTGTTATGGTCCTCTGCCTGTAAGTCTGCTAATCTCCCAGCAAAATCCTCACACCCTAATTGCCTCCTGTTGGACATTTCAGTGCCCTTTCAATACATTTCTCCACTGACACACACTACACATGCAACTGCCACAAATGAAGATAGAAAGCCCCTATCACCAAACAGCTGCTTCCATTAAGCTGAAGGGCAGCATTTGGAATTACAAGTTCATGCTATTATATGTAGGCTCATCCTTTCTCAATTTCTCAAGCTTTTGTGCCAGAAAGACCATAGTGAACTCTCTTTTCACTTACTTGTTGAGAGCCAATGATCTAAAATTAGAGCTTGCATTTCCATTGCTCTTTTGGTATGAAAAAATATTTGAGCAAATCCCTATATCCTACTTACTACAGAATGTCTTTAATGGCCTGTTTTCAAAATCATCAGCAAGATGTTTGCTAAAGGCTCTTCTTTGGAAACTTCTATTCTGAGGGATGTTTAACTGAAAACTCTTAAATAGAAGAATGTATCACATTTGCACCATCTGCAAGGCACAGTGTCAGAGGTCAGTTTCTCACAGTTCAGGAAATAATATATCAAAGCAGCTTCCTCCGAGCTTCAGACACACCTGCACCTAAAGTAAGACCTGCTGCTTTTTCTATGACTTGTATCCCTAGATGGCTTTCTCAGTTAGTGCTGCCTCAGAACTTATGTATATTTGCCAAATTCACCTTTTAATCTATTTTAAAGTAAAACATTGCTCTTATTTAGCTAACAGTCTGAAAGATTGGGCAGTCTGCCCATTTAATGGAATGTTCAAAACCTTGGACCACACATCCAAAGATAAGACACATCTTGGGCCAGAATGATGCCCGGTTGCTAAATAGATAATGAAACCCCAATTAGAACCATCTGAATGAAGTCCATCTTGTATGATGTGCGTGGACAATGGCATGCTATTAGTTAATTCACGGGGTAGGCCCTAAAAACTCCAGGACCGGGGTCCAATAGTCAATACAGAAAAACGGTGGTCCTGGTTAATTTACAAATTGTATGTTAAATCCAGTATTTATAACAAAATAGTACCCACCATAGATTCATTCATCATACATAAAGAGCAATTGAAGTAATATACATTGAATCAAACGTGTGTTTAGTATGCATTTAATTGTGCATAGTTAGTATTGACGCATTTTTACTTTGCGAGCTATTGAGCTTGTATCCAAAACACATGAAGAACTAAAATGCAATTATATATTCATTACATTTACATGTGCTCTCAGAAGGAAGAAAAGGGAAGGTGTGCAAGTTGTGAGGGACCGGGTAAAGGTGGTGTGACTGGTTTAAGAACATCACGTAGAAATCAAGATGCCTTTACAATCGTTAGGTACATGGTTCCAAATATGCATCAAACATAGGTTAAAATTCATTAATTTCCTTGTGGCCTATGTTGTGCTTGAGTGGCGTAGTCTACGTTTCGACCCCCAAAGTACGCTGTAAGGGTGACTGTTGCCTCATGTTGGGGTCTTCATCAGGACTAAGAGTGGTGAGAGCCTATAAAGATAATAAGGGAATCAATCACCTCTATATTATGAAAAGAGTGGGTACATATATTACACTATATATTCGGTGAAAATTCATTAATTACATACATCTTCAAGACGGTAGTGGTCTTTACCGTCTGGGAATGGGCATGGTGGTGCTCCTGAGAAATCTGTTGGAAAAATTAATAAAGACTGAAATTCAGTCGCTAGCTAGCACACGCTGCTAGACAAGGAAAGCTCTGGCTAGAAAGGGGAACTTACTTATGGGACTGCTCCTAGCACGTATAAACGAGTTGCTCCAGGCTTGTGTCCTGTTATTCACAGATGCTGGGCGCGCTGTGTGGAAACATATTGAAAAAATAAAATAAATAAATAAATAACCCCACGGGGTGTAGGCTATCGTTTGTTTCATAGAAAAGAAAAAGCCGTTTGAATGCCTCGATAAATGCACAGAGCCGCTAAAATGGTAAAGGAGCTCCTTTACAATAAGATGGGTCATGCGCTACAAAACGCGCTAAGCAAAGATAAATAATCATCCCAAGAATGGTGTTCAGCTTAGACAAACGTGCACAGTCTATCGTGCAATTTGATGAGTAATCGCATATGCAAGTTAAGTGAATAAAGTAACGGAGTCGAGTGACATTGGAACATATTTTTTACGCGTGCCGCATGTGAGCCGATCTCTCGGTGTGACGGCTAGAAAGTGATCTAAAAATAATAGCGGGTGCACGCGAAGGCTTGAATCATCCTGGTCTGCTGGCAGCAAGACTTACTTTTATCCTGCCTTTCGTGGTCCGACCTCTTGGGTTCTGGATTCAAAGTGAACAACTCGCGGTGCAGCCGCTGGATGTTAGTCGGGTTGTGGGCTCGACTTCAAAGGACCAATCACTGTCAGGACGGGGCTTTAAACGCCGGCTTTTGCTGACGCATCTAGCGTGAGGAAGGGAATCTCTGTAAAGAGCGATTTGGCATGTGGGGGGATGTCTGTAAAGTGCCAATCTACCCAGGATGGAGAGTCGTATCATGGTGAATATCCATATTATTGGTAAATCATCAGGCTATATTATGACTACATTCACAATCGAACAGCATGTAGTGCATTATGGTGTGACTGCATTTCCAAATGAACATTGATGTTACATTATTCAAAAACAGGAAGGACAATCAACACAGTTCAAAGCTTTACATGAAGGTTGATAGTTATTGTTGGATGTCATTAAGGAAACAGTTATAGTCTCTCACTTCCCATTACATGGTGTAAGTCAATGTTAGTGTTACAGATTACCAATCAGTGCTATCGCAGTCTTTAGCAGCCACTAGAGTCTGTCTAAAAATATTCTGGTCGTATCAAGAGACCAAGTTTTACCAATTGTCTCAAACTAAATATATTCAATACAAATCTAGTGGTTTATTCAGAATGTCAAAATGGCCTATTTTAGCAAGATATCAATCTGGGTTTAGTCCGGCCATTTGGGCAAAATTGGCATCCATTTCATTGAGTCCATGGCTTACAGTTTTCAATAAATGCATCCATTTACATTCCCTGATGTTCATTATAGAGTTCACATTGCCCCCACGTGGTCCCAGAGTGATCTTTTCCAGGACTAACCATCTCAGTGATTCAGGAGTGTGGTTGTGTTCCTTGAAGTGTTCCACAAGTGGTGCTCCAACTGTAGAGCATCGGATTCTGCTGGAATGCTGAAAGATTCGGTTTTTTACTTTTTGTTTAGTCTGTCCGACGTACATCAAGTTGCAGGGGCATAGAATGGCGTAAATGACTCCACTGGTGTTGCAGTTTGTAAAAGATTTGAGATCTATAGTCAGTTCATTGTACACCAGTTGTTTAGTTTCCCAGCAAGTTGGACATGCTTTGCACGTTGTACATTTGAAGTGGCCCACTACATCGGGGAGGTTCCACATCCGTTGTAGAGTGGGTGCTGCAGGGCTTTCCAACATTGAGCGTACTACATGATCCTTTATGCTTTTCGCTTTTTTAAAGGCATGCATCGGAGGGTCCGGGCTGTCTAGAGTATCTGCGACAAGATTCCAGTGTTTGTTCACTATTTTGCGTATTGCATTACTCTTGGTACAGAATGTGGTCACACAGATCATACGTGATTTTGAAAGGTTCCGTGTCTTTGGTATTAAAAGGGAAGATCGATCTTGGTACCAAGCTCTCTTTCGTGATCTCTTTACCAGGCGTTGCGGATATCCTCTGTCCACCAAACGGGTGATTAGATCATCAGATTCTTTGAAAAAATCTTCTTTGCGGGAACAGTTCCTCCGTAAACGGAGGAATTGACCAAAAGGTAAATTGTCCCTCAGGGCCCTTGTGTGGTGACTAGTATACCTTAGAAGTGAATTCCGCTCAGATGGTTTTCTAAAGAGGGTGGTGTAGAGGTGGTCATTGTCCACTTTGATGGTGATGTCGAGGAAGTCAATAGATTCTGTGCTCATCGTCATGGTGAACTTGATATCCTCTGATTGAGTATTCAACCATGCTAAGAATGCATGTAGAGAGCCTTCATCCCCTGTCCAAATCATCAGGACATCATCGATGTATCGATGCCAGGTGGAGATCATGTCACGGTAAGGGTTGGTTGCTGCCAGTATGCATTCCTGTTCATATTCAGACATATAGATAATCGCCAGGTCCGGTGCAAATGCAGCCCCCATAGCGACTCCCTTGCTTTGAATGAAGAATTTGTTTTGAAAAATGAAGTAATTTTTGGTCATCGCAATTTCAAGTAGGTCCACTATGAATTCAGTGGGGACTGTGGCCGGTTGATCTCGTCTTTCAAGAACTCTCTTGATACAGTTTAATGCAGGTCTTTGGGGTATGCTGGTGTAAAGTGAAATGATATCCATTGTCACCAGGATTTGGTTGGTCTTATTGAAAGGTGTTTGGTCTATGAAATTGATGACTTGCATAGTATCTCTGAGGTACGTAGGGGTTGCCTCTGCCAGTGGCTTTAAGAAAACATCAACATATTTGCATAATGGTTCCAGGAGCGAACCGCATCCTGAAATGATAGGGCGTCCAGGTGGTTTCAGTGGGTTCTTATGGACTTTTGGGAGTACATAGATTGTCGGTGTCCTTGGCTGTTCCACATTGAGGTATAACAGTTCTTTGTTCGTAATAAAGCCCAACTCTAGGGCTTGTTTGGTCAGTGCTTGGATCTCCTTTCTGATTCCCGGGGTCGGGTCGCCCATCACTGGTCTGTAGCTGATGCCATCCATCAATTGGGAATGGATTTCCGACTTGTAATCCTCTGTGTTGAGCATGACAATGGAGCCCCCCTTATCCGCAGGTTTTATTACTATGGACTTGTTGTTCTTGAGGGATTCCAGTGCTATCTTTTCACCTGCTGTGATGTTGTATTTCACATATGACTTCTCTTTTAGTACTTTAAGTACATCCCTTAACACCACACTTTCATAAGTCAATATTTTGTGAGATACGGCGGCCATACTTGGCATGAATGTAGAGGGTGGTTTCAGATTGGTAAAGGCAGTCGTGATTGCTGTAGGTTTGTTGGTAAAAAAGTTTTTTAATCTGAGTTTTCTGAAGAATCCAGTTAATTCTGCTTGTAGATTGAATCGATTTGGATGCGATGTAGGTACAAATGATAGTCCCTTGCAAAGTATGTTTGATTCATTCTGCGTTAATGTGTAACTGGAAAGATTGATAATGGGGCTATTATTTTGACTGATCCTTGGCATTACCACCTGTAGGTCTTCCTCCTGGTGGTTCTCTCCCCGTGGTCCTCGGGTTGGAATCTCACCTGTTTGTTGGTCTGGCCTTGTTGCCTTCCACCATCCCAATTCTGCTGGTTCTGGCCTCTGTTCGAGCGTCCGCTCCATGCCCCTCTGCCTCTTCCTCTCGGTGGTCTCCATTGAGTATCTCCTAAAAAAGGCGATTGGGGTCCACTCATGTGTTGCTGGGGGGGTTGGTACCATTGGTCTTGCTGATTATAATTGCCACCTGATTGGTTGCCCTCGTTCTCACTGTCTCCACTGTATGATGAGTCAGAAAAGTTGGTGAATCGTCTGCCTCTGTATCCCCCACGTCCTCTGTTTTGAAAGCGGCCTTGGTTGTCCTGTCTGTAGTAGTCCGGTTGCAAGTAGGGATATGTCGGACAGACTAAACAAAAAGTAAAAAACCGAATCTTTCAGCATTCCAGCAGAATCCGATGCTCTACAGTTGGAGCACCACTTGTGGAACACTTCAAGGAACACAACCACACTCCTGAATCACTGAGATGGTTAGTCCTGGAAAAGATCACTCTGGGACCACGTGGGGGCAATGTGAACTCTATAATGAACATCAGGGAATGTAAATGGATGCATTTATTGAAAACTGTAAGCCATGGACTCAATGAAATGGATGCCAATTTTGCCCAAATGGCCGGACTAAACCCAGATTGATATCTTGCTAAAATAGGCCATTTTGACATTCTGAATAAACCACTAGATTTGTATTGAATATATTTAGTTTGAGACAATTGGTAAAACTTGGTCTCTTGATACGACCAGAATATTTTTAGACAGACTCTAGTGGCTGCTAAAGACTGCGATAGCACTGATTGGTAATCTGTAACACTAACATTGACTTACACCATGTAATGGGAAGTGAGAGACTATAACTGTTTCCTTAATGACATCCAACAATAACTATCAACCTTCATGTAAAGCTTTGAACTGTGTTGATTGTCCTTCCTGTTTTTGAATAATGTAACATCAATGTTCATTTGGAAATGCAGTCACACCATAATGCACTACATGCTGTTCGATTGTGAATGTAGTCATAATATAGCCTGATGATTTACCAATAATATGGATATTCACCATGATACGACTCTCCATCCTGGGTAGATTGGCACTTTACAGACATCCCCCCACATGCCAAATCGCTCTTTACAGAGATTCCCTTCCTCACGCTAGATGCGTCAGCAAAAGCCGGCGTTTAAAGCCCCGTCCTGACAGTGATTGGTCCTTTGAAGTCGAGCCCACAACCCGACTAACATCCAGCGGCTGCACCGCGAGTTGTTCACTTTGAATCCAGAACCCAAGAGGTCGGACCACGAAAGGCAGGATAAAAGTAAGTCTTGCTGCCAGCAGACCAGGATGATTCAAGCCTTCGCGTGCACCCGCTATTATTTTTAGATCACTTTCTAGCCGTCACACCGAGAGATCGGCTCACATGCGGCACGCGTAAAAAATATGTTCCAATGTCACTCGACTCCGTTACTTTATTCACTTAACTTGCATATGCGATTACTCATCAAATTGCACGATAGACTGTGCACGTTTGTCTAAGCTGAACACCATTCTTGGGATGATTATTTATCTTTGCTTAGCGCGTTTTGTAGCGCATGACCCATCTTATTGTAAAGGAGCTCCTTTACCATTTTAGCGGCTCTGTGCATTTATCGAGGCATTCAAACGGCTTTTTCTTTTCTATGAAACAAACGATAGCCTACACCCCGTGGGGTTATTTATTTATTTATTTTATTTTTTCAATATGTTTCCACACAGCGCGCCCAGCATCTGTGAATAACAGGACACAAGCCTGGAGCAACTCGTTTATACGTGCTAGGAGCAGTCCCATAAGTAAGTTCCCCTTTCTAGCCAGAGCTTTCCTTGTCTAGCAGCGTGTGCTAGCTAGCGACTGAATTTCAGTCTTTATTAATTTTTCCAACAGATTTCTCAGGAGCACCACCATGCCCATTCCCAGACGGTAAAGACCACTACCGTCTTGAAGATGTATGTAATTAATGAATTTTCACCGAATATATAGTGTAATATATGTACCCACTCTTTTCATAATATAGAGGTGATTGATTCCCTTATTATCTTTATAGGCTCTCACCACTCTTAGTCCTGATGAAGACCCCAACATGAGGCAACAGTCACCCTTACAGCGTACTTTGGGGGTCGAAACGTAGACTACGCCACTCAAGCACAACATAGGCCACAAGGAAATTAATGAATTTTAACCTATGTTTGATGCATATTTGGAACCATGTACCTAACGATTGTAAAGGCATCTTGATTTCTACGTGATGTTCTTAAACCAGTCACACCACCTTTACCCGGTCCCTCACAACTTGCACACCTTCCCTTTTCTTCCTTCTGAGAGCACATGTAAATGTAATGAATATATAATTGCATTTTAGTTCTTCATGTGTTTTGGATACAAGCTCAATAGCTCGCAAAGTAAAAATGCGTCAATACTAACTATGCACAATTAAATGCATACTAAACACACGTTTGATTCAATGTATATTACTTCAATTGCTCTTTATGTATGATGAATGAATCTATGGTGGGTACTATTTTGTTATAAATACTGGATTTAACATACAATTTGTAAATTAACCAGGACCACCGTTTTTCTGTATTGACTATTGGACCCCGGTCCTGGAGTTTTTAGGGCCTACCCCTTCTTTACTCCCACTCTCTGAGCAAGAGCAGTCTTGCGAGGGTTCTTTTCTTCTGAATATAATAGATCATTTTTAGATTAGATCTGTTTTGGGTATAACCAGGGGGCATCAGCATGGAACTTGAGACCCTGTCTTATACTGAAGATTATATAAAAAACCTGATTGGGGAGGATACAGGGACTGCCTTCCTGACAACCAACAGCGCTAGTGTAGACTATTCACTTAATGAAAAGATAAATAAACTTGAACGTCTCGAGAAAAAACTGGTACGTACCAAGCTACATGGACATTTGCTCACAGGGTACCTCAGATCCAATATCATCCCAACGGGGTTACAAGTCAGAAACGAACCAGCTATATTCGTTGATAATCCCAAATTTAAAGAGGGTTTTAGCTTTGTGGCCAACAACTGCTCCCGGCACTGGATGGTGCTGGGAGTGGAAACTGCTAAGGATCAAGTAGAACAACTCACCAAGGAAATCCAGGACCTCAAAGCAGAGATCGAGAGCCACTCAGCATTTGCGGATGCAAAAAACACCCTTGAGAAACTAAATAAGACCCTGAAAGACTTTGATGTGGAGACTCAAACAAAAAAACTAGAGAAACTTGCAAAGGACATCCAATACTACGATCGAAAAAAGACATATCCCTACTTGCAACCGGACTACTACAGACAGGACAACCAAGGCCGCTTTCAAAACAGAGGACGTGGGGGATACAGAGGCAGACGATTCACCAACTTTTCTGACTCATCATACAGTGGAGACAGTGAGAACGAGGGCAACCAATCAGGTGGCAATTATAATCAGCAAGACCAATGGTACCAACCCCCCCAGCAACACATGAGTGGACCCCAATCGCCTTTTTTAGGAGATACTCAATGGAGACCACCGAGAGGAAGAGGCAGAGGGGCATGGAGCGGACGCTCGAACAGAGGCCAGAACCAGCAGAATTGGGATGGTGGAAGGCAACAAGGCCAGACCAACAAACAGGTGAGATTCCAACCCGAGGACCACGGGGAGAGAACCACCAGGAGGAAGACCTACAGGTGGTAATGCCAAGGATCAGTCAAAATAATAGCCCCATTATCAATCTTTCCAGTTACACATTAACGCAGAATGAATCAAACATACTTTGCAAGGGACTATCATTTGTACCTACATCGCATCCAAATCGATTCAATCTACAAGCAGAATTAACTGGATTCTTCAGAAAACTCAGATTAAAAAACTTTTTTACCAACAAACCTACAGCAATCACGACTGCCTTTACCAATCTGAAACCACCCTCTACATTCATGCCAAGTATGGCCGCCGTATCTCACAAAATATTGACTTATGAAAGTGTGGTGTTAAGGGATGTACTTAAAGTACTAAAAGAGAAGTCATATGTGAAATACAACATCACAGCAGGTGAAAAGATAGCACTGGAATCCCTCAAGAACAACAAGTCCATAGTAATAAAACCTGCGGATAAGGGGGGCTCCATTGTCATGCTCAACACAGAGGATTACAAGTCGGAAATCCATTCCCAATTGATGGATGGCATCAGCTACAGACCAGTGATGGGCGACCCGACCCCGGGAATCAGAAAGGAGATCCAAGCACTGACCAAACAAGCCCTAGAGTTGGGCTTTATTACGAACAAAGAACTGTTATACCTCAATGTGGAACAGCCAAGGACACCGACAATCTATGTACTCCCAAAAGTCCATAAGAACCCACTGAAACCACCTGGACGCCCTATCATTTCAGGATGCGGTTCGCTCCTGGAACCATTATGCAAATATGTTGATGTTTTCTTAAAGCCACTGGCAGAGGCAACCCCTACGTACCTCAGAGATACTATGCAAGTCATCAATTTCATAGACCAAACACCTTTCAATAAGACCAACCAAATCCTGGTGACAATGGATATCATTTCACTTTACACCAGCATACCCCAAAGACCTGCATTAAACTGTATCAAGAGAGTTCTTGAAAGACGAGATCAACCGGCCACAGTCCCCACTGAATTCATAGTGGACCTACTTGAAATTGCGATGACCAAAAATTACTTCATTTTTCAAAACAAATTCTTCATTCAAAGCAAGGGAGTCGCTATGGGGGCTGCATTTGCACCGGACCTGGCGATTATCTATATGTCTGAATATGAACAGGAATGCATACTGGCAGCAACCAACCCTTACCGTGACATGATCTCCACCTGGCATCGATACATCGATGATGTCCTGATGATTTGGACAGGGGATGAAGGCTCTCTACATGCATTCTTAGCATGGTTGAATACTCAATCAGAGGATATCAAGTTCACCATGACGATGAGCACAGAATCTATTGACTTCCTCGACATCACCATCAAAGTGGACAATGACCACCTCTACACCACCCTCTTTAGAAAACCATCTGAGCGGAATTCACTTCTAAGGTATACTAGTCACCACACAAGGGCCCTGAGGGACAATTTACCTTTTGGTCAATTCCTCCGTTTACGGAGGAACTGTTCCCGCAAAGAAGATTTTTTCAAAGAATCTGATGATCTAATCACCCGTTTGGTGGACAGAGGATATCCGCAACGCCTGGTAAAGAGATCACGAAAGAGAGCTTGGTACCAAGATCGATCTTCCCTTTTAATACCAAAGACACGGAACCTTTCAAAATCACGTATGATCTGTGTGACCACATTCTGTACCAAGAGTAATGCAATACGCAAAATAGTGAACAAACACTGGAATCTTGTCGCAGATACTCTAGACAGCCCGGACCCTCCGATGCATGCCTTTAAAAAAGCGAAAAGCATAAAGGATCATGTAGTACGCTCAATGTTGGAAAGCCCTGCAGCACCCACTCTACAACGGATGTGGAACCTCCCCGATGTAGTGGGCCACTTCAAATGTACAACGTGCAAAGCATGTCCAACTTGCTGGGAAACTAAACAACTGGTGTACAATGAACTGACTATAGATCTCAAATCTTTTACAAACTGCAACACCAGTGGAGTCATTTACGCCATTCTATGCCCCTGCAACTTGATGTACGTCGGACAGACTAAACAAAAAGTAAAAAACCGAATCTTTCAGCATTCCAGCAGAATCCGATGCTCTACAGTTGGAGCACCACTTGTGGAACACTTCAAGGAACACAACCACACTCCTGAATCACTGAGATGGTTAGTCCTGGAAAAGATCACTCTGGGACCACGTGGGGGCAATGTGAACTCTATAATGAACATCAGGGAATGTAAATGGATGCATTTATTGAAAACTGTAAGCCATGGACTCAATGAAATGGATGCCAATTTTGCCCAAATGGCCGGACTAAACCCAGATTGATATCTTGCTAAAATAGGCCATTTTGACATTCTGAATAAACCACTAGATTTGTATTGAATATATTTAGTTTGAGACAATTGGTAAAACTTGGTCTCTTGATACGACCAGAATATTTTTAGACAGACTCTAGTGGCTGCTAAAGACTGCGATAGCACTGATTGGTAATCTGTAACACTAACATTGACTTACACCATGTAATGGGAAGTGAGAGACTATAACTGTTTCCTTAATGACATCCAACAATAACTATCAACCTTCATGTAAAGCTTTGAACTGTGTTGATTGTCCTTCCTGTTTTTGAATAATGTAACATCAATGTTCATTTGGAAATGCAGTCACACCATAATGCACTACATGCTGTTCGATTGTGAATGTAGTCATAATATAGCCTGATGATTTACCAATAATATGGATATTCACCATGATACGACTCTCCATCCTGGGTAGATTGGCACTTTACAGACATCCCCCCACATGCCAAATCGCTCTTTACAGAGATTCCCTTCCTCACGCTAGATGCGTCAGCAAAAGCCGGCGTTTAAAGCCCCGTCCTGACAGTGATTGGTCCTTTGAAGTCGAGCCCACAACCCGACTAACATCCAGCGGCTGCACCGCGAGTTGTTCACTTTGAATCCAGAACCCAAGAGGTCGGACCACGAAAGGCAGGATAAAAGTAAGTCTTGCTGCCAGCAGACCAGGATGATTCAAGCCTTCGCGTGCACCCGCTATTATTTTTAGATCACTTTCTAGCCGTCACACCGAGAGATCGGCTCACATGCGGCACGCGTAAAAAATATGTTCCAATGTCACTCGACTCCGTTACTTTATTCACTTAACTTGCATATGCGATTACTCATCAAATTGCACGATAGACTGTGCACGTTTGTCTAAGCTGAACACCATTCTTGGGATGATTATTTATCTTTGCTTAGCGCGTTTTGTAGCGCATGACCCATCTTATTGTAAAGGAGCTCCTTTACCATTTTAGCGGCTCTGTGCATTTATCGAGGCATTCAAACGGCTTTTTCTTTTCTATGAAACAAACGATAGCCTACACCCCGTGGGGTTATTTATTTATTTATTTTATTTTTTCAATATGTTTCCACACAGCGCGCCCAGCATCTGTGAATAACAGGACACAAGCCTGGAGCAACTCGTTTATACGTGCTAGGAGCAGTCCCATAAGTAAGTTCCCCTTTCTAGCCAGAGCTTTCCTTGTCTAGCAGCGTGTGCTAGCTAGCGACTGAATTTCAGTCTTTATTAATTTTTCCAACAGATTTCTCAGGAGCACCACCATGCCCATTCCCAGACGGTAAAGACCACTACCGTCTTGAAGATGTATGTAATTAATGAATTTTCACCGAATATATAGTGTAATATATGTACCCACTCTTTTCATAATATAGAGGTGATTGATTCCCTTATTATCTTTATAGGCTCTCACCACTCTTAGTCCTGATGAAGACCCCAACATGAGGCAACAGTCACCCTTACAGCGTACTTTGGGGGTCGAAACGTAGACTACGCCACTCAAGCACAACATAGGCCACAAGGAAATTAATGAATTTTAACCTATGTTTGATGCATATTTGGAACCATGTACCTAACGATTGTAAAGGCATCTTGATTTCTACGTGATGTTCTTAAACCAGTCACACCACCTTTACCCGGTCCCTCACAACTTGCACACCTTCCCTTTTCTTCCTTCTGAGAGCACATGTAAATGTAATGAATATATAATTGCATTTTAGTTCTTCATGTGTTTTGGATACAAGCTCAATAGCTCGCAAAGTAAAAATGCGTCAATACTAACTATGCACAATTAAATGCATACTAAACACACGTTTGATTCAATGTATATTACTTCAATTGCTCTTTATGTATGATGAATGAATCTATGGTGGGTACTATTTTGTTATAAATACTGGATTTAACATACAATTTGTAAATTAACCAGGACCACCGTTTTTCTGTATTGATTAGTTAATTCACAGCTTAAATCTACTCATCTTGCAAGAGCTCTACCATCTTCTCTACCAAACTGCGCAATATGCACTGATTTGAGGCCAAATTACTGGACACATTTATGGACCTAAGAGTGAAAGATCTGGAAGAAAAATCCTTCTTCACTGTAGTTTTTATTCATTCGTATTCCAAATCTGTAGTGAAAGTGTCTTCTACCAGTGGCCAAAAATTATATGGAAATAGTACGCCCAAAAGAACAAGTTGCTTACCTTCGGTAATGCCTTTTCTGATAGAAACGCTATATAAACACAGATTCGTCACTTAGTGGATTTCCTCCTCCTCCTTCATTTACTCAGGTCATGCAGCTCTGCACCTGGTTTGTCTCATCCAAGATGTTAGGTAAAGGCCACTATATCTGCACCACCTCTGTGTGTGGACGTCAATTTCTTTCGTGTCTCATTCTGCACCGTCAGACACGAAGCCCACAGAAATCAGAATATATCACAGTGCAGATCTCTAGATTGGGATTTTATTAATAGATTATATGGCTCCATTCCACAGAACAGGGAGGAGGGTGGATCAGTGAGGAATCTACAGATAGACTCTCTATGACAAAAGGCATTACAGAAGTTAAGTAACTTGTTCTTCTGATAAAGACTTTAAACACACATACGAAAATCGCCAACTGTAAACCAGAGATAATCCATCATTTGCAACCACATGTTGCACCATCTGATACTTAAGATCTACCTTAAAGTGCAGATGAATGTGATCCCTTAACACGTCCACCCTGAAGAACCTCCGGCCACAAATCTCGCAGGTGTACTTCTTTTCTCCATGGGTCAGCAGGTGCTTGTTCATGTTGCTTCGGCATGAAAACATCTAATACAAAATGGCAAATTACAACTTATTCTGCATGCTGCCTTGCTACAGGACACACATGTTTTTGAGAAGACTAAAGCACAGAGGTTGGTATAATATAACAAAGCCACCGTAAAGCAACAGAAAAATTGTAGCTTGTGTTGGATCAGAGGATATGGGAGAAGTATGACAACCCTAAGCCAGCTTGATGAGTGCATCATCGGGAAAACAGAAATTTGGAATATCTAGGGCATTATGAATAATTGATCTGGTTTTGTTACATTAAGTAGCTGTTATCATAAATTAAAACACGAAGGCCCATAAAGTGTTTGTCGGAATAGGGTGAGGTATTTTACCAAACATGGTAAGGAAAATGCTACTTACCAGTATGCTCTGTTCTTGGCATGTAGAGCTGCAGAGTTACACACTATGCATAGATGGCCACCTAGTGTTTGGCCCGGATGTTTGCAGTTTGTTTTGTTGTAGAAAAGTCTTTGGAAGTCACGGGATAGGCGACTCCTCCTTTGGATGATACTGCGCAGGGGCATCAGCTCCATCCCCAGATTGTTTTTCGCCATTAGGGTAGTGATGGAGCTGTACAAGAGGTAGTGATGTCCATGTGATTTGTATTTAATTAAGATAATACTGGAACAGATAAAGGTAAGTGGGCGTGTGTAACTCTGCAGCTCTAAATGCCAAGAACAGATGCATACTGGTAAGTAGCATTTTCCGTCCGAGGCATATGAGCTGCAGATTACACACTATGCATAGATTGTATAGCAGTACCCACACTTAGCGGCGACCACCAGTATCTGTTGCAGTTGTTTGAAACAGTGTTTTTAGAACAGCATGGCCCACATTGGCTCGTAGTTTAGTTTGCACATCTACACAGTAATGCTTTGTGAATGTGTAAGGTGTTAGCCATGTAGCTGCTCTGTATATGTCATCTAAGGGAATGGTCCCTAAGAATGCCATTGAAGCCCCTATCTTTCTTGTTGAGTGGGCTTTTGGAGGAATTGTTAACGTACGTTTTGCTTTTTGGTAACATATTTGAATGCATTTAACAATTCATCTGGCGATTCCTGATTTTGATATGGGGTAGCCTTTATGTGGCTGTGAAAAAGACACAAAAAGTTGTTTTGTTTTATGAAAAGTTTGTGTCCTTTCGATCTAGTACAGCAGTGCTCTTTTGACATCTAAGGTGTGTAGAGCTCTTTCTGAGACTGTTTGAGGCTGCGAGAAAAATATGGGCAGCTCAACTGATTGATTTAGATGGAATGGTGACATGACTTTAGGATTAGTACGAAGAACTACTTTGTTATGATGCATTTGCAAAAAAGGTTCTTGAATGGTCAATGCTTGTAGTTCCCTAACCCTTCTGAGAGAAGTAATTGCTACTAGGAAAGTGTGGGACTTAACCCTTTTCCCAGAAATTTTTCGTTTTTTTACTCCCTTAATTTAGGATGCCCCCCATTGTAAAAAAAAAGGTATAGGCCTTGTGTAGTGGAGAAAGCCCTGTGTAATGTCAAACTAATGTTAAGGTGCAGGTGCTTTCTTCTCCTAACATGGCTGCCACTGACCCCTGCTACTGCAGCGCGGTCTTTGTGGGCGCATTCTAGTAGCCAGGAGCTGGCTAGAACCCTCAAACAATGTATCCATATTAGCCTGCCAGCCTGCCCATCGCTAGAATGGTGGAACCTCCTAGAAGCTCCTGGAACCTTCTGGAACAGGTGAGGTGACACCAACTGCCACTGCCAACTGTCAACTGGCACTATATAAGGAAAGGGAGGGAAACTTTCCTGTCAGATTGAGGGAACACTGACCTGGGGGAGAACTTACGCAGGAGTTTTAGGCAGTGGGGCCTAGTCAGGGACCTATGATACTGGGAGTGACAGGGCCTAGGTGTTGCCTTTCAAGTGTTGAGGAATCCTGAACTTACCCCCTGATCTGGCCCGGCGGGAGGGGAACCCAGAGTCCACTAGAAGTGACTGGCTGAGGAGATTTGATACCAGCCATCAACTCAATCCCCCTTTAAGGAACCAAGAAACTGGTATTTACAAGGGCGCAAGAAACCTGAAGCGCCAAGAAGAAACCTAACTGCTACAGGACTACTGGGGATCCACCAGGTATTGGCGCTGAGACATCCGACCTGCGTTCCCTGACGCCACCTGGGACCCTGCGCTAACCTGCCACTGTCGTGTGGCCTGTCCTGTGTGAACTGTGATCTGCTTTCACGTAAAAATTAACTGCCTGCTGGCTAAGCGCTCTTAACCCCTAGCGCTAGCACCCTGGACTACCTGTCCTGCTGGCGTTGCCTGAACTGCCTTATTTATGGGAATGCCCCCCCACCCCTGAGAGGTGCTATTGCTGTAACTAACCCTGATTGCTCAGAGCTGTTATTTGAGGACCTGTGGCCGCCAGGAGCGCCATTGTGAAACTGCCCAAGCGCTATATTGAGGACCTGTTATGCCCACCTGTGGGGTCCTGTGAAGCGCTAGCCACTGACCTGCCTGAGAAGCGCTATGAGCCTGCTGTCTTTGCCTCGGGTTAAGCGCTGCAATCTGGGCCAGCACTGCTGTCATCACCCCTGAAGCACCGGTGTCGATCGAGCGCTGTGACCCCTAAGGCACTAGAGATGCCCAGCGCCATCCTGCCACATCGCGCAGTGTCTGGAGAGAGAAGCGGCGAGGACCGACTTCTCAAACACTGAGGTGAAGAAGGGAGGTAGCAAGGCGATACTCCCGCCGCCGAATTGCTGAGAGGGAAGATCACCGTCGCAGCCCAGTGGATTTCGAAGCCATGTGTTGCCGTCGCGGCCTGGCGCTCTCTCGTTGGCGCCAGTGCCGCTTTCATCACCCCCCCGGCGGGCCCCCGGTACCAGGAGAGGGTCGCCGGACGATGAAGTGGGCCGCGTTAAGCTCAGAAGCCTTTATCACCCCTAACACGTGACGGGGGCACCGACACAAGTCCCGCCCCCGCCAGCATCTCTCCTGTGTGGTTGCCCGGCCCCCGGGGAAGCCCTGAATCGGCCCGAGGAGCATCAGGGAGGAGGGAGAAACCCCCTCTCCGCCTAGTCGCACCATCGGGGCCGGCCCTGACAGCCATACACCGGAGGTCTCCAAGGAGAGCCGGAGCCCTCCCCCCAGCCAATTGAACCGCCTGCGTGAGCCCCAAAGGGTCTGTGGGAGAATCTTCAGGCCGCGTGAGGCCTACCAGAGGGCCGGAACCCTCCCCACCAGCTGCGCACCCACGCAAGGGCCCCGGAGGGCCAAAGATTGAAGGTAACCCCCAGGGGAGGAGGGCAGGAGGATGCAGAAGGCCCGAGTTCGCCCCTCCCCTGGGGAACACTGTCAATGGGCCCGTTGGCCTCAATTATTTACAGGAGGCCCCCACTGAACTGGGCAGTAGCCCCTAGGGACTGGGTAAGAACCCTAAATTCCTCCTTGAGTGACTGGTCTGCGGGAGAAGTAGTCCCTGACTGTGGAATTGTTTTAGCCAGATGGCCTCTTAGCCGAAGCGGAGTTCCACGAGGGAAATGTGTTTATTCCGGGGCAAAAGGGTTTACTGAAAGGTCTACTCCTGGCTAATTAAATGTTTAATCCTGCTTAGTGCAATGCCTTTAGGAAGGCCCTTAGTTACTTAAGGAAATGTCTAAAATGGCCTTACTGCCAGAGAGCTGTAATTCAGCCTAATGCCAGGTTGTGGAGATGCAACAGTTGGGCTTTGAGTTTTCCCCTGCCTAATTTTCCATGACCTGTTTACTGTTCCTTAATGAACTGGTTGCCTCATATACTGAGACGGTCATTTTTACCTAAAGAAGGGTGAGCTTGCCGGAAAAGATGTTAATGTTAATGTTAATGTTAAGGGAAATTTGTTAAGCGCACTGTCACCATGAGTTTCCTGCCGCTGATAGGACACTGAGGTTGAACAAGAGGAGTTTAGTGGGGATGTGAAAAGAGCAGAGTTTTAAAATATTTCCTAAAAGATAGGAGGGAGCAAGAGGTCTTGAGTGAGAGTGGAAGAGAATTCCATAGCTTGGGAGCCAGGTGAGAGAAGCTGCGGCCGCCAGCTTTAGTGAGTTTAAACCGGGGGATAACTAGAAGCTGAAGGTGGGTGGACCTCAAGGAGCGGGGAGGACAGTATGGGGTGATCAGGGACTTCAGGAAAGCAGGGAAGGGACCAGTTAAGGCTTTGAAGACCAGGCAACAGACCTTAAAGGCTATTCTTTCACTGACTGGTAGCCAGTGTAGTTGATGTAATAGAGGTTTGGACGACTGCCATCTAGGGATTTTAAATGCCAGTCTGGCAGCCTGGTTCTGAATGATCTGTAGCCTAGCCAGCTGGGATTTGGGGAGGCCATGGTATAGGGCGTTAGAGAAGTCCAAACGGGACATCACCAAAGCTATTAAAACTTTTACCAGGGTTTCGGAAGTCAGAAGATGGGCAACTTTCCGTTTCCTGTATAGCTGGAACATACAGGAGGATGTTACAGCACTCACCTAGGCCTTGAGAGTGAGCTCAGAGTCAATAATGACCCGAGACTCTTTACACAGCCAGCGGGAGAGGGAGGTGACCCAAGCTCAGTTGGCCAGGACTGAGGGCCCCAATGGGGGGCACTTCTCCCAGGGAGGAGAAGCTCAGTTTTGCCAGGATTGAGCTTTAATTGATTTTGGTTCATCCAATGTTGGATGTGTGTCATGACCGCTTGGAAGTCAGGGGAGGTGAGGGGGAAAATAATTTGTAAATCGTCCGCGTAATTGAACACTGTGACGTCCCACCTACCTAGGGAGTGAAGGAGAGGTTGAAGGTATAAATTAAAAAGGAGGGGGGACAGAGAAGATCCCTGGGGGACCCCGCAGGATGAAGGAACACTGGTGGCGCTAAAGGGACCCAAGCTCACTGCTTGAGATCTACCCTCTAGAAAAGATTTGACCCAGGACAGGGCAGGCCCACAGACTCCGGCGGCCTCGACACGGTGGAGTAAGATGTTATGATCCACCGTGTCGAATGCCGCCGATAAGTCTAGTAGGACTAATGCCTGGGGGAGTCCTCTGTCAGCATTGCTTCTGAGGTTGTCCAACACGGCGAGAATCACAGCCTCAGTGGAATGGGCTGGTCTAAAGCCGGCCTGGTTTATTTCCAGGAAATTGGACTCCTCGATAAATTGCGAGAGGCAAGTAGTGACATGTGCCTCCAGGATTTTAGACAGGAAAGGCAAGAGGGAGATGGGCCGGTAGTTGGTGAGAACCGCTGGGTCCGCGCCAGTTTTTTTTAGCAGAGGCAGTTAGTTCTGTATAATGAGCTGTTGCACAACCTTTAAGGAAATGTTTGATATGCATAGCCAAGTTTTATATGCTTAGGGAAATGCACATTTTCACACGTTGCCTGATTTTCCCTGAAGCGTTTATTCCTGCAGAGTGAAATGCTTACTCCTACCTCCTGGAATGTTTACTGCTGTGTGGAGAAACATTATTTCTTGCCTCACAGGATTAATGTAATGTTCTATTGAAATGTTGTTCTTGCCAAATGAGCCGTTTACTCTTGGCTGAAAGCCTGGTAATCTTCCTAAAGGGGGTCTAAGGAAAAGTTCACCCTTGTTTGCTGAGGGGATAAAGGGAAGCCCACAGTTATCCCCTGAGGTAGATGTTTAATGTGGCTAAAGGAATGTCTGCCTCTGCTGAATAAGTCAGCATTATGCCCTGTTGGCTCCTGAATAAAGGGAATGTTATTATCCCTGCCTGATTCCTCGAATGTTATTCTGGCCGGAAGGAATGCTAGATTACCTGAAAAGGTGGTAGATCTTGCCTAGTGAACTGAGCCAGTGTTACCGGATGAAAGGTTGATGTATACCTAATGAAAAGTTCTTCTCCACTGTTGAACTGCTTAATGCCCCAATCTAGGAAATGCTCACTCTTGCTGGGAATGATTCTTTAGATGGCTAATCCTGCACAAGGGGATGTTTATTCTTAATGAAATGTTTTCTCCCATTTAGTGCCGTATTTACTGGAAGTCTACAGTTATTTATTTACATGTTCATTGCTGTGGACTATCATCCTTGTTTTGGTGAGAAGTGGGTAAAATGCCTACAGAACTAATAAGATGCCATGTCATTTAGTTGCCTTTGTAATGTATCCCTTACAGGTGCTGATAAGAAGCAAGGCTGAGGTCAGGCCTGTGGTTATCTATACTTAATATTATCTAAAATTCAATATTTATCTGATATTTAATATTTATTCCTCTGAGTATTTATTACAAAGTGTTGAAACATATGTATTCTGAAGTGATTGATACTGTAATTTTTGATTTTATACAAACTAACTGGAGTGGCGTCAATTGCGTGCCTATGTTACTGTCTCAGTGGATGTGTGTGCTGTATGGTCACTTTACACGTAAGCTTTCGGATGCCTACCCGCTCGTGCCATGCTACCCCCGGGGAACTGGTGACCCCAGTTCCAACAGAAAGCTACTTTTTCAGGTTAGGAATTGTAATTCACATTTATGTAATGGTTCGAAGGGAGGACCCATCAATCTTGTAAGAACAATGTTTAAGTTCCACATTGGTGCCGGTGGCGTTTTGGGAGGAATTATTCTTTTGAGTCCTTCCATGAAAGCTTTAATTACTCGTACTCTAAAAAGAGGTAGATGTTGTCTATTTTGTAAGTATGCTGCAATGGCAGCGAGGTGTAGTCTGATAGACGTGTAGGCTAAATTACACTTTTGAAGGTGTAACATCCTATGTGTTGAATAGACACGTCTAAGGGATTTACTTGGTTGTTTTGGCAGTATATGACAAAGCGTTTCCACTTAGCAACATAACATGCTCTAGTAGTGGGACGTCTAGCTTCTTTAATGATGTTCATGCATTCTGGAGGAAGGTTGAGGTAACCAAACTAGGACCTCATGAGCCAGATCGCTAGGTTGAGCTGAGCTGGGTCCGGGTGTCTGATCTCTCCATGGTTCTGTGTTAATAGGAGTGGAGATGGGTTTAGTTTTTGGGGTTGGACTACAGACATTTGCAACAGCGTGGTGTACCACAGTTGTCTGGCCCAAGTTGGAGCGACTAGAATGAGCGTTAGGGTATGTTGTTGTAGTTTGCGTACCACTAACGGAAGTAGTGGGAGAGGAGGAAAAGCGTATGCAAATAGTTTTGACCAGTTCATCCATATCGCATTGCCTTTTGGTGTGGGTATCTGGCAGCAAAGCTTGGGCATTTTGCGTTTTCGTGGGTGGCAAAGAGGTCTATCTGAGTTTGTCCCCACATTTGGAAGAACGGATGAAGAACTTGTGGATGAAGTTCCCACTGGCGGATCTGCTGCGTTTGTCGGCTCAGCAGATCTGCGATAGTTTTTTGTACTCCAGGGACGTGTTGGGCTAAGAGGAAGATCTTTAGCGGTATAGCCCATCTCCATATCTGCTGTGCTAACAGCTGAAGAGAGTGTGTCTCCCCTTCTTTGTTTATGAAGTATATAGCTGTCATATTGTCTGTGCGGACTAAGTCAGTTTTGCCTGACACTCGAGTTTGACACGCTTTGAGAGCTAAAAACATAGCTAGCAACTCTAAGTGGTTGATGTGGAGGAGCTTTTGTTGCGGTGTCCATCTGCCTTGCGTGGTGTGATGAAGTAGATGGGCTCCCCAGCCGGAGAGCGATGCGTCCGCTGTCATAACTATTTGAGGAACTGGCTCTAGAAACAGTCGCCCTTTGGAAAGGTTTTTGGTGTTCCACCATTGCAGAGAACGATGAGTCCGACCGTCTACCAACACTAGGTCTGTTAATTGACCTTGAGTCTGGTTCCATTGGCGTGCTAGACACTCTTGAAGTGGACGCATATGCAGTCTTGCGTGAGGTACTACAAATATGCATGATGCCATCATCCCTATGAGCTGCATGAACACTCGAGCTGGTAGCGAGTGTTGCGGTTTAAATTTTGTTAGGAGAGTTTGTACACTTGTAATCCTGGCTATAGAAGGATAAGCTAGTGTTAGTTGGGTGTTTATTGTAGCGCCGAGATACTGTTGTATGTGCGAGGGTTGCAGATGCGATTTGACGTGATTTACCGTGAATCCCAAGTCGTGAAGCGGTTGAATAGTAGCGTGAGTGTGTTGCACACACTGGCTGAGTGAGCTGGCTTTTATTAGCCAGTCGTCCAGATATGGGAAGACATGAATGTGGTGTCTTCTTAAGTGTGCTGCTACTACTGCTAGGCATTTGGTAAACACACTTGGCGCTGTTGTAACTCCGAATGGGAGCACTTTGAACTGGTAGTGTTCTCCGTCTAGCACAAATCTGAGATATTTGCTGTGCGCTGCGTGGATGGGAATATGGAAGTAGGCGTCCTTGAGATCTATAGTGACAAGGAAGTCGTTTAGTACCAGTAATGGGAGGACTTATTGGAGTGTGACCATATGAAAATGATCCAACTGTAGATAAATGTTTAGAGGTAAGAGGTCTAGGATGGGTCTTAGAGATCCGTCCTTCTTTGGTTTTAGGAAATATAGGGAATATATTCCTTTGTTTTTCTGGTGCTCTGGAACTATTTCTATTGCATTTTTCTGTAGGAGGGATATTACTTCCTGTATGACCAATATTAAATGTTCCTGTGACATTGGACGTTGCTTGGGTGGTAGATGTTAGTTCCAGACAATAACCGGATTGAATTATTTGAAGCACCCACCTGTCTGATGTGATGTTTTCTCAGGCTGGCAGGTATTGTTGGAGTCTTCTCCCGACAGGAGTGGAATGGGACGGGGGAAGGGAGTCATTGGGCAGGGGTAGAGGCAGAGCGTAAGTTGTTATTTTTGCCTCTGCCTTTGTTATTGTTAACCCTGTAACCACCCCTTTGGTAGCCTTTGCTGTAAATAGACTGTGTAGGGGCTTTGTATTAGGTAGAAGCTGTGTCTGAAGTATATCCCCTGGTGGGAACTCGATAGGATGAGCGACGAAATGAATGTCTGGGAGCCTGCGACTGCAGGGCTCCTATAGATTTGGTGGTGTCTGTAGCCTTTTTCATTTTCTCTAGTGATACATCTACCTCGGGTTCAAATAGGTGTTGCTCATCAAAGGGTTGATTAAGAATGGCACTTTGTAACTGAGGTTTGAAGCCTGATACACGTAGCCAGGCGTGTCTGCGTAGTAAAACGCTGGTATTAACAGCCCTAGAGGCAGTATCTGCTGCATCGAGGGCACACCGCATAGAGAAATGTTTCTGATGTTTTTCACCTCTTGGATAAGCTGGTTTGCTCTATCCTTGTACTTGTCAGGGAGGTGCCTCATTAGTGACTCTGTGGTACAAAAGGGGGTGGTGATGGACGGAGCATCTGAATCAATCAAACACTCACACCCAGTCAAAAGATCTGGGTTTAATCCATCACCGTTCTTTAGCCCACTCTGCCACCCCAGTTCAGACATGGCTATATGCAAATCAGTCTGACCCTGTGCCTCATGGGAACAGTTCAGCCCGAACTGCCAAGCCATGTCTTCCCTGGACCGGAAACAAGCTTCAGAGGACCGGTTTCTGGCATTCCAGCCGTCTTCAGCCCGGCTTGCTTGAATCCAGTGGCAAAAGTGAGCAAGGGACTCACGTCTGAGCATTAGTGACTCTAGCTCATCGTAATGTGCCCTGTCATATCTGGCTAGTAACGCCTTTGTATTGGCGATAAGCCACATGTTTGCTGCTTGGGACGTTGTTTTTTTCCCTGATGCGTCAAGTAGCTTAGACTCCTTATCTGGTGGTGCAGCCTCACCTGATATTTGTGAGTTTGCTCTCTTGCATGCATTGAAAACTACAAGTGAGTCTAGTGGTACTGGACCTTTAATACATGCTGGGTCTGAGGGGGCAGCTTTATATTTTTTCTCTATACGAGGGTTAATGACCCGACTTCTGACTGGGTCCTTGAAGACTTCAGGGGCAAGCTTGATCACTCCTTTAAGCATCGGTAGAATGGATGAGGACCTTTGTGCGTTATCAAATTTATCCATTAGGAAGTCTTCCTCAACAGGGTCTGTATGTATGTCTACCCCATGATATTGTGCGGCCCTGTGAATTAATTAATTAAACCCTATAGTGTCTTCTGGTGGGGACGGCCTTGAGGGGTATATGTCATCCTGAGGGACATTTGGGACATCTGGGGTGGTATAATCATCCCACGGGTCTGGGGATCCTGTGGGCTTGGCTGGATCAGGTATGTTACCCCCCCATATCATCAAATCTATCATCCCTGTCTGGTATGATAGACGATGTTGGGGAATGCTGTTGTATGGGAGGATGTGATGATGGTACAGGCGAAAGAGAAGGGGAAGGCAGTCTTAGGGGAGATGTAGCCATGTCCTTCTTCTTTGAATGCAAGGCTGGAGCTGGTGTGTCCAGTGGTCACTTTCTGAAGCGAAAATTAAGTGTTCAGTGATTGGATGCTTAGCTAGAGTCTTTTGAGCAGGGACTGCATAGGGTAAATCCTCTGCAGGGGGTTAGTCTTTTGGTGCGGAGGAAGGCTTGGGCACCGAAATGGCTTGTTTTGGTTTCTTGACAATGTCTTTTACTGGGGAAGCAGCAGTCTTTTTCGGCTCCGAAGCTTTTTTCGGTTCCGAGGGTTTTTTCGGTTCCGGTATGGTTTTTGGATCCGATGACTTTTTCAGATCCGGTGTTTTTTGGGAATCCGAAGCAGATTTGCTTGGTTCCGACCTGGGTTTCGGTGCAGAAGGAGTAGTGGCATGTTTCGGAGCCGATGGTTTGGATGTCGGTGACGTTGTCTTTTTCGGTGCCGGTATATGTGCGCCGGTACTGTGTGGAGGTCGACTCGAGCTCGAGTCGCCTAAAGGCTTAATTGGTTTCTTAGCCGGGCCCGAAGATGGGGCAGTAGAAGAAGAGTGATGGGTGTGACCGGGGCCTTCTGTGTCGAGGAAGGGTCGGGGTCGACTGTCTTACTTACGACCCGCTGCGCTGGAGTGATGTCCTCGACACTGGAATCTTCTGCCTCGGAGCTGCTGTTGACGTCGTGCTGTTCTGGGACGTTGACGCCTTCCTCGAAGATGTCGTCCGGAATCCTCGCTCTTCGGTTCCGGATAGTCTTTTTGGAGCGGAAAGAGGCACAAGCTGAACAGTCTTTCACCTCGTGTTCCGCAGAGAGGCAGAGGTTACACACATCATGAAGGTCGGTGTGGGGAAACTTCGACCCACATTGAGGACACTTTTTAAATGGCATCCTTTCCATGAGCTGGAGTCGAGGCCTAGCTAGGCCCGAAGGCCGTCGACGACGACCGGAATTGAGATCCTCGATGTTGAAGAGTTGCGTCGACTGGAAAAGCATTCAAAACTAAGTTTTGTAAGTTGGTGAGAATTGCGCGCCAAAGGAAATTTGGTTCCAACACAGAGCGCTGGAAACACATCCGATTCCGGTGGCGGAAAAAACCAATCTGGGGATGGAGCCGATGCCCATGCGCAGTATCATCCAAAGGAGGAGACTTCCAAAGAGTTTTTTACAACAAAACAAACTGCAAAACATCCGGGCCCAACACAAGGTGGCCATCTATGCATAGTATGTAATCTGCAGCTCATATGCCTCGAACATATCATTACTCCTGGTAGAGTTTTAAATGGAAAATGGAGCAGAGCATACCAAATCTGTTTTTAACACACCAAATGCTGCTTGTTTTGTGTTTTTGTCTGGGCCTCTTCCTTGATAAATTTAGTTTGACCTGCCAGAATGTATTTGGGGAAAACTGAGAGGGTTTGATAAATATCACACAACTCTTAGTTCCCATCTACCTTTTTTTCTCTGTAGTAAAGAAGAAGCCCATCTGTGGAATATCTTGTTGCAAAACTTTAGTGTCACAATTATGCCATCCAAGATCAAGCGTAGAGCAGACATGATTCATTAGCCTGACAAATCACTCCACAATGTAGAATATGGGAGAGCTGTGTACAGCGAGGAACTGCAACTTCCACTTCAAAAAGTGAAATACACGGATTTAATTGCTTAAGCACATAAGGTAAATTAATATTATTTGAATAAACCCAGTGCAAACATATTTTCTCTCCCTATTCAACTTAAATCTCAGATATATTGCATCAGTAAACCTCATAAATCTGTTCTTCTAAGCAAAACAAAATGCCACAAAACACACCTTGTCATATTCAAAAATGCTTAGTGCTGTATCACACTGTTTCAAGCATTCTATGCTGAATTCCCTATATTTACAGAGCAATGAAGCTGTAATTTTAAAGAAATTGCTAAACCAGAATCAAAGGTATATTGCCAAAGCGAAGGAATGAGACAGGTGGGGTGCTTTATATTTCCTGTCAGTAGCGATTCTTAACAGCCATAACAACTACTGTACACCACAAACCAGCCAACCAACTTGAGAAACATATTGGTCATCATGCAACAACGAAAAGCACCAATAGACAGAATACTCCACAAAGCTCATAAAGGATATGTTTGTTATCCCAACTAACGAAGGAACATATTTCAACAAAAGGCATGCACTACAATGCTGATTCTCTAAACAAACGCAATTCTTACGCACCTAGGGGGTGATTGTTATATATGTCAGTCAACCTGGATGATGACTACACTAGGACTTTAAAACTCAACCTTTTTTTATTTATCCAGCCCATTACGAGGGCCATGCACTGGTAACCAGAGCTTCTCACACAAGTGTTGCCAATTAGCTTTAAGCTTCCCTAGATCCCCTCCTCCACCTGCGGAGAATATCATTAGGCAGCTGCAACTATGCAGTCGGAAAAGACCGAATTATGCTGCAAGGTCGACCAAATTATGTGTCAAGAAAGGGCCAATTATGCAGCATTTTGCAGCACATTTTGTGGTAATATTATATCATTGTGTTGTCCTTTTTAAACTTGTTAACACTATCTGAGCATAGTTTGCATCTCACTGGTGCCAATTTAACACCTATAAATAGCAATGAACAACAGAAAGGGGACCAGTCAATCTTTGCAAAAGGCCTTCCACTGTGCAGCAACGTGTTACTGCATTTTTTTAGTACCATTTTAGCCGTTTGAGCTAGACTCAACATTTTCTTTTGTAAAATCAGCAGATTATGCAGTGGGTAATAGATTATGTGGCCAACACAGAAAATCCATATTTATGTGAAAAATGCCACTGTAGCATAATCACATAGGTCCAGTTGCCCTGAATATAATTCAGTCCCGCTGTTAAAGTCAATTACCTGCTTTTTAGATCAGTCTGCAAAAGGCAAATGAACATCAGTCACAATGGTGGCTAAACAGCAAATCACAGTAATGCTACAGTGCTATGATTTACACACTTGTAAAAATGAAAAATGCACAGGCACACACACAGTGCTGTGAAGGATGTTTACAAAAGGATGCAGCTCCATTACTCAGACAATGAAACTACATAAAACTGATTCACTTCTGCTGCACATTCTGAGTAGAAGGAATCACATTCTCTACCTCCTCCAATTACACAGGCTCTACATTACCTTTCCACACACAGGGCAGCTTGAGGGTATTTTCTTATACTTGTGCATGTTAATGTCATTGGAGACCAGCTCTTCTCGCTTCACACGTCTCACTCCATAACGCAGCAGCCCACAAAAAAGACAAAGGAAATTCACGTTATCTTTTGTGGTTCTCACAATTTTCTGACAATTCAAGTGCAAGTAAAAATCAACAATTCCTACTGATGAGAGATTTCATAATGGCAATCTTGGTTTTAAAAGGGTATGTGCATTAACAGAGACTTAAAACAACAGGCACAGTCTTAAACACAATCAGTTTATTAGTTATCCGTGTTACCACCTAATAATTTTTCATTGCTGACCATGTAACATGACCTGTAACCCGGCATACCGCTCCCACTTTAGCCGGTGGAAATGTGGCATGAAATCATTTATGGTCCAAATGACATCAAGATAGTGATGCAATGACACAGACTCACCATATAGCTTGAGTGGAGCTAACTCCATTGTGTTTGATTCTTTTAGTCAATGTGCTCGCTCCTGCAAAACTGGTGTAAATTGCCTGCACACTGGAAGCAAGATCACACTCCCTTACCCAACGACTTTCATTAAATTTTTCACCGACCACGAATACCACTACCATTATCCCTCCCCCTTCCCATATACAATTTCATTACAAGAACGGAGGCTACATTATGCAATGACTTAATTGCAGTTCCAAGCAGCCGCATGCGTCACAATACAAAGGTTTCAATAAGAACACTGAGATAAACTAAGAGATATAACATAGCAACCATCTGCCCCTTTTAAATGCTGCTCCAAGCAGATAAGTAGCTTATTATCTTCTCTGGTCATTTTCATTATTATTGACTGTTTTTTAACTATAGGTTGATGTTTCGGTGTTTATGGTTGATGAGATTTTACCTCACTCAGAATTGGTGCAACTCCGATGCTAGTGCGGGTCAGGAGAGCTTCGGGTAAGTCAGCTCCGCCCCGCGCGTTCGTCCACACCCTGACTCATTCGCCGGCGCTTCTCCGCATGGGGCCCGCCCGGTCGATGATTTTGAAGTACTCACCGTGGCGGGCCCATTCTCTCCCATTCTCTCTCCTCTGAAGCACGATCTTAGCGGAATATGCCAAGGGACTTTCCTCACCTATAGCGATCGGCGGTTGGAGAATCAGCTGTTCTCCTCGTTCGGGTGCTTCAGGGACTCGCTTTTTTTGAGCTGGGCAACCCTTTCTGCTAACGGAGACTCGTCAAATTGGCATATTAGTTTAACCCCTCATGAGTAAATAGGGATCTTTACTCAAATTAACCCTTCGTATTGTCAAGTTGAGATCTTGGCTTTACATAAACTATTTATATATTGGCCTTTGATAAATAGAACTATTGATTTTTAACTAAGCCATTTATGTATTGAAAAATTGAGACCTTACTCTGATAAACCATCAATATTTTATATATATAAAAAAAGGGGGGTGAATAATTATTATTTAATATTAAAAAAAGAAAAAAGGAAGGATTATGAACATGGAAAATGTATCTGACTGAGTCGGAATTAAATAATTTTGATAGTCAAGAATTTCGACTTCTAATCCAAAGAGAAATGAAGTCTTGTATGTTGGAGACCCTTGCCAGGTCGCACCTTATAAAAGACCCCTTCCCTCTCAGGAAGATGTCTCTGATGAGACTCCCTGCGATGGCTTACCTGTGAGCGGCAAACGCACAAAGAAGTCTAATTATACCACTCCTCACGTCCCAGCGAGCACAGGGGGTCCTAGCACCTCTAGCGACATTGGTGGTCTTAGCACCTCAAAACAACCTGGAGGTCTTCGCACCTCAACTAAGAAAGCTGTCCCTAGCGACACGTTACCTTTTTATCTCATGGTGCTCAGAACTATACAGGGGACTCGAATGATGACAATTCTGATGATCCAGACGAGTATGTTCTGGACCTTGATGATGAGGATGTTGGCCTATTCGACACGGAGGATGAACCCCCTTCTTCATCGAAAGACAGTATTCTAGATCCCTTAGGGGAAGAAATGTTCTCCCCCCTGAATTTAAAACACCCCCGTTCATCACAATGGTCTCCCCCAAGAACATGTCTCGAAGTTCATTAAGAAATGGATACGTTTCCCTCTTGAAAGGGAGACGAGAAATATTCTAAGGGCGGAGTGTTCTAGACCCTCCATTGATGAAAAGGCATGCTATACCCCTAATCTGATCCAGAGCTGATTAAGTTCCTCTTCAGGCTTGGGCGCGATCCCAGGAAAGGCCTGGAAAAATCGCTTAAAGGCTGCCAGGACCGCCTATTAGACATCCTTGGGCCCCTTACCAGGATACTTGATTCCGCAGAGGAGTGCCACCTTCACAGTACCCCCCTCAATACAGATTTGATTAGAGGATTGAGTCAAAGAGCACTCATTCTTTTAGGCAACGCCAACGCGAGTATTAATGCCGAAAGGCGTAGACTGATTCTTTATAAACTCGATCCTAAACTTTCTGACATGGCGGAGAAAGAGCCATCCTCAAACCGAAAGGCCTTCTCTTAGGGGAAGAGCTTATAAAAATTGCTTGGAAAGTACGTGTCTACTTTCACAGCACTTGATAAGGCCTAACATAACATCAGGAGAGTATTTAACAATAATGTTTTTGGGAGGGCCGGAAGAAGGGGCCTTTCTTCTGGCCGATTTAACCAGAGGCTCTACCAGAGATCTTGCCCCTTCGGAAGAGGCTATCACAATATAACTACAACACCCCCTACAATCGCGGAAGAGGAAACCGAGCCAGAGGGGCAAGCTCTCGAGCTTCATTCACCTCGAATCCTCCAAGTAAGTCCTGCGCCTTTACTTTCGAAAAGATGGGAGGAAATAACCTGGGATCCTTGGGTTCTGTCCACAGTGAAAGGGTTTATGATAGATTTTGTTCAAACTCTGTTTCAAGCTTCATTACCAAGGGACATCCCTGTTTCACTAGAAAAAGAGAAAATAGTAGAGGAGGAGATCTCCTCTATGCTTCAGAAAGGGGCAATAATAGAAGTTCCTTTGGATTCTTTAACTTTAGTAAGTACACTGTTCCTCGAGGAGAAAAAAGGAAAAGGTTGGAGACCGGTCATAAATCTGAAAGGCCTCAACAAATTTCTTGTCTACAGGCAATTCAAAATTGAAGGAATACATCTCCTGAGAGATCTTCTCCAAAAAGAGGACTGGTTGGTCAAACTAGATTTGAAGGATGCCTACTTCACAATTCCGATGGCGGTTATGCATCAGCCATTCCTACAATTTCTATGGAAAAATCATCTTTACCAGTTCCAGGCTCTCCCCTTCGGACTTTCTTCCGCCCCTTGGTGCTTTACCAAGGTTATGAGAGCAGTAGCCTCCTTCCTGAGGGAACGAGGCGTCCGCCTTATTATTTACCACAACGACATCTTGATAATGTCTCAAGACCTCCATCAAATTCTCCTAGATCTGGAAACGATTATGAATCTGCTAGAAAGTCTAGGATTCATTATCAACAAAGAGAAGTCCATTCTAACCCCCTCAAAATCCCTGGAGTTTCTGAGTTTCACTCTGGACACTTCCAGGTGCCTTCTTCTCTTACCTCCTTCAAAGATCTCGAAGATCAGGAAAGAGATTCGACATGTCTTGAGGCATAAGGATATCCCTTTAAGGGAGCTGGCCAGACTACTAGGTCTCTTATCTTCCTACATCCAAGCGATCTTTCCAGGCCCTCTGAATTACCAGGCCTTGCAAAGGATAAAAGGCAGGGCTTAGAGGTCCGGTCTCTGGTACGAGGACCGAATCACCCTAGACTTGGAGGCCAAAGCAGAACTAAACTGGTGGTTAGAAAACCTGAAGGCTTGGAATGGGAAACCAATTTTTGGTTCAGAACCAGATTTTGTGTTGGAATCGGACGCTTCCCTTCATGGTTGGGGTGCGGGAGGGGTATGGTCTCGGGAGGAGTCATCTCACCACATAAATTTCCTCGAACTAACTGCTGGCCTGTAAGCTCTTATGAGTTTCAAGCACTCCCTACAGGGGAGGTCGGTCGTCCTGAAGATGGACAATGTTTCCGCAGTGGCCTACATCAATCGGTTGGGAGGTACAAAATCTGCCGACCTTTCCAACCTGGCCAAGAGACTCTGGATGTTCTGCTTAGAACACAAAATCGCACTCAAAGCGGAGTACTACCCAGGGAAATCGAACGTCTCTGCCAATTGGAATTCCAGATTCCTTTCGGACTTCAGCGACTGGAAGCTCAACGTCGCTGTCTTCGACTCGCTGAATTCTTGCTTGGGTCCCTTCGAAATAGACCTCTTTGCGAGCCGTCTCACCTCTCAACTGGAGCATTACTTGAGCTGGATGCCAGATCCCGGTGCACTTGCAGTGAATGCATTCCTCCAACCCTGGTCAGGGATCAATGGATATTCCTTTCCCCCATTTGCAATGATCCAGAGAGTCTTGCAAAAAGTGAGGCAAGACCGATGCTCTCTAGTCCAGATAACTCCCTTCTGGCCGTCACAAGCATGGTTCCCCACAGTTCTAGAGCTAACTTACGAACTTCCCTTTCTGATACCTTCTCTAGAAGATCTCCTTACAAACGTAAACGGAGATGCTCACCTCCTGACCCTATCCAGGAGTTTGAACCTTCTTGCTTGGAGAGTGTCAGGAGATCCAACGAAGTCTCAGGACTTTCGACATCAGCTGCTACTCTCCTCAGAGAGTCATGGGCGCCGGGAACTCACTACAGATACAATAATATCTGGAAATCTTGGTTTCCTTGGTGCCTGGAGAGGGATTTGGATCCCATACAGGGACCTATCGTTGACGTAGTGAAATTTCTGGCTGAACTTTCTGAGAAAGGTTTGAGTTATAGATCGATTAATTGCTATAGATCCGCTATCTCTGCGGGTCATGTTCTTGTTAATGGCAAGACAGTCGGTAAAAACGTCATTGTTTGTAGGGTTATGAAGAGCATTCATCTCAAAAGACCCCCAAAACCAAAATATGATACACTCTGGGATGTGAATTTGATTCTAGATCTTTTCACCTCTTGGCCCGAAAATTTTCTTTTGAATAGAAAATTTCTCTCTATTAAACTCGCCACTCTTCTTTGCCTTATCTCTTGTCGTAGAGTTTCTGACGTTAAAGCTCTGGAGATCTCAAACAGGTCCTATAATTTGTTTGGAGTCAAATTTGAGGTCTACAGAAGAACCAAGGCCATGTCTGACAATCTTTTATCCTCGTTTCGACCCTTGCCCGAAACTTTGTGTAGTTGAATGTATGAAAGCTTATAATCAGACAATGTCTAACCTGCAGCCTATTGATAAGAATCAGCTTCTTATTTCCTTCATTAAACCTCATTAGGCCATTTCCTCCACTTCAATTGCTAGGTGGGTTAAGTCTGCTATGACTCTAGCAGGTACCGATATAACCAAGTTTCAAGCTCATTCTCTCAGAGGTGCTATGGTGAGTAAGTCACTTTAGTCCGGAGGTAAGTTGGATTATATTCTTAAAGCTGCCGACTGGTCTAATGCTAGTACCTTCGCAAGACACTATTGTAAACCAATTGAACACATGTCTAATGTCGTTTTACAAGGCTACCAACATGCATAATGTAGCCTCCATTCTTGTAATGAAATTGCGATTCTCCTATTAACATGCCTTGAGAATCTAGATTTCATTAAAGACACGGAGGCTCACATTATCCCACCCATCCCATTCCCCGTTGGGTATTTGGTGTCTCATTATTATTCTCACTTATAACCTGCTTGCTCATGTTTTTTTCATTGACATGTTATTTCTTTTATGTTTGCATTGACATGTTGTGAGAAGTTGGCCTGGTACATAATGCTCACTAATTCTAGTGATCACTTTGTACCATGCCAAGCAACCCTTATGATGATTGGTTGTAAGTCAACCTTATAGACCAGTTATCCTAGTGGTAACGTGGACAAAGCAGTCTGAGGCTAAACTCTGAAAGGCATGTGAAGCCAGCTGTATTACCATACACAACCCCCTTGAATATCAAATGAAAGGACACCACACAGATATATATTGAAAATATATATTTAGATTTATTAACTAAAAGTATCCCCTGGACTCTTTATGAGCACAGAAGCACAAGCGTTAAATCACAAGACAGTTTAAAATACACAAAAGTTGCACAATATGGATGAGCCCTAGGGGCCACCTAAACCATATGCTAAATAAGTGGTATAAGAGATACCAATCAGAACGGAAACAGGCCTAGGGCCTTGGGAATCGCTGGAGCTATTCGAGACTAGCAGTGACTAAGTCGGGAAAGGCCCGCGGGACTCGGGTGCAGTGTTTAAAGTGCACGCACTCACCAATGTAAAGTCTATGGTGCGTAAAAAGTACAAAATTAGTTAGTTCGGAACCTTCCGAGTGACCTATAAAGCTGAAACTTAAGACACAGGCCCTTGAGATGTGTACCAGTGTAGGAACCCCGGCGGAGCTGAGTTACCTCACCCACAGGAAGCGGGTGCACAGGGTCGAAGTAGTGTCGGGTTTCGTCAAGCTGGTCGATGGTGCTTGGAGCTGAAGATGCTGCAGGCGGCTCGAGGTGAAGAGTTCCGGTGGATCCAAGGGTGGATCTGAAGTTGTGAAGACCTGAAAGCAGAGGGGACAATGTTCAAAGTCACTAGCCAGTGACTACCGTGGAACCAGATTGGAACCAGGCGATGTCGGGTGCAAACAGGCGTTGAGGTGTAGCTTCTCTCTGCAGCCACGTGGACACCGGGGGTCGAGGACGTCCAGGAGTCGGTCACGAGCTGTCCCACGCAGGCTTCTCGCTGTTGGCGGTGTCGGCAACTTGATCGGAGCAAACAGGCCTTGGCTAATGCAAGCCACGCAGGAATCGAAAAATGCTTACCACTCGGACCAGCAAGGTCAGAGCGGGGGCTCCTTTCTACAGGAGCTAGGGCAAGTCTGGAGCAACCAGACCTGCAGTGTAGTTCGTCGGTTTCGTCGCCAAGATGGCCGCTGACCACGTGGCTAGTGGCCGGGATGGCGCGTCGAGTGGCACAATGCAAAAGGGCCCCACGCAGATCGTGGAGATGCTGGGGGGCTGATCTTCGGTGCAAGGGCTGCTCGGTGGTGGGGGTTCTCAGTCCCCAAAGCACAACGTCGAGGATGCCTCTGGTGCTGCGCAGTCAGCTCTTCGGGTGTCTTCCAAGAGGTCCGGTCCCACGTCTCTCGTTGCCTCCACGGGTCCCTTCTTAGCAGGGACTGTGGATCGGGCTTGGAGAAGTCTGGGAGTCTGGGTCTTGTCAGGCTCTGGGCTCGGGCTCCGGCGGGAGGCGGCGGCAAAGCAGACATCGATTCGCTGGTTGGTACCTGTGTTCACAGGGTGGCCACTCCTAGGCCACAAGGGAGATTCTCTTCAGTCTTCTGAGCAGCAGAATGTCGAAGTCCAGTCTTCTTCTTTGTTTAAAGTTGATTCAGGATGATCTGCTGTGCAATGGCACTGCTCCCACTCTTATTCCCAATCTGAGGGGTGGATCACATACTAGGTCCCTCCTCTGGGAGGAACCAGGAAGGGGGGCGGTTACACCCCCTTTCCTTTGTCCAGCTCCTCGCCAGGCCTGGGTCTGGAAAGTCCCAGGACCGGTTTGGACTGGCTTATGCACGGGGACACCTTGTGTGCATGCTTTGCATGTCTGTTTCTATTCAGCCCTGTCCTACCCAATACACAAAACCCTGTCTGGGGTGGTGCTCGCACCTCCCAAGGCAGGAAACCCTTAGTCCAGGCCTTCCTCGCTGGAAGGACTCCCAGCAGCAGGAGGCCAGACTCGTGTCTGTGGTGGCAGCATCCATTTTGTGATGCTGAGGCTCTGGTTAACTTTAACCGGGGTTAAGGCTACACACATGTCGTGTCCCTCTAGAAGGGTGGAATGCTATCCCCGTCGACAGAACTGTCGAGGGGATAGTATTCCAATTCGTATGACACCTTACTCGACATGTTTTGATAAAGCCAAACCAAAGATAGCATATAACCGCGAGAATTATAATGCACTTAAGAGTATATGGTATGGCAATATCCCGGAATAGCTTAGGGAGTGGTTCCCGACAGCTGCAGACAGGCTCAGCTCATGCTAGAGCACCATCTCACATATTTCCAAGCACTCTGCCTCCAGGATTGATGAGGCCTTCCATAGGAGTGGCTGATAGGAACATATGTGTCCAGTTTACGGTTAGATATAGGGATACTATATCTAAGTAAGAGGTGATTACACCAACTTACCCCAGCTGAGTGATCAGCCAGTTGTGTCAAATATGGAGGCTAGGCCAGGGGTGGCACAATAAATGCTGCAGCCCCTGGTAGGCCTTGGATGCACCTATGCCCTGGGTACCTATGGTACACTGTTACAGGGGCCAATAAGGTGAACCAATTCCAATTGTGTTATGCACCTAAGGTACATGGAGTCCATTTTAAGGAGAGTTTAATCAGCCTGGGGCCCTGAATAGCAGGATCCCAGGCCAACTATGTCAAAAACCAGCTAAACACCAGGCAAAAAGTTTAGGGGTAACCATAGTCAGATATCCACCTTCCTACACATGTTATTTACATTTTTCAATTCATTGTGATTACTCTTGGACACAATTTTTCATTGCCTTCTTTCTTTTCAGATAACCCTTCTACTTGAGCTACGTTGAATGATTTCTCACTGGCTAGTTGCCTTCTTCAACTCTCGTTTGATTTCATTTTGAGTTCTCTCCTTTCTACCGGATCTTCTTTTCGTCTGATTTAAAAGAGGCAGATGGTTGCTATGTTATATCTCTTAGTTTATCTCAGTGTTCTTATTGGAACCTTTGTATTGTGACTCATGCGGCTGCTTGGAACTGCAATTAAAAGTCATTGCATAATGTGAGCCTCCGTGTCTTTAATGAAATCTAGATTCTCTAGGCATGTTAATAGGAGAATCGCAATTCCCTAAAACTCAAGTCTCCCTGTCCCCAAACATTTTGAAAACCCAATCCCACCCCCATACAACCGGTCACTGATATGCATTCGATGAGTTCAGACAACTAACATCGTTCCATTTTTGTCTGCAGTACCCCATCTCCTCACACACTACTCCTCCAATCATGGCATGAGCGTAATCTTCCTACAACCTGAACAGGAGTAAATCTAAAATTTACGAAAACCATATTAGAATTCCTAAAAAATAAACTCATTGATGCGCTCCCTAACACAAAAGAACTACTAACAAGCCCACTATCAAACTTAGATATAGAAAAACCAGTCACTGCACTGAATACACCATTAAGACTATACCTAATTGCAATACAAAAGCTTAAGGATGAAGAATAGCTCTCCAGGCTCCAAAAGAGATATTGAAGACCTTCTAACTGACTAGGACAGAGGGAAGAAGGTAAAGATAACCATGAAATACGCTCCCATGCCCACCTACTGGAGCAGAGAGCGAAACCGCTTACCCATGTAAAAGACAAACCACAACAACCTACAAGAAATTCAAAGAACCAGTTTTCCCAAACATGTCTACAATCATTGCTAAAATGACTCGTCCATAAAAGATGATCAGCAGATAAAACAAACTCGGAAATATCAGATGTAATCATGTATCCCTCCCAGCTACCTTCTTAAGGAGACCTCTCCTTCACTTCGGGAGCGACCGCTGTACCTTACCCAGGCCTGGTCGCCCCCACGCTCCTCCTGCTGCCTGCTTTGCTCCTGTGCCCGCCTGCCTGCCTGCTCATTGCTCGCTAGGGCGACCCAGCCGCCGCTGAGCCGCCCGCCCGCACCAGACTTTCCCGCCGCTGCCTCCCTGCGGCCCCGCCCCCGCCCTTTGGCCGACACCCAGCTGACCCTCCCTTCAGGCTACCTTCTTAAGGAGACCTCTCCACTTCGGGAGCGACCGCTGTGCCTTACCCAGGCCTGGTCGCCCCCACGCTCCTCCTGCTGCCTGCTTTGCTCCTGTGCCCGCCTGCCCGCCTGCTGATTGCTCGCTAGGGCGACCCAGCCGCCGCTGAGACGCCCACCCGCACCAGACTTTGCCGCCCCTGTCTCCCTTCGGCCCCGCCCCCACCAGCCCATTGGCCGACACCCAGCTGACCCTCCCTCCCGCCTACCTTCTTATGTTGCCCACACGCACGCGCAGCAATGACGCGCAGCGGGTGCAAAAGGCAAGCCCGTCTGCGCCCGTCCGCGCCTGGACCGCGCCCAGTGCCAGGACCCCTGGACCCCGCCGATGCGAGACCACCCGACAGACCTACAACGCAGCCGCCCTCAACGCACTCAATGCTGGCCGGAACCCCGCTTGCTGCCGGGCCACCCAGAGACGCATCCACGGATCCTTCACCTGCAAGTTCACCTGCCTCCGAACCTGCACCGCACCCACCAAGCCTAGCACCAGCAAGACCCACCTCAAGTGCATCCTGCTCAACACTCGCTCCATCCACAGACACGCTATCGAACTCTGGAACCTGCTCGACACAACTTCACCAGACGTCGCCTTCCTCACGGAAACCTGGATGAACGCCTCCTCTGCACCCGACATCGCCATCGCCATCGCCATCGCCATCCCAGACGGATAGAAGATCACCCGGAGGGACCGCATCAACCAGACCGGAGGAGGCCAGTCAGTCAAAACTCTTTATTTCGATTAATTAAAATCATAAAAGAAGCAGCAATACATACATTTATTTGTGCTTAAAATCATTAAGATTAATGCAATAAATAGATATATATACACTTGTGGACAATCATATATATACACTATTTACAAATCATGAATTGTGCAAAACAATACATTGCCTAATGGGCCACAATGTGCACTATGATAAAAAGAGTATAATAACATCAATTCACTTTACAGAAAAAAAGACTCAGTGCCCCCCCCCCCCCCCCCTCTCAAACTGCTGTGCTTAGTGCATGAGGATACCTTTTTTATTATTTACTCTGGCTGCGGCCACTAAAAAACTGGCTACGCTAAAAATGATACGCACGCTACTCAGCAGTTGCAGATATAGAAGTGCGGGTCTGACCTGCAGAAACCCCGCTTCACGTAGTATTGGGCATAAAAATCTTTTACGTGCTATAGAAAATTTTTCACAGAACATGATCAGATCCAGAGTGTCCTGTATAGAAAAATTATCACAGGAGCATGGTGGGGAGTCCTCTGGTTTTCCCCAATGTGGGAAACTTCCTAAGGTGAAATGAATTAAATTAAACCTAAATCTTGTCAGCAAAAAGTGGTGGAAAGGCTTAGTGACAATCTTCAGGTAGGGTTCAATGTCTGGGGAGGACTGTAAAACATAAATGCTTCTGACTCCTGATTTTTAAGCTCCGTTTCTTCCCTACCTGCCTCTAGCATGGTTCGGAAGTTGTGTTTAATCCACGCCAGGTCCTCTTTCCTTATTCCCTCCGGGGTTGTATATAGTTCAGGGCGTCCCAGTCTAACACACGCCGCTCTAACGTATGCCAGCCATGGGATACTATCTGCTCTATCGAGGGCCAGGCAATCTTTGAGGATAAGGTAATTGAGGGTAATTTCCTCATTGAGCCACGTCTTGGCCCAACAGATCAATGGGGCTGCTTTTAGGTAGTCTGCTATATAACCCAGTCCTAGTTCAGAATGTACAGACAAAGTCGGAGACGACTGCGGTACCGCCAGTAATGATCTAAGGAACCTATTTTCAACTATTTGTATTTTGTCCACAGGCGCATACCCCCAAATCGATGCCCCATAGGAGGCTATTGCACAGCACTTAGATTTGTATATTTTCAGCATAGCCTCCATGGGCCTCGATCCCAGCCTTTTGGCGAAGCTAAGGAGGGCTGCTATTGATCTTGCTACAGCATTGCTTTTATGCTTTTGCTGAGGTCCCCAGTTACCCTTCTCATCGAGTACGGCGTCGTCCGCATACTGGAGGACCGGTATATCTGTTCCCCCTGCACGCGGAATGTCCATACTTGCCCCTACAAGAGATTTTTCCAAGCCATTGATGTAGATCGTAAACAATAGGGGGGCTAAAATGCAACCTTGTCTGACCCAACGCTTGGTACTAAATTTGTCTGTGCATCTACCTTCCTGTGTGACCCTGACGGCCGCCACTATATCTTGGTGGAGATCGCTAAGGAAGTGCACCAAGGGTGCATCTACTCCCAGTTCCAACAGAATAGACCATAATTTGGAGCGATTCACCAGATCGAAGGCTGATGATAGGTCCATGTACCCAAGATATAAAAAGCCCTCTTTTGCTACGGTGTACTTATTAATCGAAAGGTGTAAATTTAGGCATTGGTCCATGGTACTTCTATGTTGCCTGAAGCCGTACTGGAGGTTCGAGAGGGTCCCCTTGTCCTTCATCCAATCTCCCAATTTCTGCAAAATGACTCTGCCCATGATCTTGATGGCAGAGTCCAGCAGGGAGATTGGCCTATAGCAAGCGGGGTCCCCTCTGCTCCCCTTTTTAAAAATGGGCACAATAATGGACGAGGCCCAAGAGGCAGGGAAACCCACTATCGCTGCTGCATTAAACACGTTGGCCAAAATCTTTGCCCAGAAGTTAGGGTACATAATGTAAAGGTCAGCAGGGACCCCATCTGGTCCAGGCGCCTTATTTTTTAAAGTGTCTCTAATGGCCCTTTCAACTTCCGCCGGGGCAAAATTAATAGGAGTTACAGGGCATAAAGAAGAGCCTATTCCTGGGGTTAACTCCTGATGTTCATTATCTCCATAAATGCTCTTAAAGTGCTTGAGCCAAATATCATCTGGTATAACACATTCTGTGTCCGAATTATCACTCTCTGAAAAGAATGGCTGGTTTATTGTGGCCCAAAACCTTCGGCTGTCCCTTAGTACATCAATAGACCGCAAGTTGTCCCAGGCCTCTTCTTTGATTTTATGTTTCCGCCTATTGATTGTTTGTATATATTCTTTATGGAGGGAGGACACTAAGGTCCTATCTCTCGGGGACCTCTTCAGAGCATTTAGGAGAGCCTCATGGGCCCTTGAGCATAGGGTATCAAACCATCTCTGTGCCTTCCTGGGGTGGGGCCTGCTCCCCTTGTGTAGGTTTACAGCAACTTGCTTGCATATTGCAGTAAAGGCGGTTATTGTTCCTATTCCCACAACATGCTCATCCAGACAGATGCCAATATTTGTTTCTGGCTTACCGACCAATTCCTCAAAAAAGGCCTCCGGTACTACCGCCTCCCACTTTAACCGTCTGCCCTGATCTTTTGTAGTTAGGTCCCTTGCTGACTCTATTCTTTGGTCAGTGCTGATTCTCTTACACCCCAAATCTGCTACCAGTTCCAGGGGGTTGTGATCCCACACACAGAGCAGGACACACCCTAGACGGAATTTTCTCTAATCAGCCCAGTCTGAAAGCTACATCGGTTTTACCAGTCTATTGGTCAGATCACTCAGCAATTCACTTTGCCATTCCCCTTACCACTCCTGAAAAACCACCTAGCACTAGAAACGTCCCGAGACAAGTTAGAAAATGGAAGAACATTAAAGGGGACACTCTGGACGACATATTAAAAAACTCCCTGACCCCTCTTCCTAACAACGTGGAGGAAGCAGCTAGGACCTATACAGCTTGGTTGGACCAGGCTTGCTTACTCTTGGATCCCCCAAAACCACCCACTCCACCCGGGCTAATCCCGCTGCTCGTGGTTTACAGAACAAATCAGGGAACATAAAACACGATGCAAAAAGCTCGAAAAGATCTGGCGAATGAACTATAGCGAATCGGATAAACAAACTCTCAACTCTGAGCAAAGACGTTATAAAGAAAGAATCCTACAAGCAAAAAAGGCCTTTCTCACTAAACAGATAAAAGATGCCAGCAATACCCCCAAAGAACTTTTCTAAACGGTCTCTTCCCTAGCAAACCCAAAGACCACAGAAATTCCCGCTAGTCTTTCACTCTGTGAAAGTTTGGCCACCTTCTTTCGTGAAAAGTTTGAGAACATCTTTTTTTCCCTAGACAGTCAGGTGAAGACTTCTTCCCCGAGCGAGGACCCGGATCCCCTCAGACCTGTGGTAACGCTTCAACACTTCCAGCCCATCACGGAAGGAGTAGTTTCTTTTCTGTAACTCCAGTTCTGTAGTAGGGGTATCTCTGTTATAGTCATAATCTAGTGAATAGTCCCGCCCATGTGCGTGGACCCCGGAGCAATCAAAAATAATCTCTAAAGTGTCGAAAAAATGCAGAACTGCACAGACACTTAAGAGAGAATTTAAAGACATATAATGCAGCCTATAAAAACGCTACACTGTCCAGTACTTCAGCTAGAAATTCCACCAAAAATCCACAAAAACAGCAAAGCCTGTCCAGATTTTCCCTGTCTTCAGTACAAACCCCTCTGGAAGATAGAGAGGAAGGCATGGACAGACAAGCCCCATAGGCTGCCATTATGTGGCTCAGAACAGGATACTGTGCCTTTAAGAGAACTTTCCAGAACTTCACAGTATCCCAGAATGCCTTGCAGGTCTCCCTTACTTTCAGTTCTTTTTGAAGGCGTAAAACGCCAGACCTGTAGCATTTCTTACATGAATATCTCTCTCCACCGGGGAGGAGGGCGGGCGCTTATGACTATAACAGAGATACCCCTACTACAGAACTGGAGTTACAGAAAAGAAACTACTCCTTCTGTAGTAGGGGATCTCTGTGTATAGTCATAATCTAGTGAATAGAATGGCAAGCCCATCCCCACAACAAAGCGGCGGTGGAGAAAAGAAAAACCAACACCACTATTGTGCGAACAAATTCCGCAGTGAAGCCTGTCCAACCTGAGCATCTGCTCTGGCATCAGCGTCCAGACAGTAATGCCTAGCAAAGGTATGAACCGACTTCCAAGTGGCGGCCTTGCAGATCTCTGCAATCGGCACATTACGGAGCAAGGCTGTCGTGGCAGCCTTGCCCCTGGTGGAATGAGCCTTAGGCTTACCTCCTAAGGTCTTATTAGCTTTCTGGTAACATAGTTGTATGCAGGACACAATCCACCTAGAAATGGACTGCTTAGAGGTCGCAAGACCCGTCCTGACTGACCCGTAATTGATAAACAATTGGTCTGACCTACGTACATCTTTGGTCTTATCAAGATAAAATTTCAACACCCTCCGAACATCCAGGGAATGTAGGGAACGTTCCGCTGGAGAAGAGGGATTCTGAAAAAACGTAGACAAAGTTATAGGTTGATTGACATGAAAGTCAGAAACAACTTTGGGAAGAAATTTAGGGTGAGTCCGCATAACAACCTTAGCAGCATGAAATACAGTATAAGGTTCATTACAACACAGTGCCTGAATTTCACTCACCCTGCGGGCCGATGTAATGGCCACGAGGAACGCCGCCTTCCAGGATAGGTGCTGCAACGAAGCCTTATGAATGGGTTCAAAAGGCTCCTTCATCAAACTGGACAGCACCACATTCAATTCCCATGAAGGCGAAGGAAGCCTGACAGGAGGGAACACTTTCTTCAAGCCTTCCAAAAAGTCTTTGATCACAGGGATCTGAAAGTAGGAAGGCTGTGAAGGGCTTTTCCTGTAGGCAGTCAATGCAGCGAGATGAACCCTAATAGAGTGAACATTAAGGCCAGATCGCGAAGTAGTGTGGCTCACTGGTTAGAGGCGGCAGACCCGAGAGCAGAGGACGGCCCGGGACCAGGGTTCGATTCCCGACGCGGCAGGTTTCTGGACCAGGGTCAGCGGACTCGATAATTCTCTCGCCTCGGTGCCCACTCTGATTAGCGATCACACTCGGCAACTCTGGGCATTAGCTTGCCTCATCTTCACTAACGGCCCCACCAGACTGCCGGGGATGAATGGTCTCACCCTGGAGATACCCATTAAGGGACCATCTCTCAGGGAAGCCAGGAAGGGTTTCGCAGCGGTCGAAGCGCGGAGATACTCCTCCGGGAGTCGATCCTAGCGCTATATAAACCTGCAATTAATTAATTAATCGCGCCAAATGTAGAAGATAGGGAAGTATGACATCTTCCTTGCACGTCGTAGGATCCAAGTTCCTGGACACACACCAGATACAAAACCTCTTCCACTTGTAAGCGTAGTACGTTCGAGTGGAGGGCCTCTTAGACTCCTTCAGTATATCCATACAATCTTCAGGTAGATTCAAATGTCCATATTGCACTACCTCAGGAGCCATGCCGCCAAACTCAAGGACGAGAGGTTGGGGTGCACCATCTGCCCCCCGAACTTCGTGAGAAGGTCCGGCCTGCACGGCAATCGAATGTGCGGAAGGAGGGACCGGTGAAGAAGGTCCGTGAACCACCACTGTCTGGGCCATTCCGGGGCAATCAGGATCATCCGTGCCCTGGACCGCGACAGCTTGATGAGCACCGCTGGAATCAGGGGAATGGGCGGAAAAGCGTAAACAAAGCTGTTCGACCAGTTGATCCAGAGTGCATTCCCCAGCGTCCCTTGCTGGTAGTACCTGGAGGCGAAGTCTCGGCATTTGCTGTTTTCGGCGGGGGCGAACAGATCTATGTCTGGAGTGCCCCACCTTGCGAAGACTTCTCCTAGTACGTCGTCGTTTATGACCCACTCGTGGTTTTCCAGAATCAGCCTGCTCAGTGCGTCCGCCTGAACATTCTGCACACCTGGCAGATGGGTAGCCGTTATCGTCAATCCTCTTGCCAGAAGCCAGTGCCAGATCGTCTGCGCCTCCCGAGACAGGGTGCGCGATCTCGACCCCCCCTGCTTGTTGAGGTAATACATGGTGGTCGTATTGTCCGTCTGCACAAGCAGAGAGTTGGTCCGGAAGGACGGATGAAAGGCTTTCAGTGCCAAGTGAACAGCTCTGAGTTCCAGGAAATTGATGTGATACGTGGACTCCGCCTGAGACCACGTGCCTTGGATCTGTAAGTCCCCCGAATGCGCTCCCCAGCCCTGGAGAGAAGCATCCGTCACGATCGTCTGAGTAGGAATGTCCTTGTGGAAGGGAACCCCTCTGAGGAGATTCTCCGCTGAACACCACCACTTCAGGGACTGAAGAGCATGCAGAGACAGGTGTATCTTGTCGTCCCAAGATCCCCTCCTCTGGTCCCATTGGTCCTCCAAGCACTCCTGTAGAGGTCTCATGTGTAGCCGTGCATGAGGAGTGAGGAAGATACAAGAGGCCATCGACCCCAGTAGAGAGGACACCGTCCTCACTGTCGTAGATGGAACGGTCATAAGAGCCTGAGCCTTCCGAAGGATCGATTTCAGTCGCTCCTCCGAAGGAGACACGCTTGCTGACAGCGTATTGATGGAGGCTCCCAAGTACTGAATGCACTGGACCGGGATCGGGACAGACTTGGACATGTTGATGTGCAACCCCAGCTTGTTCAAGAGAACGCACGTCTTCTGGAAGTCTGCTTGAGCTTCTGAGAAGGAGGAGGCCTTGATCAACCAATCGTCCAGGTACGGGTAGACAAACACCTTGCCTTTCCGTAGGTGTGCCGCTACCACTGCCATGCACTTCGAGAATGTCCTGGGTGCAGACTTCAGTCCGAAGGGCAGCACCGTGTATTGGTAATTATTGGCGCCGACTTGAAATCGCAGAAACTTCCTGTGCTTGTGCGCGATGGGCACGTGGAAGTACGCATCCTGTAGGTCTATGGCACAAAGCCAGTCCCCCTGTTGCAGCTGAGGATAAATCTGATGCAACGACAACATGCGAAATTTTTCCCTGCGAATCCACTTGTTTGCCTGCCGCAAGTCCAGAATGGGCCGGAACTCGTTCTTGTCCTTCTTGCGAACCAGAAAGAACCGGGAGTACAGGCCTCTTCCTCTTGAGACAGAGGTACGTCTTCTATCGCCCTTTTCCTCAACAGGATATCGGCCTCCGCCTGGAGCTCGCGCAGCTGATACTGCGAGCTGACCGGAGGGATCGCTGGAGGAGGGCTGATGAACCGAAGACTGTATCCATTGCAAACAATATTCAGCACCCACTTGTCCTGAGTAATTTTTCTCCACTCTGCCAGGAAAGATTGAACGCTTCCCCCCACCGGAGTGGGTAACGGATGACGGGGAAGTAACCGCTCAGGGTCGAGACCCGGCCGGGCCCTTGTTCGCGGTAGAGGGCTGCTGTCCACCTCTACCCCTCTGACGTTTTTGGAAAGGCCTTCGGAACTGCTGCTGTTGTTGCTGCTGCTGTTGTCCGGAAGACTGTCCTCTACCTTTCCCTTGTGAACCGAACCGCCGTTGGAACTGGTGGTATGGCTTCTTGTCCTTGGGCTTTTCCAAGCCCACTGCCGTCAGGGTTTCTGCCTCGGCCTTCATCCGGGCCATCTCGTCATCAGCGTGTTTTCCGAAGAGCGTGTCCCCGGAAAACGGCAGATTGGCCACTCGCTGTTGTGCCTCGGGCTTGAGGGATGTAAGCCTGAGCCATGCATGGCGGCGTTGGTTGATACCGTGGCAGTAGCCATGTGCCGCCAACAAGGCAATATCCGCCGCGGCACTGATGGCCTGGTTCGAAACCAGCATCCCCTCCTTGACGATCTCCATGAAATCCTCCTTCTTGTCGCGCGGCACAAGGTCCGCAAACTGTTCCATGGAGTCCCAAAGCGACCGGTCATATCGACCCAGTAGCGCCGAGTCGCTGGAAGCCTTCATCGTGGTGGAAGAAGTCCCGCATGCTTTCCTTCCCGCCGAATCAATCCAGCGGCTCTCCTTGTCCGGAGGCACGGTGGAGGACGGGGAGGTAGAGTGTTGTTTCCTGGCCGCCGTAACGATCACTGAGTCGGCGACTGGATCCATCCTCAGGAAGGACGGGTCAGAGTCCGGTGCCCTGTATTTCTTCAAAAGCCTAGAAGGAGCGGCCCTGACCACCGCAGGCGTAAGAAATAGTTCTTGTGCCGGTTCAACCAGTCCCGGAACCAAGGGCAACAGAGGGCGAGACAGGTGCTTCTTGTGCAAAGTCTCGAATATCACGGACGTCGTAGGTGTAGGAGCCGTCACCGTGATACCCAACTTCGCGGCCCCCCTCAGGAGAACATTCTGGAACGTGCCGATGTCATCGATGGGAGACACCCTAGTGTCCGGGGAATCGGACAGAGTCGGGGAATAGGAGCGAGTCCTGGAAGATGTATCCGTCCTGGATCTGTGCCTCCTATGGCGTCGTCTGGAACGAGTGGAGGACCTACGCCTGCTCCTCGATCGTTCTCTCCGTCTGGAGCGAGACTTCGATCTCCTGGGCTTAGGCCGGTCCACCGGCCTGTCCGGGGTGGCCGACTTGGGCTTACGCGGTTCTTTAGACTTCGGAGTCTTCTTGGGAGGGGTCGGAAGGTGAGGCAACGAGGCCGACTTTGGTGGGACCGGTGGAGGCTTCTCTGGTAGAGGAGGCAACGGAGGAGGTGTAGGCATCCTCGGACGCGGGCCTCTAGGCAATGGAGGAGGAGGTGGAACGGACTTCGTTGGAGTATAAACCTCCGAGTGCACCGATCCCGGTGATCCACCAACCTTCCTGGGCTGAGGGGAGCCCCCCACAGCCTCAGGCCGCTTAGTACGGGCATCCGGCACCGTCGACCGGTGTCCAGGAGTCGACTGCCGGTCCCTCGACGCTGAGCGGCCCTTCGGCGTCGACCGTCGCTTCCTTTTCGGCGTCGAGCGACTCGCGTGTCTCGACGTCGACCCGGACCATCTCGACGACGACCTCCTGTGTCTTGACGGCGACCGCTTGCGCCTCGACGGCGACCGCCTCGACGTCGTCTTGTGGTGTCTCGACGTCGACCGTGACGACGACGACCTCCTTCGCCTAGACGGGGCACGCCTCCGTCTCGCCGGCGAGTGCTTCTGCGTCGACGGCGGGCTCGACGACGAGGATCCCCTCGACGACGATTAAGTCTTGTGCCTGGAAGGCGATCGACGGTATTGCCTCGGCGGCGTGCGTCGACGCCGATCCTGTCGACGCCGGTCCTGTCGACGACGATCGCTCGACGTCGACGCCGAAGACAGCGACGACGAGACCGTCTCCGCGTCCGACGGCGGCCTATGCAGGTCCCTCGACGTCGACGGTCGACGCTTTCTCGACCCAGAGCCCTGGGGAGAAGGGGAGCTGGCCTTGGACTTCCCCCTCGACGTCTTGGAGGGTGCCACCGACCCAGACGGAGAATGGGGACGTGTGCTGGGCTTCCTGCCCCCGGGGAGCCCCCCAGGGGCCTCAGCATGGGCAGAAGAAGCCCCTCCAGACCCACCTTGCGCCTTCAGTCTCCTTTCTTCTAGTCCCTGAAGCCTGATTTTCTTTCTGTCTTTCAGGGTCCTGCCAGAGAAACCCTGGCAGATCTCACACTCCTCAGGGATGTGGGAAGAGGGAAGGCAGAGGATACAGACCTCATGGGGATCTGTCTTGGCCTTCTTCCTGGAGCACTTTGGGCATTTATCAAATAATGCAGGCATTATTTCGACCCAGGAGTGCCAAAAAGTCAAGAAGAAAGCTGTAATGTACAGATAAAAGTACACAAAAAACGATTTTAGTGCAAAACACCAACAAAAACTCTTGAATAGGGAGAGCTCAATGCTCCAGGGTCCTGCTAGCAGGAGCCGGAAAAAAGAACTGAAAGTAAGGGAGACCTGCAAGGCATTCTGGGATACTGTGAAGTTCTGGAAAGTTCTCTTAAAGGCACAGTATCCTGTTCTGAGCCACATAATGGCAGCCTATGGGGCTTGTCTGTCCATGCCTTCCTCTCTATCTTCCAGAGGGGTTTGTACTGAAGACAGGGAAAATCTGGACAGGCTTTGCTGTTTTTGTGGATTTTTGGTGGAATTTCTAGCTGAAGTACTGGAACTCAGACTGTATTGTTACGGGGGATTTTAATACCTACTTATTTCAAGGGAACGTAGCAGACATTGATGGGCCCGTCCTACTTCCAATCACCGAGGCTATAAATCAAACCAAACCACCCATTCAAACTCAAAGTGGACTGGGCGAGCTTTGTGTGATGAAATTTTACAGTGCAGGTTACCTTGTCATCAACGGCAGAACAGTAGGTGACACCCCGCCAAACTGGTCCTGGACAAACGGCACCAAGCAATCCTACTTGGATTATACCATCTGCAATGCCGCCCGCCCTGCTTCACTGTTTAACCAACTTCCAAATTTATCCAAAAACCGAAAGCGACCACAGGCCTCAGGTTATTTCCTTTAATATAAACCCGGTGAAACACAAAACTGCACCATCAGCATGCCGGGGAATACATACCGAAAACCTAAAGCGCCTTAAGTGGACTGAAGAAATTAGCCCGAATATCCTCCAAGCAAGTGTGGACATCATAAGAATAGGAACCGAGCAAGAGGCAATCCCGACTTTAACCTGGACAATGCTCTGTTCCCACCTGACTCACCTTTTTCCAGCAAAGTATCAGGCCGAAAGGGTAATTCAGACACGTCCATTTACAATCTCACAGCATACCAAGTCACTTAAGAAAGCAAGAAACGCAGCCCTGCGGGCACTGGCTAAATCTCCGGGGAACAGTGAACGTACAATTCACTATCAAACTACTCAAAGATCCTTCAAGCTGGCGATCAAAAAAGATAAATGGTCTCACGAAAACCAATTTTGGTGCAAACTGGTGTGGGAGAGTAAGCAAAAAAACTCTAGAAAATTTTGGGCTCTTATTAACCACACTAATCCTAGCACATCGAGCTTTGGATCTGCAAACATCCAGGAATCAGACTGGGTAAGATGCCTATCTGACCACTTCAAGTCTCCAGAATACCCAGATTCCAAAGGAAGCAGCTCTTTAAATGAGATTAACCATGGGCCTGCCACCATACAGAGTCTACCCGCCGACTGTTTACACCCCGCCAACATGGACCTTGAAGTGACACAAGAAAGAGTAGCCACAGCAATGACAAAAGCAAGATCTGATGGGGCTCCTGGCCCAAACGGCCTGCCACAGAGCCTGTTTAAATCTGACATTGTCTTCTGGTCCGGAACACTAACTAATCTCTTCAATTATGCTCTGAGAACAGCAACAATTCCGGACTCATGGCGGGGCGCCATAATCCACCCAATTTACAAATCAGGATCACGTGCCCAACCGAGCAATTACAGACTCATTGCCCTCCTGGATATTGAAGCCAAGTATTATACAGGCCTCCTACTGGAGGATCTAAGGTTATGGGCAAAGGACTATAAACTGTTGCCAATGAATCAAACAGGGTTTGTTGCAAACTCAGGGACCAGCACTAATTTGCTAGCAATTTCAACTATAGTCGACAAGGCACTAAACACATCTAGGTTAGTGTTTTGTTGCTTCGTCGACTTCAAAGCAGCATTTGATAGAGTCCCTAGGGAGGCTCTATGGGTAAAATTAAGAAAGTGGGGGATTCCAGAGAATCTATAACAGGCAATTATCGAACTCCACTCGCGTACATGGGTTCGAGTGAAGCTCGGGTCCGGCACACATCTCTCGCGGAAAATAATGACAACTAGGGGCGTGAAGCAGGGATGTGTGTTGGCCCCCCTTCTCTTTAACCTGTTTATAGCAGATCTGTCGGCGACCCTGGACGATACCAACAGCCATTCTCCAAAAGTCGGTGGCTTGGGTCTAAGCAACCTTTTGTACGCCGATGACCTTGTCCTTTTTAGCCTCACCAGGGTTGGCCTACAAAGGCTCCTTGATAAACTGCATGACTATACGGCTATTAATCAATTAGAGGTCAACTTAAAAAAAACGCAAGTCGTTCCTTTTGGTAAGAAACGACACACAGGTGGTGGTTGGTCATTCAACAACATAAGCCTCGTAACAGGCCAATCATATAAATATCTAGGCGTCCACCTGGATTCTAAATACAATTTTAGAAAGCAGCGTAACGAGATCGCAGTCAAAGCAATAACCCTTGCGGTATCACTAGGCAAGCTTGCAAAAAATCTCTCAGGCCCAACACTATCGCCTCTTTTGGAGGTGATGAGAGCAAAAATTGGCCCTACTCTATCGTATGGCATAGAGTTATTTGGGGGGAAAATGAATACAGCCTTGAACCAGCACACAACCAAAATTTATAAAAAGGTTCTCCAGCTGCCAAAATCCGCATCTGCTGCACAGATAAGACTGGAGATGGGACTGATAAACTACGATGCCTCCAACATCGGGGCATATCTTAATCTCTGTCACAAACTAAGACAAGCGGACCCCAATACATTAGAATCCCTAGTCTGGGAAGAAATAACCCAGAAAAATCCAGGTGGAACATACGGCCGTCTCTTTAAAGACGCCATTCAGCAAATGTCAGCAAGTGATTTGTGGGCCCTGAATCCTAGTCAGATAGCTTTCAAAATAGGGATCAAAAAGGGTGTGAGAATGAGATCAAGTATCATCGATAAAGCACTCTTTTTGAAACGCAGTCACGCCTGGGCTCTTGTAAACTCTTATAGACGGCTAGCCCCCGCCTCCTATCTGGCCTGTACATATTCACTCCATCTAAAGCGCAGCCTTATCGCCATTAGAATGGGCGACTGGCGATTCCTGAAAGATTTACCCTCCTGGCGACGCACCGCTGAAGATTTAACTTGTAGAGGGTGTAGCAAAACAGCTGAAACCATGTCGCATGTGATCTGCCTCTGCCCAGCTTTTAATTCAGAACGCAGGCGGAGACTAAAACCAGAATGGAATAGGCTGGGTGCCAGGACTTGCAGGCAAGCTATCATGGTAGCTTTAAATCCGGAAAACACATCCCTAAACATAAGACTCATAAACTTCATTCTGCAAGCATACCGTAATTTCAATCAAAAGAGGCCCTGCTAAAGTGCCCCTCCCACTTTCCAACTCTTAGGGAGGTTAAAATAAAACGACCAGTAACCTCAGGAATGTCGGCTGCTTCCTAAAAGTAGGATACCATTGATGCCGAGTATAATATAAAAGGGAGGAAGAGACAACTTTTTTCCCTATACATCATGCTTCAAGCTACTCTATTTTATTTAAAGAGGCTTAAGAGAAGACGATTTCCATTTTTATAATGACTGTCAACTGACCATGTTTTTATTCTTCAAGATTTTTTTATCTTATTTATTGATACACAATGTGAATTTTGTAACCTTCTTTTAAAGATATATGTGTTATATCTAAATAAAGATAACTGATTTGATTTGATTTGTGATTTGGACAGTGTAGCCTTTTTATAGGCTGCATTATATGTCTTTAAATTCTCTCTTAAGTGTCTGTGCAGTTCTGCATTTTTTCGACACTTTAGAGATTATTTTTGATTGCTCCGGGGTCCACGCACATGGGCGGGACTATTCACTAGATTATGACTATACACAGAGATCCCCTACTACAGAAAAGGAAGTGATGAGACGCATACTAAAAATCAAATCAGGCTCCCCTCACGATCCCTGTCCCACTGCAGTAGCCAAACTAGCACCAGAGGCCATTGCCAGGGGACTCACCCCCCTTTTCAATCAGATGCTGGAGAAAGGGGAATATCCCTCTAGATGGAAGCGAGCCTCCATCCTACCCCTGCTAAAAAAAACTAACTTAGACATCACTGAGATGAACAATTATCGTCCGACTCCCCCTCCCTGCCAAAATAATAGAAGGTAGCCTGAATGCACAACTAAGCGCCTTTCTAAAAACAGGGGATCATCTTGACTCTTCCCAACACGGTTTTCGTGCGGAACATAGCACGGAATCCGCCCTGATTAAATCAATGGAAGACATTAGGCAGGTGATGGATGCAGGAGGCAGAGCGGCCCTGATTCTGTTGGATCTTTCCGCGGCCTTCGATACGGTCCACCACAACTTGCTGGTGGACCGGTTGAGGGCCTGTGGAATCCAGGGAAATGCATTAAAAATCCTACAGGCTTTCCTGTCTGATAGAACCCAGACAGTGGCGCTAGGAAGTCATGAATCGCATTCATTTGTACTACCTTGTGGAGTCCCCAGGGATCTTCGCTTAGTCCCACCCTTTTTAATGTTTATGTGTCGACCCTCGCCCCGGTGATTCGATCGTTCGGCTTTCAACTCGCGGCTTATGCCGACGACACACAGATTGTGGTCTCCCTCCTACCCGGCAACACTGATAATACAGCAGACAGATTCAAAAACTGCATGCACGAAGTGGGGTGCTGGATGGCACAAAGTTGCCTTAAACTGAACTCCTCAAAGACAGAGGTCCTGCTCTTTGGAGCTAGGGAGAACTTCTGGTCCCCGAGATGGTGGCCAGACGAAATGGGACCACTCCCCGTGCCGGTTGACAAAGTCAAAAACCTGGGCATACTGGTGGACAGCGCCCTGTCCTTTAAACCCCAGATGAACGCACTCTCTTCCTCTCTCCATTACACCCTCAAAACCATCAGAAAAATCCTTCCGTATCTGGAGAAGAAATACAGGAAAACGATTGTTACAGGTCTAGTGCTCTCACGCCTGGGCTACTGTAACAGCCTGATGTTAAACGCCCAGCAGAGTGTACTCAATAAACTCCAACTACTGCAAAATGCAGCCGCCCGCCTGATCACCGATACTCCCAAATTTGCTTTGGTAACTCAGGATCTGGTGGCACTACACTGGCTGCCAATTCGTAAGAGAATTACATTTAAGGCACTATGCATGGTCTTCAAAGCCCTTCATGATATGGGCCCTAGACACAAGAAATTGCTTTTTCGCTGGCATAAACCAGCACGAACCCTGAGGTCAGGAGAATTGGCTCTGGTTACGGTCCCCAGAATCAAAAGAGCTTGCTGGGGAGGTAGGAGCTTCTCCCTTAGGGCGGCAGAGGCCTGGAACAATCTCCCACTTGTGCTCAGACAAACTCAGGGTCTGATGGCCTTTAGAAGAGGACTCAAGACTTGGCTCTTCACTCAGTAAACCTGCTCACTCACGTTAGCCCTATCATACCAGCGCCAGGACACCTCCGGGTAACAGAGCGCTCTACAAATGTGCCAAATAAATAAATAATATTGACATCAACAATTTTTAAGTCAGGGTTTTCGTCAGAACTAATGGGGATAGGAAGATGTAGTCAATAGTAGAATTGGCTCCTCGTCCTATAAAGGTTGGGATGCTCTCGCTATCACTTTCTTTGCCTAGTTCAAGTAGATTTAAATTAGAGAGTAATTCCTCCAGGTCCTCACCCTGTTTGCCGTGTTCAAAATGGGGTGCCCTCCCAAACATATGTCCATCAAGACCATCCCCATAGCAATCACATAGGCAGGGATGTATATTAAAATCCCCCATTAATAATATCTCTGACACAAAAGAGTTATTGAACTTGTAGACTGACAAACATTGTTCTAATACATTAAAATGCTCCTTCTGTGTGGAGCCTACCATAGCATTATATAGGTTAATCAACAAATAATGTTTATCAGAGACACACCATTCAAGTATGAGGAAATTGTCTGACACCCCCTTAAGTTTTCTGAATGTTCCAACCAGGTTTAAAGAGATGAGGAAGAGTAAGCCCCCCTTTGGCCTCCCCGCAGGCCCAGGAACTGCCGGGGTGGTAAAGCTATGATATCCATCCAGGGCGAAGTTAGACTCCGGGTCCCAGGGTTCCTGGAAAGCCAGGATGTCAAATTGTTGTATGAATTGAAACCAAATGGGGTCAGTGTTTTTGGGTTTAATTCCAGTCACAATCAGCTTAAGATTTTACATGCATCTGACCGGTGATTTTCTGTATAAATGGCCCCACCTGACCCAAGCCCCTGCCTTGAGATTTCAGGTCCCAGTCAATCATTGCATTCCATTTGGGAAAGGGGTGAAAATCGGTTGCAGCGATCTGCCTCCCCCCTTGGTTGATGGTGTACCGGAGATACTGCTGGAATAATTGTGGGCACAGAATCTCCTCCAAGAACACGTCCCTGTGTAATTCTAGGCTGTGCACTCATCATGGCCTGGTATGATAGGGTACTGTTGTTAATTGGACGGGTATGAGACCTGATGGGTGGCTGCGGGTTTCTATGGGCCCTCACTGGGGGGTAAAAGAATCCCAAAGGGAGTGGTCTTATGCCTTTGTTATCTATTTCCGACCCATCCCAAAATAGTCTATCAGCCACATGCCTATAATTGAAATTCACCACCACACAGTCACCCGGAATGTTCTTAGGGCGTCGCCCAACCCAGCGGACCCTCCTTGCCATAATGACAGTGCTTGCAATATCCCCTCCTCCCGAACTAAACTGTTCGCACCACTGTCTAGCCAAATTCATCAAATCAGTCGAAGTCTCGCTGCGTCCCCCTCTAACAGGGGGGACCCCAGTGAAAACCGCCACCAGAGGAGCTGCTTCTGGGGGTAACTCCAGGGTGTAGCCAGGGTGACGAGTACGTATATTAGTGTCACCCGCTCAGCTCGTTTTGGAATTTACTTCAGGCGTATCGCTCATGGCTTCCACCCTTACGGTTGGCTGTCCTGTTATAGTTGAAGGCCCCTCCAGGCCGCGAGGTCGGCAGGATCTAGAATTAATTTTACCACTATCATCTCTTGGACAATTGTCAATAGGGCCTGCAGACTGAACCCGGGCCTCATTTAACACTCTGTGTTGTTTCATGAATTCGTCGATTTTCTCGCATTTAGATAGAAGCCCCGCCACACAGGTATTCAGAGTGTCTACAATGTCCTTAGCAACGGACACAAGGGCTGGTTCCAGACGTGAAACAAATAGGTCCTCAATTAATCTTCCAATTTGACCCTTAAGTCGCTGATCGAGTCGATTAGTCTGTATTGAGTCTTTTCTCAGCCTGCTCGTTGTGCTTAGCAACTTGCGCTTCTTATGTGGTTTCTCATTGGTGACAGCTGGTGTTATAGGCAAAGGATGGGATGGGTACTCATGGGGAGTAATTGAAGCGGTATGTGTTGGAGTTGCTTTCCGATTAATAATCACAATATCAGGTTCCAATGGTGTCACCCTACTATGCTCTACAGGTGTAACCGTATCAACTTCCCCAGAGTTCAAACCCAGCTCTTTCTCCGCATTCGCAATCTCTTTTGTCAAAGCCCCTACTGCATAGGTTAAGTACGAAATAATGGATTCAGACTTTCTGGGGTGTTTCGCTTTGGACCCCCCCCTCATCCTTGGCACATACCTGTTTCCTCTTGCCCATTGTAGGTGTTAGGGGGGTGGCCCGGCCCGGCCTCCTCCGTCCTCTGACGGCCACAGACGGCCCGCCCTCTGCCCGGGCTCCGCCCGGCGTCGCCTGCGCACGTCCCGCGACGCGGGAGGAGCGTGGTGTCTTTATGCACCTCCGGGCGCGGTTGAGTGACGCTGCAAGCGGCGTCCCCGAGTCCCAGCTAAGGACCCTGGGAGATGTAGGCATGCAGGCTCGGCTTCTCTGAATGCTCCCCCCACTCGGCGGCCGTGAAGGCAAAGGCGGCGGCGGGGGAGAGCAAGGCGAAAGGCAAAGGTGCGTGGAGTCCAGGCAAGTTTCGCGGTATGGAAATGCCCCCAATCGTTTGTCAGGCCCCGCTCCTCAGCAGGAGCGTGGTGTCTTTATGCGCCTCCGGGCACGGTTGAGTGACGCTGCAAGCGGCGTCCCCGAGTCCCAGCAAAGGACCCTGGGAGATGTAGGCAGGCAGGCTCGGATTCTCTGAATGCTCTCCCCACTCGGCGGCCGTGATGGCAAAGGCAGCGGCGGGCGAGAGCAAGGCGAAAGGCAAAGGTGCGTGGAGTCCAGGCAGGTTTCGCGGTATGGAAATGCCCCCAATCGTTTGTCAGGCCCCCGGAGGAGGCATCGCCATCGTACACAAGAACACCATCCGCATCACGACCGACTCCAACGACACCTTCTCCGCCGCAGAGCACCTCCACTTCCAGATCTACGCCGACCCAAAGACGACGCTCAGAGGCACCCTCGTCTACAGACCCCCGGGACCACGCACACAATTCAGCGACGACATCTCGGACTTCATCAGCCCGCACGCCCTCCGCTGACTACATCCTCCTAGGGGACCTCAACTTCCACCTGGAGAACAAGGACCGCAACACCGCCGCCCTGCTGGACAACCTCGCCAACCTCGGACTCAAGCAACTGGTCAACACCCCCACCCACTACGCCGGCCACACGCTTGATCCAGTCTTCTCTTCCAGCAAGCACATCACCTTCAGCCACGCCACCGGACTCCACAGGACCGACCACAGCTGCATCCACTTCAGCTTCAGAAGAACCACGACCCACCACTACCCGCAACAGGTTCCTCACAGGAGCTGGAGCAAGATCACCGCCGAGCAGCTCACCACCTCCCTCAGCCAGAACCCACCCGCCAGCAAAACGGACCCCAACGAAGCAGTCCACAACTTCACGCAGTGGCTGATCGCCTGCGCCACTAAAGAAACCTCCCAGCAAACCCAGAAGCAAGAAGGCCTCCTGGTTCACTGACGAACTCAAGGACTCCAAGAAGAACTGCCGCACCCTCGAGAAAGCCTGGCTCCGCGACCAGACCACAGACAACATGACCGCCCTCAAACACGCCACCCGCAAGCACCACCAGCTTATCCGCACCACCAAAAAGAAATCTCTAAAGGAACGACTGGACAACAACTCCCACGACAGCAAGGAACTCTTCAACATCGTCAAGGAGTTCTCCAACCCCAGCACCGGCAACAACGACATCACTCCTTCACAAGATCTCTGCGACTCCCTCGCCTCGTTCTTCCAACGCAAGATCGCCGACATCCACAACAGCTTCGACGCACCATCCACGCACCCTACCGTCGAACCAACGCCCCCCACCGCCACCCTCCGCACCTGGACCACGGTGACCACCGAAGAGACAGCCCGCACGATGAGCACCATCCACTCCGGATCTCCAACTGATCCCTGCCCCCACCACGTCTTCAACAAGGCCGAATCCACCATCGCACCCCAACTCCGGAACATCATCAACACCTCCTTCAACACCGGCACCTTCCCGGAGAGCTGGAAGCATGCCGAGCTCAGCGCCCTACAGAAGAAACCAACAGCGGACCCCACCGACCTCAAGAACTTCCGCCCCATCTCGCTCCTCCCTTTTCCTGCCAAGGTCATCGAGAAGACCGTCAACAGACAGCTTGCCGCCTTCCTCGAGACGAACGGATCCCTCGACCCCTCGCAGTCCGGGTTCAGAGCCAACCACAGCACCGAGACCGCCCTCATCGCAGCCACCGACGACATCCGAGCCCTGCTTGACAACAGGGAAACAGCGGCACTCATCCTCCAGGACCTCTCCGCAGCATTCGACACTGTCTGCCACCGCACCCTAGTTCAACGCCTAAGCAACATCGGTATCCAAGAGAAGGCGCTGGAGTGGATCACCTCGTTCCTCGCCGGAAGAACACAGAGAGTCCGCCTCCCCCCGTTTCGATCCGAGGCCACCGAAGTCATCTGCGGCGTCCCGCAAGGATCATCACTCAGCCCCACCCTCTTCAACGTCTACATGAGACAGCTTGCAGCCATCGCACTCCAGCACAAACTCAACATCTCCTACGCCTACGACACACAGCTGATCCTCTCCCTCACCAGAGACCCTGACACCGCCAGAACTAGCCTACACAAAGGGATGAAAGACGTCGCCGAATGGATGAAGAACAGCCGCCTGAAACTGAACTCAGACAAGACGGAAGTACTCATCCTGGGACAATCGCCCTCCGCCTGGGACGACTCCTGGTGGCCCCCCGCCCTGCGCACCACTCCCAAGCCAACAGACCATGCACGCAACCTGGGCTTCATCCTGGACTCCTCCCTCTCAATGACCAGACAAGTCAACGCCGTCTCCTCATCGTGCTTCAACACCCTACGCATGCTCAGCAAGATCTTCCGCTGGATCCTGACCGAAACCAGGAAGACGGTCACCCAGGCACTCGTCACCAGCCGACTGGACTACGGAAACACCCTCTACGCCGGAACCACAGCCAAGCTACAGAAAAGACTCCAACGCATCCAGAACGCCGCCGCCCGACTCATCCTGGACATCCCCCGACGCAGCCACATCTCCGGCCACCTGAGGGACCTGCACTGGCTCCCCGTCAGCAAGAGGATCGCGTTCAGGCTCCTCACCCACGCACACAAGTCTCTCCACGACCTGGGCCACAAGTACCTCACCGACCGCCTGACCTTCTACACGCCCACCTGGCAGCTACGTTCTACTAGCCTCGCCCTCGCCGTTGTACCACGCATCCAAAGAGCCAACGCCGGAGGCAGATCCTTCTCCTACCTGGCGGCCAAGACATGGAACTCCCTCCCCATCCACCTTCGGCTGACCCAGGACCATCTCGCCTTCAGGAGACAACTCAGACCTGGCTGTTCGAGCAATAGCAGACCCCTTCCCCCAAGCGCCTTGAGACCCTTCCGGGTGAGTAGTGCGCTATACAAATGGTATGATTGATTGATGATTGATTGATTATCACAACACAGGACTTTGCTACCAGAAAAATCCCAGCCAGCCTTTAAACTACTGGTATTAAAGGGCACGTCATTATCCACCAATATATTGCTGAGAAAAGAATGTTTTTTTTTCAGAAATTACAGGCAAGTTACTTTTTTACGTTACGTTATGAACTCAATGCTGGATACCTAGATTCAGCACTGGGACATTTCCTGCAAACAGGTAGGTAAATAAGTTTTGGTTATTCATGCGATTTTGAAAGAATATTTATAGATTTCAAAACTATACACTTAGAAACTTTTTGGAAGAAAATTGTCAGTGTTATCCTATGGAGGAAAAACAGTTTTTCGGTTCACAGGTAAGTTATCGACTGTGGGAGTTAACCCCTTCGACACTCATGACGAGCTCAGCTCGTCGCACAAGTTACTACTTGTGTAACGATATATCTGTAAGAGACATTAGTTAGTGATAGATTCCTTACCTTAGAATATCCCCAGGCGTCAGACTGGATCCGGAAACTTTTGCGTAGCAATACCCCTGCGCGCCGGCAGGCGTCGTCTGCGGCTCCGCGTCCGTCGTCGGCGTCGTGAGCGCCGGGATGACGTCGTCGGAGTACTTAGACGGCGCCCATGCGCGCTGACGTCAGTTCTGATAACACAGCTTTTCCGCGCCAGATACGCAGAGCCATGATAGAACTAACACTGGTGCCATGAAACTAGGGCCCTGAAAGGGGATGACCTTAACCCTAGATATCGGTTCGCAGAACGGGGAGGATGGGTGGGTCGGTAAGGAATCTATCACTAACTAATGTCTCTTACAGATATATCGTTACACAAGTAGTAACTTGTGCATCTGAAAGAGACACGTTAGTGATAGATTCCTTACCTTAGAATAGATACCCCAGCAATACCAACCCCGGTGGTGGGTCTGCGAACCAATATCACACCAGAAAGTCCTGGAGGACGGAACGGCCAAAGAAGCCATCCCTCCGGACTTGACTGTCCAGGCAGTAGTGTTTCGCGAACGTGTGCAGCGAGGCCCACGTGGCTGCCTGGCAAATGTCCTGCAGGGGGACACCGCGGCCCAGGGCGGTTGTCGTCGCCGTGGCCCGAGTGGAGTGAGCCCGCAATCCAGCTGGGGGCTCCTTCCTCGCCATGGAGTAACATGCTTGGATACACAAGATGATCCACCTAGAGATGGTCCTCTTGTGCACAGCCTTTCCCTTCTTCGCGCCCACGTAACCAACGAAGAGTTGGGCATCCACCCGGAATTGGCGTGTGCGATCTAGGTAATAGGAGAGCGCACGTTTTGGATCCAGACGGTGGAGCCTCTCCTCCTCTTTCGAGGGATGCGGAGGCGGAAAGAAGGTGGGCAAAGTGATGGACTGCCCGATGTGGAATGCCGTGACAACCTTGGGCAGGAAAGAAGGCCGTGTACGTAACACCACCTTATCAGGATGAACAGACAGGAAAGGTGGAGAAGAAGAAAGAGCCTGGAGCTCACTCACCCTCCTGGCAGAGGTGATGGCAACCAGGAAGGCCGTCTTTAGAGTAAGGAGACGAAGAGGGCAGTTATGAAGCGGCTCAAAGGGAGCACACATCAGATAGGTGAGAACCAGATTCAAGTCCCACTGGGGCATCACGAAGGGAACAGGAGGAAACATGTGCGCGATGCCCTTCAGAAATCTACTCACAATAGGGGACTTGAATAAAGAAGGCTGATCTGGTAGCCTCAAGAAGGCTGAAAGAGCAGAAAGGTACCCTTTAAGAGTGCCCAGAGCAGAGCCCTGCTGGGCAAGGGAAAGAAGAAAGAGCAGCACTTCCGAAAGGGGTGCAGAGAGAGGATCCACAGCCTTTGCTGCGCACCATGCCACAAATCTGTTCCACCGGCAGGCGTATACCGACTTTGTGGAGGGACGCCTGGCTGCAAGAATGATATCACAGACTTCGGGAGGCAAGTCAAATGGCCTCAACTGCCGCCGCTCAATCTCCAAGCTTGTAGGTGGAGACTGGACAGGTTCGGGTGCAGGACCGTCCCCTGCTGCTGCGACAGAAGGTCCTCCCGAAGAGGCAGACGAATCGGGGGATCGACTGACATGCTGAGTAGCTCGGGATACCAGTATCTTCGTGCCCAGTCCGGAGCCACAAGGACGACCTGGACCCGGTCGCGCCTGATCTTCTTCAGCACTCTGGGCAGAAGTGGTATAGGCGGAAAGGCGTACAACAGACCGCAGCTCCACTCGCGACGAAAAGCGTCTCCGAGCGAGTGCCGCCTTGGAAACTCCAACGCGCAGAACTGCCGACATTGCGCGTTCTCTTCTGTGGCGAATAGATCTAACCAAGGCTCTCCCCACTGTCGAAAGAGACCTTGCGCCACGTCCGAGTTCAGACGCCATTCGTGATCCATCATGCACCGGCGGCTGAGTTCGTCCGCCCTGGCATTCAGAGAGCCTGCCAGGTGTTGAACCACCAGGGCCACGCCCTGATGTTCCAGCCACTGCCAGAGGCGCAGAGCCTCCTGGCAAAGGGTCCACGACCCCACACCGCCCTGTTTGTTGCAGTACCACATGGCGGTGGTGTTGTCGGTGAACACTTGCACCACGCTCCCCTTGACAGAGGGGAGGAATGCCTTCAGTGCAAGACGAATCGCCCGCAGCTCCAGAAGGTTGATGTGGAGCCGGGACTCCGCCGGAGACCAGAGGCCTCTGATCTCCGCCTCTCCCATGTGGCCTCCCCAGCCCTGGAGGGACGCGTCCGTCACAACTACGTGCTCCGGCTGGGGTAGGGAGAGGGGTCTGCCACTGACCCAGTCGCGGTCCGTGAGCCACCACTGCAGTTGCTTGGCAGTGCCCTCCGAGATCAGGACATGATCGGACAGGTTGCCCTGATGCTGGGCCCACTGAAACTTCAGGTCCCACTGCAGAGCCCGCATCCGCCACCTGGCGTGACGCACCAGAAGGATGCAGGAGGCCATCAGTCCCAGAAGCCGCAGCGTCAACCTGACCGAGACCCGGGATAACGGCCTGAAGACAGGAATCAGAGCCTGAATATCCCGAACCCGCTGCTCGGGTGGGTAAACCCGAAACCGCGCCGAGTCGAGAACCGCTCCGATGAAGAGGAGCTTCTGAGAGGGACACAGGTGTGACTTCGGCACATTGATGGAGAACCCCAGCAAGTGCAGGAGGTCGGCCGTAGTCTGGAGGTGGCTGACGACTGTCTGGGGCGAGCCCGCCTTCAACAACCAGTCGTCGAGGTAGGGGAAGACTGATACCCCTTGCCTGCGCAGATGGGCTGCGACCACCGCCATCACCTTTGTGAACAACCGTGGGGCGCTGGTAAGGCCGAAGGGGAGCACGGTAAACTGAAAGTGCTCTAGGCCTACCGTGAACCGCAGGTAACGCCGGTGGGCCGGCAGGACGGGGATGTGGAAATAGGCGTCCTGCAAGTCCAACGCTACCATCCAGTCTCCTGGGTCCAGGGCAGCCAGGACCTGAGCCAAAGTGAGCATCTTGAACTTCTCCGTCCGGAGGAAGCTGTTGACGTTCCGCAGATCCAAGATAGGGCGTAGGCCCCCTTTGCCCTTCTTGGGTACCAGAAAGTAGTGGGAGTAACAACCACGTCCTACTTCTGGCCCAGGAACGCGCTCGATGGCCCTCTTGGCCAAGAGGGCCGAAACCTCCTCTTGCAGAAGTTGCAAGTGATCCCCCGACACACGGTGGTATTGAGGTGGCATGGATGGAGGGGAAGACTCGAAGGGGAGGGAGAAACCCCTTCGGACAATTTGCAGCACCCACCTGTCCGAAGTGACTGTATGCCAGTGGGAGAGGTGATGGCGAACCCTGCCTCCCACAGGCGTCACATGGGCCTGAAAACTCGGACTAGGAAGGTTTTGAGGCGGGGGCTGCTGAGGGAGGTGTGGACTGGCCTCGCCGCTGACCCCGACCACCGCCACGGCGGTTCCCACGTCCGCCACCGCGTTGCTGAACATTCTGCGGCGCGTGGCTGACGGTCCGTGGTGGGGCGCCCCTTCCGTGGCCACGAAAGGAGCGAAAGGCACCCGATTGCTGGCGTGGGGCCGTAAGGCCCAAGGACTTGGCCGTGGCCCTGGAGTCCTTGAAACGTTCCAGCGCATGGTCTGCCTTGTCGCCGAAGAGGCGACGGCCATCAAACGGCATGTCCAGGAGGGTGGCCTGGACATCGGCCGAGAAGTTGGCGGACCTCAACCAGGCGTGGCGTCGAACCGCCACCGTCGTTGCCATCGCCCTGCCCAGTGAGTCCGTGGTATCCAGCCCACACCGGATAGAAAAGCGTGCCGCATCTCGGCCGTCCGCAAGGGTTTGGCTGAGTTTAGCCCTGACCTCCTCAGGGCATTGTGGCAGCACCTCCGCAACCGTGTCCCACAGAGTGTGGGTGTAGCGGCCCAAAAGACAGTTGGTGTTCACTGACCGTAGCCCCAGGCTCACAGACGAGAAGACCTTCTTCCCGAACTGCTCATATCTCTTGGATTCCCTGTCGGGCGGGGCCGACGGGAATGCGGTTTGGGAGTTTGAGGCCTGGATGACCAGACTCTCGGGGGTGGGGTGGGTGGACAAAAAGCATGGGTCGCCCGGTGCCGGGCGGTAGCGTCTGGCCACGTTCCTGTCCACAGGGGGGCCTGTGGCGGGCTTGGACCAAGTGCCCAGAAGAACGTCACACAAGGCCTCATTGAACGGCAGGAGGGGCTCCGCGGAGCCGGACTGCTGTTTGAGGACCTCAGTGAGGAGATTAGTCCTCACGGCCGCGACGGGGAGCTGAAGGTTTAAGGCCTTAGCTGCCTTCGTCAACACTACGCTGTAAGCAGAACCCGCCTCCGAAGCCACAGTCGGGGGCGACGTAAATCCAGCGTCTGGCGAGGTGTCAATACCACTGGCCTCCCCAAGCTCATATGTCCAGTCCTGATGTGACTGGCAATCACGTGCCAGAGGGTCCTCGGACCCCTCCCATTGCTCCTCGTCACCTGGCTCCTGGAGACCAGGATTAACAGCCAGGGCCTCCTCGTGGAGATAGAAGTCTCCAAAGGCCGACGGAATCGGCGCCCAGCGGCGCCCCTCCGACTCCTGAGTAGGACCGTAGGAAACATTGGGGGCGGCAACCACATCGGCCGCCGGGGACGACACCTGAAGGGACGGCGCCGGCGAGGTCGTAAGGTCGACCGGCGAGGTCCCGGATCCGGAGCCAGATCCAGCGAGGTCGTGCGGCGCCGGGACCGAAGTCGCCAGCGGCGCCGGGGCCGAAGCACCCGACGTCGTCGGGGCCGAAGCGCCCGACCCGGAAGGACCTCCAGACGGAGCCGATCGGCCCGAAGGCGCCACGGGAACCGACTGAGGAGGGAGGGCCCTCATGGCCATGAGGTACCTCTCGACCTCCTCCTGCGACGCGCCGTGCCCAGGGACCCGAAGGTGTGGGGCAGGCGGCGACGCTTGCGACTCCCGCGGAGCCGCGTGGGCGGTGTCGCCCGAGTCCCCGGTCGCATCGTGCGAGCGTCGGGGCGGGTCGGAGGACCGATGGCGTCGCTCCGACCTCTCATGCCTCTTACCTGAGGACTTGGAACCAGACGATCGGTGTCCACTCCCGGACCGTCGATGACTCCGACCTCGCGACCTGTCCCTCGACCTCCCGTGGGACCGGGACCGGGACCTGGAGCGGCGCGGGGCCGAGTGCCTCAGCTCGAGACGCTTGCGGGACCGCTCCCGCCTAGCCTTCGACATCAGGGCCCGGCAGTCGGCGCAGGTTCGATCGTCGTGGTCGAGGCCTAAGCACTTCAGGCACCGGCGATGGGGGTCCGTGACCGACATGGGTCGGTCGCACTTCGAACAAGGCTTGAACCCGGGCATCCCTGGCACCGATAGTCGAGAGTCGACTAAATAGAAGATCAAAAAGATCAAAAAGTTTTCAGTCAAAAAGTGACTGGGGGTAGAGCTTCTTCCGGATCTGCGCTAGCTGGCGCGGAAAAAAGAAGAACTGACGTCAGCGCGCATGGGCGCCGTCTAAGTACTCCGACGACGTCATCCCGGCGCTCACGACGCCGACGACGGACGCGGAGCCGCAGACGACGCCTGCCGGCGCGCAGGGGTATTGCTACGCAAAAGTTTCCGGATCCAGTCTGACGCCTGGGGATATTCTAAGGTAAGGAATCTATCACTAACGTGTCTCTTTCAGATATGAGGTACACCTCTCGTACACTCATGACGAGCTCAGCTCGTCATGAATAATGGGATTTACACATTCTTCTGCGCAGGAGGGGAAAACCATAAGCGTTGATGGTGTTAAGGTTCTGGGGTTAGACTCAGGGGTCCCCCAGGGTCAGTGATGCACTCTTGTTACACCCTCAGCGCCACAAGGGCGGCCGGGTGCAGAGTGTAGAGGCCCAATGTTGTCCAATAGGGGATAGGGAGGGCCTCCGATTGGCGGCTGCTGGCAAGCAGGCCACAGGGTTGTTGGAGCCAAGCTGCTAGGGTTTAGGTCAAGGTAAATGGGGAAACAAACTAGCACAAAAGGTGCACCCTCAGCGGCACTGGGGCGGCAGGGTGCACGAGTGCTGTTTCGACATCAGGCGCCCTGTTGCCTTTTATGGAGAACCTCCGGTTTGCAAAAGCACTGCAGGCAGGGAGACTAAGAACTTCTAGGTGCGCCCACCACTTTGAGAGGTAAGTTGGGAAGTTAAGGGTTGGTTAGGCATCGTCGGTTTGGGAACACAAGGCCATGGGGCGTCGGGTGCAGGGGTGCCTTTTGGGTCGGATCTTCTTACCAGCTCCTGGTCACGGTTAGGGGGGGCCTTCTGGATTTAGGCTACAGGCATCGGCTGGAGGCTTGAGGCAGGTCAGGGGTAACCGGATCTCGGGTCAGGAACGCTGGGGTGACCTCCTCGTGGTGTTTTTCCACTTGCGCTAGTGCCGGGTTCGGCGCGTGCACAGTGGGCTGGATTTACGGTCTCTGGCTGCTGCCAGAGGTTGCAGTTGAACAAATCCGGTGTTCACGGGAGAAGCAGTCTTTGGAAGTGAAGGTAGGCAGGTCCTCCAGGTTTTAGAGGTTGCTGGCTGCAGGACACACCAGGATTTCGAGGGGAAACAGGCCGGCAGGGCTGGGGCCAAGACAGTGGGCGTCTACCGCTTGTTAGCTGGCTGCACGGTTGTTCAGTCCTTCTTCTTTTCTTCTTGTTGTCAGGCTTGATCTGAGGAAGCAAGGTTCAGGGAGCCCCCTAAATACTAGATTTAGGGGTGTTACTGGTAGGTAAAGGGCAGGGACCAATGGGTCCCTGCCCTGGGGTGGGTACACCCCCTATCGTGCCACCTTCCAGTGGGAGGGAGGTAGGTGCCTGCCCATGGTTGGTTGGGTCCCCCCATCCTCAGGATGGCAGAGACTCAGAGTTGTGCTTCATATCGCCTCCCCCACCTGAGGGGTGGAGTTGGCAAAGGTGGGCACACCTGTTTCGCTCACTTGTTTTTCCTGCAGGCTCTCCCGCCCAAAGTGGGGGTAGAACCAGTGGGTACCAGTTGCTGAAAGCAACAAATGGTCTGGGGAGGCTCACAAAGGCGACGTGCCTTTAAAGCTTCCCCTTCGTGAACCCTGCCCATCCTGGGCACCTCGTCCCAGGATGTGCATTGTTTCATGCCCCAGAGAGGAACAGGCGCTCTACCGAGGAGTCCAGAAACATGTCTGGTGGTGGACACTAGTGCTGGTTTAGTTTTCAAGGGGCATCTCAGAGATGCCCTCTGTGTGAATTTTTCATTAAATCCCACACTGGCATCAGAATGGGTTTAATGTGCAGAGAAGTTTTATACCAAACTTCTCAGTTTTCAGTGTAGCCATTATGGTGCTGTGGAGTTTGTAATGTCTAGTATCCAGTACCATATACTCTTAATGGCAGCACTGCACTTACAATGTCTAAGAATGGACTTAGACACTGTAGGGGTACAGGGCTCATGTACCTGTACCCTCACCACTGGCATAGGGCACCCAGCTAGAGGCGTGACTGACCTATGCCAGGGCAGGAAGTTGTAGGCATGGCACACAGGGATGTGTGCCATGTTGACTCTTTACATTGTTCTGCACCAAGACGACTCTTTACTTTGTTCTACACCAAAAGACTCAGCCTGCAAAGGCAGTGTGTGTGTGTAAAGGTACAGGGCTTCTAATGGTGGCACAATAAGTGCTGCAGGCCTTAGAGGTCTTCCCTGGTCACAGTACCCTGGGTACCTGTGGTACCATTTACCAGGGGCTGACCTGTGGCCTGAGATGCCAATTGGGTTAGTTTTGGGGAAAGAACACAGGCCCTGGGGACCTGATTTGCAGGGACCCAAGGCACACCATGAAAAAGGGCATTAGTAGTCTGGCAAAAAGTGGGGGGTTACTGCAACAGAAACCCCCTTTCCTACACCTAGTTTTTGTAAAAGACCTTCTTGCACTCTTCACTAACAAAGAGTTCAAATCAGAAACAACTTGCTCAGTGACTTTTATTTTCATTGGAATGATCATTTGTTAATCAATTATCAATCAATGAAACTTTATTTCGGTCTTTTAGACCATAAAAGCACATATAACAAGCACTGGCGTTGCCAATAGGTTTCGCATTTGGAAAGTTGGAGCTATTGGTTTTGTAAATGACATTTTATATTTATATATCGTTATTGGCATTGTCAATAACAATATATAAATATAAAATGTCATTTACAAAACCAATAGCTCCAACTTTCCAAATGCGAAACCTATTGGCAACGCCAGTGCTTGTTCATGGTTAAAGTGAATCGCATTGGCTTCGAAGCGCCTCTGTAGCCATTGTGAACGGGTAGCATTTGCTAAGAGTGGTTTTAGTTAGTCTTTTCTGGCAAGTTGCAATCAACATGACAACCTAGTATGCTGCTATTAAATTATCTTGTTGCTTTCTCCTCATAAATTTACAGTGTTGATATACTGGCAAATGGCCGGAGGGAAGCCGGATGGGGGCGGGAGAGCCTGTTGGGGGGGCGGGAATGCGAGCGAGGGGAGGAGAAGTGTGGCAGGCGAAAAGTGAATCGCATTGGCTTCGAAGCGCCTCTGTAGCCGTTGTGAACGGGTAGCATTTGCTACGAGTGGTTTTAGTTAGTCTTTTCTGGCACGTTGCAATCAACATGACAACCTAGTATGCTGCTATTAAATTATCTTGTTGCTTTCTCCTCATAAATTTACAGTGTTGATATGCTGGCAAATGGCCGGAGGGAAGCCGGATGGGGGCGGGAGAGTTGTTGGGGGGGCGGGAATGCGAGCGAGGGGAGGAGAAGTGTGGCAGGCGGATTAGGGAGATGCGCGTGCGGTCACGTGACCCGCTTTTGTGGTCACGTGACTCACATGCACTGTGAAAAAACCGCAGTGGTTTGACGAGTCGATGGAGCACTTGAATTCTCGCCTATTACATTCACAAGCGAATGATAATAGGCGAAACCTAAAAACGTTTCCATTGTACATTTTGTCGAACAGTTGATTTGCACCTGGTGGGGCATTCGAACACAACTACATGATCCATTCATTCTAAATTCGCAAGTTAAGAAAGCTAATAGCTACATAAATACAATAAAAAGTTTTTTTTACAAATATTAAAAGTGGGCAGAATAAATTCACAGTTACATCATCCAAATTAGTTGATATCTCCACCAAGTATGGTCATTGAAGAGAGAAAAATTCATCTCTGTGTTATCCCCATTATTAAAGTGCTAGTACAGGGTATATAAATAGTAACTAAAAATACAAACTAGGCTATTAAAATTTTAAACAGTTTTTAGCTCTTATGTTATTCACAATAAATAGAAATCTGCTTACACCAAAAACCACCAATTGTGTAGTATCCGTTCTCAATATACGCTCGGCCTCTCTGCAGTGTCTAATGTTCCAATTATTGCAGAGAGGTTTAATCCATTTTTTCCTCAGAGTGTCATATCGAAGGCAGAAAAATAGTATGTGTAAGTCATCTTCCTTGACCTCATTTGTGCATAACATGCACTTATCATAATCTTTATCATCACAATTATTACCCCATCTAGACTTGTTAGCGTTTGTTTGTAAAACCCCATATCTAAATTTCAGATACAAGGATTTCGCAATTTGAGGGCATTCCTCGTCTAGAAATGGCTCAAACTGGGCAATAGGAGGAATTTTGATGTTAGAGAACCCAGACTAGAAACATGTAGCAAGTTGTCATTAATGTAAGCCCAAAATGATGTCTTTACTATCTTGCTACATGCCATGGTCAACTCCGACTGCTCCTCCCAGAAATGGAGTAACCCTATCTTTTCCAACCAAGTTGACACATGTTGAAACCATGGAATAGCTTTGAAAAGTACAGTGTTCAAAACCTCCTGAAGACCTTCCTTGTAATGTAAAAGCTCCGATGTTGACCATATTCTTACCCAAAATAAGAGGGGACGTAACAAAGAGTGATTATCAGTTCACTTAAAATTTAAATCCATAACAACTGGAATCAAAGGTGTCCTGCACGGTAGAGACAATTTCCAAAAGAAATTATTTTCTCCAACTTCAAAATTTCGTTTGCAGTAAGGCCCCCATATTTCTGCTCCATACAAGGTGGCTGATTGTGCCTTAAATTTAAAAACCTCACTGGCAGGAGATACTGCTTTTGTAGTGCTCCCCCCATGCTTTTTTAAAATGGGAGTAGAATTTTGTAGCAGAATTATTCTAGTTTTTTCCAGTTGTGGCTTCCAGCTCAATTTCGTATCTAATGTGATGCCTAGATAATTAAAACTCTGTACGTGCTCTAGTCTCTGGTGGTTTAGCTCTAAAGTCTTTTTAAAAGATCTATGGGGATTAATAGACATGTATTTTGTCTTGCTGGAATTTATTTCGAGGCCCTTCTTGATGCAATACGACAGAATTTTTTTTATCAGGTTTTGAAGTCCCCTAAGGGTTTGAGAAATTAAGATAGTGTCATCAGCAAAAAGTAACGCTGGTATTACTTCGCCACCCAACCTAGGTGAGTCGATTTCACTTGACACCGCACCAATAGCTTTTTGGAGCATTTTGTCTATTGCGGTAGGTTGAATAGACATAGGGGAGAGAGTGCCCTTTTGCTTTGCCAGAGATCAAAGGTGAGGGGAGATGATTTTACCTATTTTGGAAGACCTAGTGCGCACAGTACTTGCCATTATCCTTGGGTGACTCGGGAATGGTGACAAGAAGTTTTGCGCGACCGTGCCGCGACTAGAGTCCAAATGAGTATACAGTATTTATCCCACCCAAGTCTATTCAGTAAGCAATCCCCCAATTCTACTATACTATAAATACAAATGCAAATACAGTGCAAATACCAGAGTCTTTGGGGGTATAGCCCAGTCCAGTCACTCCCAGTCACGGACAGGCACAAACATGCCTGCCCTTTGTCCCGGGCTTAGTCCCTGCTTTGTCCCGCCCAGCGGAAAAAGGGGAGTGGCTTTTGATCGTAGTGACAGAGCGTCTCCCTAACTCGCACCAGGTGTTGAAGCAGCGATGCACCCAGGGGGCTGTAGTCCAAGCCCGGGTGTGGGCACTGGGGTGCTCGTTGCTTGGGGGAACTGGCAGCCTTCCTCCTCTCGTCCTCTCCCCGCCACCTGCACTCCTCGCCTCATGGGTCAAACAAAGAACGGTTCAGTGCAGCCTCCCCTCAACTCACATTAAGGTCTCCTGCCTCATGTTCCTGCAATTCCTTCTCCTTATATTTCCTCTCCAAAGTCCGACCAAATGATTAGGAGGCAGGCATCGAACTTTTACTGCCTTCACCTGCTCAGCAACAAGGGACCGGCAGAGTTGGGGTAAAAAAAGGCAGACTTTTAACCTTGCTGCTCTTTAACTGCCCTTTATCAAGCCGTCACGATTTCCTCAGGTCTCGGGTCGATTTGGATCCATTTCATTGAAAAAAGGGACCGAACAGCAGAATGTTTTGCCGCAACGAAAGGAAAAACCTGCAACGTCCCAGCTCAGCGTCTCAGCACACCTAAAGCTCTGCTCGCCATCCGAAAGTGAGGGGAGGGGCAACCTTCCAAATACTGAGGGATGTCATTTACAAACAGGGAGAACAAGGTGGGCGCCGATATGCACCCTTGTCGTACTCCCCGTCTTACAGGTATTTCCTTGGTAAGTTCACCCCTCGGCCCCCATCTTACTTTGGCATAATTCCCTTCATGGAGCCTAATTATTTGGACAAGCAGTTTGAGGGGCACCCCCAGATCTTTCAAAGAAGCCCATAACGAGTTCCTGGGTACCAAATCGAACGCAGCCTTTAAATCTACAAAGGCAATATATAAACTACCTTTCCTTATATTTATATATTTCCAGCATATACACATAAATCTGAAGACTTGATCGATGGTGCTAGTTTTTTTCCTGAACCCAGCTTGGTATTTCGAAAGTAAGTCAACCTCTTCAATCCATACAGTTAATCTACTTAAAATATGCCTAGCAAAAATTTTTTGTGGGATATCAATCAAGCTAATGGGGCGATAGTTTGCCGTATCGTGCCGATTTCCCTTTTTAAAAATTGTGACTATTTCTGCCCCCTTCCATCTATCTGGTATTGGTGCAAAATCAGCTATCGCATTACAAAGACAATTTATATACGGTCCCCAAACTCCAATAACATGTTTTAAAAGATCACCAGGAATTGTATCTGGTCCTGGGGCTTTGCCTGTTTTAATTGACTCCAATACTAATAAAGTGTCTTTTAGGCTGAAGTGCAACTTGGCAGCCTTAGCAATATTCTCCATATCTTTTATTACCTCGAAATTGTCACCTTCGATTTCCGAGTAGAGACTTGAGAAATGTTCCACCCATGTGTCTTCATCAAGGAATAGGTCTTTTTGCGTCCTTCCTGCCCTATTGCCTTTAGCTATAAGGTTCCCGGAACTTGCCTGATCCTTAGCTTTGGCCGCACATATTAAGCCTGACCAAATCTCATCATCCCATAGTTTTTTTGCTTTCTCCATGGTCTATTTATAATTGTATCTTTTTGCCCTTATTGTGACTATACTATTACTTTTGACAGCCTGAATCAGCTATGTCTTGGCTATCCGGCAATTCCTATTGTACCAGGGGTTCCCAAAAATATTCGTGTGGGTGGTTCCTGCATTCCCCTCTTTTGGTATTTTGCTTAGCACCGGACTTAGCGCATTGACCAGTGCGGCATGCAGGCCCAACATCTGGACTTTGCCTATAAATTGTTCTAGGAATGGTGTAACAATATCTGCAAAAGTAGAACAGATACTAGTCATGGCTTTAATGTTCCCTAGAATGTACGGCCACTTAACAGCTCGATTATTATTATCCAATATTATTTCATCTTCTGTAGTGCCAATTTCCTTATTACCACTTTGGGTGGCAGGAAAAAACTTTGGTAATATCATCAACCTCAAGGGACGGTGGTCACTCTCCATTCTGGGATCAATTTTTAAGTCAACCAAGTGACACCAAAACCCTAGTGACACCATTATATAGTCTATATTTGTTCGACATCTGCCTCTGCAGAAGGTGTGTGCATTTGGTCTGTCAGAAGGCAGACGTCCGTTGCATGCTCTCAGACTATGTCCCATTATGAACTTTAGAAAGAAAAACAATTCCCAACAGGTATCAGTTAAAGGCAGTTAAGTGATGTATGCATTCGGCATTACATGAACAAGAAACAAGGAGGCTCATATGGTTTTAAAAGCTTGTTATTCACCAATTTCGAAGGAGGGTGTTTCACATGGAAATACAGTTAGAACAGCACTGTACAGAAAGAATCATGTGACAACCCGAGGGCACTTGGTGAATGGTGATATATACAATTGGTGAAAGGTGAAGATGAAAGTGCTGAACGTGTACAGCGTGAACGGCACAAAGTGACAAAGAAATTATACGGTGATGACTCCGCAGGATTAAGTATTAGTCACTTAAAACATGGAACAAACAATTTGACAGGAGCCAAAAACGTTAAATGTGCCATGGAATTGCGCAGTGATGTCGACGGCGTTTCGATACCCTTGAGTCGGGATCGTCATCAGGACAGGGTTGTCGAGTTACGAGCAGTGCTGTTGGGAGAAAGGTCGAATCCAGCAAGGCAAAGGAAGGGCAACAAGGATGGTGTTAGGTTGGTAGGCTTTGGGGGGGAGAGGGGAGGAGAGGGAGCCAGGGTGCGGAGGACGGAGCACGCACGCAAGACGTGGAGGAAATCATAAGAGGAGACCGTGCCAGGGGAAGGGGAGGGGGTGTAGGGGCCAATAATTTGGTGATTAAATAGGTGATCTATGGCGCGTCGGGGTCGCGAAAAATGGAGTGCTGAGGTGGGTGAGGGGTGACTAGGAGATAGGCGACGAAGTGCAGGGGATCGCTAGTTCAGTGTTGGAAAGGGGGGGTTTACCGCGTGTGAGCGATGTAACAAGAAGGGTGAGTCTCTGCGTCTGGTAGTAGTGAACTATTGTGGTAACGGGAAAAGGGGGGTGGGGACGATGTGAGTAAAGGTGCTACAACATACTTGTGCACGCAAGACCATTTGCGTGGTATCTGGATACCCTGGAGGAGGCAGCGGGTGCGGCGTCTGAGAGAAGAGCATGAATCGTCATGACCCGGAGTGGGGACGATCAAGTCACAGGCTCCTATCTATAGTAATAAATTACCTGCATTAGTATGGCGTCGCCAAGGGCAGTAATAGCGTGACTGCACCTATGGAAAACAAGCCCCAAGTTAGAGCTATACAAGATAGCAGGAGGCGTGGAGGGTGAAAGGGTGAAGGCACGCACGGAGCGGCCGCCCGGAGGGAGCGGTGCCTGTTCTGTTCATTCAATCCTTTTACTCTCAATTAACTTAAAAAAGCCATGTTTAAAGAGCGAAATAACAATTAACAAGAGACATAAGAAACTTAGACAAGGACCATCTCACTACACAAGTTTCGAGTCTTCCCCTCATTTTAGATGAGAAGGATATTACCAATCCTTATGCAATAAAAGATATTGTAGAAACGTTGGCTATGAAAATCATGAAAAAAAAGAAAGAAGCATATGGGCAACAAGTATCAACATTTATATTAGCGATTACCTAATTGTGATTTTCTGTGAATCGTAATTCCGTAATCGTCATTACAAATGTATGAAACTCAGAGTTTCACTTAGGAATTCCTAATGGGTTGCAATTCAACCTACCTCATTAATATCAATGAGGTAGATCGCAATTTGCGACCCCATAGGAATCGCTAAAATGACGGGGATGGTGACCACCATGTCTGTGATTTCAATTAAATAAAGCAATCTTTTTTTTTATTCAGCCCATTTTCCCTAAGAGAAAGCGGGTTGATTTAAAACAATTAAAAAAAAAAATTCTTTTCATTTTTTAAGAGCAGGCAGTGATCCATGAGACCACTGCCTGCTCTTAAAAATTGTTTTCACAACCATTCCCTAAGGAGAAGAGGTCCCATTTGCAAATAGGTTACCACCAACTTGAAGTTAGTGGTAAATTCAAGGTCACAAAACATTCATATATACCGCTGCAATTCGCTATTTGGAAGGGACGCCCTAAACACACACCTTCCAAATACCGAATCGCAAACCCATTTTGCCATTCAGTAACCGGTTACTAAATAGCAAAATAGGGGTTTGATACATGTAAAAAGCCTTGTTTGCGTTCGCAAACGGCCAGATTCTGTGGATCGGCCCGTTTGCGTATGCAAAATTGGTTGATACATGTGGCATTGAAGGAACTGAACGAAAAGATCACTCCAACCATTTGAGAGAAATTGGCAGCAAAACCTATCACAAAACCTTACCCACACTGCAATATGCATGAAAAATTCCTTACACATTTTTGGAGCAAAAGTCCAGTTAAAAAACACAAGAGACCAGGCTGAGAATTAACACAAGAAACTCCATGATATTGTAAATAAAAAAATTAAAAAAATGATAAGCACCACAAGGTCATTCCCTATTATGATTACCATCACTTCTAAAGAAAAATACAAAGAATTGTTTAACTTTTTTAGGAACGAGATAGAAAAGACTAAATGTTCCCTGGAAAACTCATCAAGGGAGCAAACTATCAACAGCCTAACCAAGAAATCTAAGAAGGCCTGGTGCATTTTTGAAGAAACTGATCAGTGGATCTTGAATGTAATCATCATCAAAAGCAGACCATCATCTTAGGATCCCCTTCCCTAATTTTTTCTGAATTAAATAAAAAACTCACTAGGTCCAATACAGCTGATTATCAAACTCCTCAATGACACAAGGAATCATCCCTGACCTCATCAAAGCTGGTCAAGTCACTCCTGAACTTAAAACGAAAAAAAAAACACAAAGCGCAGACCCTGAAAACTTCAACCCAGTACAAAAAAAAGAACAAAAAAACCCTTATTGGAAAAGGTGTCAGAACCTTTGTCGAATTGCTGCTGGAACTCTTCATAAGAGAAACTAAACCACTCAATGAACTAATGTCAGGTGTGATGTAGTACAGAAACAGTAACCTTAAAAATAAACAATTTTATCCTCCACATCTGGGATGATGGTGGATCATGCCTACTTGTCCTCCTAGTCTGTCAGTGGCCTTCGATACAGTGATTCACATCTCCCTTCTGACAATACTCATAGAAAGGTTGGGCAAAAATTACCTCTACTTCAAGTTTCTCACATCATTATGGGAAAACCAAACAACTAATCAAGATCAACAACTAGTTCTGTGACTAAAACTACATCAAGGAGTCTCCCAAGGCTGAAAGTGGTTCCCCTCTATCTAACATTTATATGGATTTTAGCTCACATCCTTGAACAATCAAACACCAACTAGCACTTTTACATAGATGACATGGAATTATATTCAAAAATATCCTTTTGCAGGGACAAATAGAATTTTCCCCCAGACACAGGCCTGGGCCTCCACTCACCATTTCAAACGCAATCCAATAAAAACAGAATTCCCAGCTGGGTCAAACAAAAAAATCTATTCTTAACACCAGTCCACCCATAGTGTACTCCATGAAATCTATGTGATTCATCCTGGACAAACACCTTGACCTATAAGCAAATATCAAAAACATCGCAAAGGGGGGCACAAATCCAACTCAGACTTCTGAGAGGAATACATAACTTCATCTCAGAACAAAAAACTTCAAATGGGTTTTGCTGGCACTAATTCTTTCAAGACTAGACCATGGAAACTTAGTTCTAGTTTGAATACTCAAAGGTCAACCTGTTCCCTCTTGCACCTAGGACAAAGTGGGTTGATTCCAAGGGTCACTTCGATGACCTCCAGTGTGGCTACTGGAAAACAACAAGGTGCACAAGGCCTTTTCGGGAAGTACCAATCGGACCAGTGGGAACTGGATGTGGACTAGTCCCTGCTGTAGGCCTCTGCTTTGACACCCTTTGATTCTCTAAATACCTCCTCTGAAGTCCTAGGAGGCTTTAGACATGTACTCCTCTGGTTCATTTGGACTTGAATGACTAAGTCAGAAGGCAAACTTTTTGACCAAGATGAACCTAATTGGTGCACCTGACCTGGGCACCCCATTTCTTTGCTTCCAGCTCTGGCAAAGATGCTGGAGACTCATCTCAATCAACATCTGGCGGCATTTCTTGACTCCTCGGGTGTCTTAGATCAATCTCAACACGGCTTCAGGAGGCACCATAGTACTGAGTCAGCCCTTACGGTCGTACTAAACAACATCCGCATGGAGGTAGACCAGGGACATACCACCGTCCTGGTCCTTTTGAACTTGACTGCCGCCTTCGATACCCTATCCCCTTCGGTTTTAACATCTCGCCTGAGGGAGATAGGGGTGGAAGGGGCGGCTTTGAATCTGTTGGCCTCCTTTCTGTACCAGAGGGAACAGAGGGTTAAGCTGGGAGAGTTCCTATCTCCATCCCTGCCTGTGCAATGTGGGGTTTCACAGGGGTCGGCATTAAGTCCGACCCTGTTTAACATCTACGTGACCCCGCTTGCCAGGCTGGTTAGATCTTTTGGGATGGAGGTAGTCACTTATGCCGATGACACACAGATCTTGGCGTCCCTCTCCCACCTAGGTAACTCATCACCATTCAACTTCAGGAACTGCATGGAAGCAGTGTCCCAGTGGATGATCTATAATTCACTAAAGTTGAATGGTGAGAAGACTGAGATCTTGGTGTTTGGCCCAAACAATAACATCTGGTCACCTGAATGGTGGCCGCCTTCATTGGGGACCTGTCCTACTCCTACGGAGTCGGCACGGAACTTGGGAGTATTGATTGACCCCCCCCCTCTCCATGACTCTGCAGGTGAACAGAACTGTTGCTACCTGCTGGGGTATCATTAAAATACTTCAAAAAATAAAACATTATCTTTCTCCTCAGGCACGGAAGCAAGTGGTGGTAGTACTTGTCGCTTCGCGACTTGATTATTGTAACGCCTTATACACCAGCATGAATAAGAGCCTGATACAGCCTCTTCAGACTGCCCAAAATGCAGCAGCCAAATTTGTTCTGGACGCTCCTAGATTAGCGTCAGCAACGGCAGCTAGGAAGGCCTTACACTGGCTTCCTATAGAATCGAGGATCATCTTTAAAACGCTCTGCTTGACCTACGGTGCACTCTCCGGTAAGGGTGCGGGGGATGTCAAGAAACTGCTGCTACCCTATGTACCGGGCAGAGACTTACGCTCCTCCTCAAGGAGCCTGCTGGTGGTACCTCGCTTCCGTAGGAGTAAATGGGGCGGTAGGGCTTTCCCTTCAATTGCCCCTAAGTTATGGAATACCCTTCCTTGTGAAATTAAATCTCAGTCCTCCATTCTGCTTTTTCGGAAAGCACTGAAAACATGGCTGTTTGCAAGGGCGTACCCGTAGTTACTGTTCATTTGTTTTTATGGATTTGCTGTTAGGCGCCTTGATGCCTTCGGGCTTAGTTGCGCGATATAAGATTCTTTTCATTTCATTTCATTTCACATAAGGCCTGAAATTGCACCTTGCCCCATGTCTACTACAACCATTGACTATCCATGGCGATTTACTTTTTCTTGCTGTTATTTCTGCTTAAACTTTTAAAAACTAATCTCTGGTTTTTTTGTGTGTAATTTTGTGTGGTGTCACAGGATGCCCATAGCTCCTACTCTCTCTAAACATTCACTGGAATTCACGGGAATCTATTGCTTGCTCCTGGGAAGCATTTCAAGGCTAAGCACAGGCTAAGAGCTCGCAGAGACTTATGCTAATTGGCCTTCTGACTGTTCAGGCAGGTGAAGCATAACTTTCTATAAGTTACTTTTCCTTAATAGATATTGAAAATCTGATCTTGCCACTGAATTAGGGGTTTATTTTTCTTTTTCTCCCTTTCTGGAGTTAGCAGTATTAGTATGCTAATCTGCATTCTTGTTTATAAAGAGGACCGCAAGGCCTGACATAGCGAAAATAGCTTTTTGGGCCTTGCCACTGTAGGGACATGGTAACATTACCTTTCTACATGAAACAAATCAAATAACGGTATATCAATGGATGTTATTTTGGCCAGATAAGTTACTCCTCTTGGCTGGATTATGTTGATAGGCAATTTAAATGCACATCACTTCTGATATATATCTGCATTTAGGGATAATGGAAATTGAAGCATTGTGGTCTGGCACCTTCACCCACAATTGATCCACGCTAATGTTAATGTTAACTGGGATTTCTAAAGCGCATAATCACTGACAGGTCTCCAAGCGCTATGAGAGAGAGCCCAACCTGGCCACGTCAGCAGGAGTAAGCACCGAAACTTGGCCTAGGTTGTGCCCCAGGCTTCAATAAAAATAAGTGTTTTGAGTTTCTTCCTAAATGGAAGGAGGACAGGTTCCTTGCGGAGACTTGCAGGTAGCTTATTCCAGAGTGAAGTAGTGTGGCTCACTGGTTAGAGGCGGCATACCGGAGAGCAGAGGACGGCCTGGGAACAGGGTTCGATTCCCGGCGCGGCAGGTTTCTGGACCAGGGTCAGCGGACTCGATAATTCTCTCGCCTCGGTGCCCACTCTGATCAGCGATTACACTCGGCAACTCTGGGCATTAGCTTGCCTCATCTTCACTAACGGCCCAACCAGACCGACGGGGATGCCTGGTCTCACCCTGGAGATACCCATTAAGGGACCATCTCTCAGGGAAGCCAGGAAGGGTTTCGCAGCGGTCGAAGCGCCTTGGGACCCTACGGGTAAGTAGTGCGCTATATAAATGCCTATACATTTACATACATTTACATACAGAGTTGGGGGATCATTGTGGAAAAGGCTCTGCCACCTTTGGAGGAAGTATTAAAGCAGGGGCAAGCTAGAAAACCAGCATCCGATGATCGGAGGGACCGCCCTGGCACCTAGTTTACAAGGCGTCCTTAATGTATGCTGGAGCTTTACCGTGGATAGCTTTGTGGGCTATGCATAGGCCCTTGAACCTGGTTCTCTGTTTGACCGGAAGCCAGTGCAGATCCTGCAGTAGGGGAGTGGCGCGGGCCCGCCTTGGGAGCCTGAAAATCAGTCTGGCTGGGTCATTCATAGTTATCTGGAGTTTTGTTAACCGCTTCTCCGGGAGACCATTGTACAAGGAGTTTCCATAGTCTAACCGTGACATGATCATTGCCGACACAGCCATTCGGAGTGCCGTAAATGAGAGAAGGGGGGCGAGTCCATAGCAAAATGCACAAAAGTGCCATTGTATTATGTACATTGAAGATTTTATGGTTTCAAATTTGGAATAGAAATTTAATTTCCAGGGGAGGCCTATTGGGTCAATTTCAACACACAAATCCATGAAAAAATGAATATCGCCAACAGTAAGGTGAATTTGTTTTCTTACACATATTTAAAGACAAGACAAAATATAGGTAGTGTGGCTTTGCTGAAGTCATACAATCATACATATACCAGGGGCTTATTTTCTAAAGCAACCATTTATGGACTAGCAATCTACAATACCAAATGGGAAAGATCACCTCCCATGCAAAAGGACTTCATGCTTGTCCAATATTAATGGGGTCCTTCAGGTTCATTATTTGCCATTTTGAAACTTAAAATGTTGCCAATTTGTGAACTTCGGCTAATGCCTGTATTCTTATCAAATTATATTAAAGTTGATGATTGGGCAATTAGAACAGCATAATGGATTGGTCCCCTTGCCAACACTTTAATTGTAATTGAGTTGTTTAAATTTAATGAATTGTTACTATTCCATTGGCCCCTCGGTTTTAATATACACACTGTGTGGTTTACAATTTTCCACTGTGTGATCCCTTGAGAACCGAGTCCTTTTTTGAAGATTTTATGTTTTTGAGTTAGGGGGCTTGAACCCGCCCCTCTTCTCCATTGACTGGCTTCCTAAACGGAGGCCAGCCATTGGAGGAGAGGGGCGTCACTCGGTTGAAGCCCCGTCTTTTTTTTAGATTCGGGGGCGTGTTTTTGTGTTCTTTCGCCCTGTGACGTCATCTGTCACTCAGAACGCAAAAAACACGCCCCGATTCCAAAAATTTCTGACGTTTGCGCCCGCCATTTTTTTGTTGTTGTTGTTGCCCGGAACAGCCTTGCTGCCATTCCAGGTAAGTTTTAATTTTTTTCTTATTATCCTTGTTACTGCCTCATTCCTTTTCCATTTCTCTCATTCTCTTGCTGTTCCTCTTTCGCCCTCATTTTACCTTCTCCCATTTTTCTTCGGGTTCCGGTTCTTGCTTCCTTTATCTGTGTCTCTTCCTCTCGCTCGTGTTTTCTCCGCTCACTCTTCTTTCTACTCTTTCCTGGCCTTCCCTCTTTTTTCTTCAATCTCCTTTCCCTTCTCTCTACCGTGCACCCTCTCCTCTTCATGTCTCACTCTGTCGCCTCCACACGGTCTCCCACCCCCTCAGTATGCCGGGGAGCCCTGTCGCCTATCTCCGCCCCTTCCCGTCTCCCGCTGCCCCCCATTATTTGCGCTTTTCCCCGCTCACTCTTCTTTCCACTCTTTCCTGGCCTTCCCTCTTTTCTCTTCAATCTCCTTTCCCTTCTCTATCCCGCGCACCCTCCCCTCTTCATTTCTCACTCTGTCGCCTCCTCACGGTCTCCCACCCCCTCAGTATGCCGGGGAGCCCTGTCGCCTGTCTCCGCCCCCTCCAGTCTCCCGCTGCCCCCCCTTATTTACGCTTTTCTCCGCTCACTCTTCTTTCCTGGCCTTCCCTCTTTCCTCTTCAATCTCCTTTCCCTTCTCTCTCCCGCGCACCCTCCCCTCTTCATGTCTCACTCTGTCGCCTCCTCACGGTCTCCCAACCCCTCAGTATGCCGGGGAGCCCTGTCGCCTGTCTCCGCCCCCTCCCGTCTCCCACTGCCCCCCATTATTTGCGCTGATCCCACTCAGATCTCGCACAAATCCCTTCTCTGTGTCTCATTACTCTGCGCACTCGCGCTAATCCCCTGATTCTTGCTTCCTTTATCCAGGTCTCTTCCTCTCGCTCGTGTTTTCTACGCTCACTCTTCTTTCCACTCTTTCCTGTCCTTCCCTCTTTTCTCTTCAATCTCCTTTCCCTTCGGTCTCCCGCGCACCCTCCCCTCTTTATGTCTCACTCTGTCGCCTCCTCACGATCTCCCACCACCTCAGTATGCCGGGGAGCCCTGTCGCCTGTCTCATCTCCCTTATCTCACTCGGTCCCACACCTGTCCCACAGCTCACCTCTTTCTCTCTTTGTTAAACAGTACAGGACCCCATTCACCAGTCTGTTCCCCCTCACCAGCGTTTGTTGCTTAGTGTCCACCCCTCCCCCAATATCTGTCCCTCATACCAGTGTCTATCCCTATGCATGTCCCTCCCCGTATATCTGTTTCCACCTACACTCATTTCTGTCTCCCGCCACCAGTGTCCACCCTCACCGCTGATGTCTGCCCTAACACCAGTGTCTGTCCTCACACAGGTGTCTGCCTGTTCCCATACACTAGTACCAGTCCCTCTGCAGCAGTGTCTGTTCCCCTTCACCAGCGTCTGTTCCCCTTCAACTACTGTCTGTTCCCCTTCACCACTGCCTGTTCCCCTTCACCACTGCCTGCTCCCTTTAACTACTGTCTGCTCCGTTTAACCACTGTCTGCTCCCTTTAACCACTGTCTGCTCCCTTTAACCACTGTCTGCTCCCTTTAACCACTGTCTGCTCCCTTTAACCACTGTCTGCTCCCTTTAACCACTGTGTGCTCCCTGTAACCACGGTCTGCTCCCTGTAACCACGGTCTGCTCCCTGTAACCACGGTCTGCTCCCTGTAACCACTGTCTGCTCCCTGTAACCACTGTCTGCTCCCTGTAACCACTGTCTGCTCCCTGTAACCACTGTCTGCTCCCTGTAACCACTGTCTGCTCCCTGTAACCACTGTCTGCTCCCTGTAACCACTGTCTGCTCCCTGTAACCACTGTCTGCTCCCTGTAACCACTGTCTGCTCCCTGTAACCACTGTCTGCTCCCTGTAACCACTGTCTGCTCCCTGTAACCACTGTCTGCTCCCTGTAACCACTGTCTGCTCCCTGTAACCACTGTCTTTTCCCATTAACCAATGTCTGCTCCCTTTAACTAATGTCTGCTCCCTTTAACCACTGTCTGCTTCCCTTTAACCACTGTCTGCTTCCCTTCACCACTGTCTGCTTCCCTTCACCAGTGTCTGTTGCCCTTTGAACAGTGTCAGTTCCCCTTCACCAGTGTCTGTTCCCCTTCACCAGTGTCTGTTCCCCTTCACCAGTGTCTGTTCCCCTTCACCAGTGTCTGTTCCCCTTCACCAGTGTCTGTTCCCCTTCACCAGTGTCTGTTCCCCTTCACAAGGATCTGTTCCCCTTCACAAGGGTCTGTTCCCCTTCACCAGTGTCTGTCGCTTAGTGTCCACCCCTCCCCAATATCTGCCCTAACACCAGTTATCTTTCCCTCATACCAGTCTCTATCCCCATACATGTCCCTCCCTGTACATCTGTCGTCACCTACACAAGTGTCTGTTTGTGTCTGTTCCCCTTCACCAGTGTCTGCTGCTTAGTGTCTACCCCTCCCCCAATATCTGCCCTAACACCAGTATCTGTCCCTCATACCAGTACTATCCCCATACATGTCCCTCCCCATACATCCGTCACCACCTACACTTGTGTCTGGCTCCTGTCGCCAGTGTCTGTCGCTTAGTGTCCACCCCTCCCACAGTATCTGTCCCTCGTACCAGTGTCTATCCCCATACATGTCCCTCCCATACATCCGTCGCCACCTACACTTGTGTATGTCTCGCACCACCAGTGCCCATCCTCACCACGGAGGTCTGTCCCAACACCATGTCCGTCCTTACACCAGTAAGAGTCTGCCTGTCTCCCTCCGCTGGCACCAGTCCCTCAGCAACTGTGTCTAACCCCAAATGTTGCAGTTTCTGTCTCAGCAAGGAGGGAGCGCATATTTGCAGACTGTAGACATGTGAAGAGGTCAGCAGCTGTTAAGTGTCTGGGAACCACTAGGAATCCATTTCAGAAAGGGGCCAATGCCACCAGGAAGGCAACATTTTCCCTCTACATCCCTCCACCAGGCATGCCCTCCACAGACATTTAGGAGCAGTTAGAAGTGTGAGTTCATGGAAAGGAATGTGGGATCTGCCCCTTACGGACACCAGCTGCTGGAGTCGGTATCAAAGGGTCGCCTCTTCCCCGCTTTCCAAGAAGCAGACTCAGTTATAGGTGAGACTCTATGTGTGGGTGGCTCTGTGTGTGTGTGTGGGTGGCTGTGTGTGTGTGGGTGGGTCTGTGTGTGGGTCTGTGTGTGGGTGGCTCTGTGTGTGGGTGGTTCTGTGTGTGTGTGTAGCTCTGTGTGTGTGTGTGTGTGTGTGTGTGTGTGTGTGTGTATAGCTCTGTGTGTGTGTGGCTCTGTGTGGATAGCTTTTTTTGTAGGTGGCTCTATGTGTGGGTGGCTCTGTGTGTGAGGGTGGCTCTGTGTAGGTGGCTCTGTGTGTGTGGGTGGCTCTATGTGACTGACTCTGTGTGGGTGGCTCTGCATGTGTGTGTGGGTGGCTTTGTGTGTGTGGCTCTGTGTGGGTGTAAATGCAATAGGTCATGCATTTGCGAGTGATTAAGCTATTGGCATTGTAAATGACAATGCCATTTATTTAACGATTAAGCTATTGGCAATGTAAATGACAATGCCATTTATTTATGATTTAAAAAAAAAAAATCAGGAGCAATGCCAATAGCTCTACCGTTAATAATGCAGAGACCATTGCATTGTAAATGCTTGTTGCGTTTTGCGGGTGAGTGCCCTTTCTAACATATATAAAGCCCCTACAAGAAAAAACTGAGCAAAAGAAGCTTGTTTCTAAGGCATAACACTGGGGTGTGCATCTGCCTTCGCCTGCCAATAAGCTTTGGTACCTGCAAATATAATTAATCTGTTATGGAGCCACTGGTGCCTGTGTTTTCTGTCATCACTTCGAGGTGGGTTGAAAAAGTGGTTTCCTTACCCATGGTGCCATGGACTTGGATGTGTGGAGTATCGCACCTGGCGAGTCCCTTGCCACTGTGGCCCTCCAACACATAGAATAGACCTCTCTGGCAATTACACAGGGGGCTGAGGAGCAAACTGCAAGTTGTCATCATATCAATAAGTTATTGCATAGTGGCTGATCCTTTCGGGGCGATCATAACCCACGCAGGAGAGTCTGAGCCAGAGGAGTTTTTTTTGTGTTTTTTTTAAGTGGACCCCAAGGGAAACAAAAAAATTCTCGGAGTGTAGCCTGGGAGGCATTTAATACCGGAACACAAAGAAAGTTTTAAAAAATACCAGTATTTGGATTACATGTTGACTGATGGTAATGTGCAACTATGTTTCCCTTCAATTTGTTTTCTATAAGTTGTCAACAGCTGTTGATTTCACTATCTATCTATCTATCTATCTATTGCCTAATAACTTTTTTTGCAGGATACAATTGATGGGTTTATATTTCAGGGTGTAAACTGCGAGTCAAGGGCACTACAGGCAACAGAAATTCTAAAGGAAACGGGAAGGTGGTGAGACCCCAGAGGTTTAAAAAGACTAAAAAGGTGTTTAAACAGCTAGCAGGAGAGAAGGGTTTTAAATGACCGCCAGATAGCCCTATAGCTCAGGTTGTAGAAGAGACAAATTGTCCAGAATATGTAACACCTTTTTGTGTGCTAGTCTGGATTTGGAAAGGGAAATAAGGGAGGTGACCTAGATTTGGTTCTCTTGAGACAGATGATATTAAATACTTGACAGACACTATAGAATTACAAGGTGGCCCGTCATGGGATTCACACTATATAAGTGATGGTTTGCAGCAATGGCATTCAACTGCTAAAAAGGGAGCTATACTTTCAAAGGAGAAAGGCCAGGAAAATGCAAAACGACTACCGTCTCCTAAGACAGAGTGTGTGGACTGTTCTACAGTAGCAGTGGTGAACAGGGTATGTGCAAAACCTAATAAACAAGCATAGCCAATAGTTCTCGCTTTTGGGACCTTATAAGTTGAGGGTGAGAATGGAAAATGCAAATGCTGTTCCTCTCATAACATTTCCCCCAAAGAGGAATTCAGAAACCTGGGTTTAAGAATTTGGGTTATTAGTTGAGGGAGGGAAGTACTCACCTCAAGTAATAATCACAATACTGGTCAGGGTGAACCACGAAAAATACGAAATAAACTGGTGTTCAACCCCCTGGTAGATATGGCACAGAGCAGACATGCTTAATTTAGAGGCAATGTATAAAGTATTTATACAGTACTAAAGCAGTAACACAGTCGAAATTTAAAACAATACAAATCCTAAAACAAGTTCGAAAAATTGATTAAAATGTAATAAAGAAAAAGATTTTAAAAAATCAGAAATTCATGTTTATAATTGTAAGTAGAAATAGCGTCAGGCAAGGAGTGCAAAGTGCCAATGATAGTCAATGGTTATGGTAAAACAGGACCTAGGCGCAATTTGACAGACTATGTTGGTGTGTGGACCAGATGCACTAATCTGGTCTGTTCTAGTTAAAGAGTTTATTTCTGACTTTAGTCCTTTAAGTCCCAATCCACCACAGGATAACTCTTCACTCACAGGGTGGCAGGCAAACGCCAAATTGAGTGCCCAGCCCAGGTCCAACTGCCACTGGTCAGCGAGGCAGTTGCAAGAAGAGACCTCATGTAGCTTGCTGTATACCTGTACCTTTAACAGGAGGTCAACTGTATGACCCTTGCAGCTCAATTGTTATTCCTGTCTTCCAGGCTCTTCTCAGAATGAAGACAGCAAGTGCAGACCTCTTCTGATCTTCCTCTGTTCAGGAATGTTCTGAAGTGGATGCCTGGAGGTACTAGATTCATGCCTCGCGCAAGCTATTGGGTGGCAATGACCTCCTCAGGATGCCGTAACCGATGGGGTAAAAATTTCCAGGGCTAACCCTACCCACGTTGGGTATTTTCAAGATGGCTTCAGCCACACTAAACTTGGGCTCCGATGGCTGGAGTGTGTACTATAGTAATCTAAGAGTTCCCTCACATTTAACACCAAACTCTAGTAGGATACAATTCCTGTGCCCACAACAACCTCAGAGACTGAAGTTTATATAGCAAAGTTGAGCTTTCAGCAACCAGGCAGTGGATAAATACAAATTGTTTTGTCATTCTGTGACACTCCTTTTAAGTGCAATCCAAATGGTATATGAAAATCCAGTAGAACCTGTCAAACAGGCTGTGACATTGTAATATTAAAAGAAGCCCAATGTGATTGGTGCTGGACTGGTTGGGAAGACAAAAGTGCCTGCCTAAGTGTCAACTAAAATCTGCCTGTGACAGGGGAGGCCTCTAAAGTGTGTCCCAAGTATCATATAAAAAGTCCCAGCAGCAGTCAATTAGGATGTGAGATTCAGCCAGAACTAGACACTGTAATACCAACAGCAATCCTCCCAGCCCCCTTTCATATTCTATCAGAAGGTATTATCTTTTTTTTTTATTTGACACATTGTATCCAGGGTCTTCCCAACCATCTACACTGCAGTGAAGCTTCTGTGCACCTTGGGCCTGGAAGTTGAGTTAAACGGTCACTGGACATATTGTATCAGTGGCAGTGCAACTGTTTACAATCTCTATGATTAAAGCCAGTTTGCTCTTCTTTTAAAAAAAAGTGCACCCTGGTAATACATTTCTCTTTTCCTGGGGCATCTTGGTCACTACATAGGACATGGGTTGCATGAACAAAGAAAGGGGTCATAATGCAGAGCTCAAGGGTCGCAACTGCGACATCTGCCAACCCCTAAAAGACATCCATGAAGGTCTACTTATGGGTGACTTAAATTTAAAAGAAGGGTTTAACCCCTTCGCTGCGGCGGCTATTCCGCCGCAGCGCTAAAGGGGCGGGGCGGCCGCGCGGCCGCCGCATGCTGGTGACAGAACCGCTCCGTCACCAGCTACAGTTGAGCTGTGCTGGTGACGGAGCGGTTCCGTCATGACCCGCCCCGCTCTTTAGAACGCCCGCGCAGGCGCGAAATCAGCGCCGCGCAGGCGCGGCGGCCGGGCCATGACGGAACCGCTCCGTCATCAGCACAGCTCAACTGTAGCTGATGACGGAGCGATTCCGTCATCAGCATGGAAGGGGTTAAACCTGTCAAAGAGGGTTATTTTGAGAAGTCATGTTTGCACTGTCACTGCAGTGGGTGGCAAAAGAAGTGCTGCACCCCACTGGTGGCATTTAGCTTATAGGCCCTGGGTATCCTGCAGGTACCATATACTAGGGACATATAGTTCAGTTAAACAGGCCAATCAGGGGTATTCGAAATATGTGTTGAAAAGAGGAGCACAAGCACTTTATCACTAGTTAGCAGTATATTTCTATTGCTGGCAGAAATATAGTGGCGCAAAAAGGCAAAATAATTGTTTTGACCATGCAGAAAGGTAAAAATTCCAACGCTGGGCAAGCTAACATTTAGACCGATGTATGATGCAGGTGTCAAACTTCAAGCTGAAACAGTTTCATTATGTGAAAAACACAACTTTTCAATGGAAACAGAAACAGAATAACCATATTCTGACCGTCAGTATTGCTCTCCTTTTGAAAAATGGGGAAAGAAACCTAATTTATTTATACATGATATGAAGTGCAGAGATCCTATTGGGTTAACCGGAAATAAAATAAAATTAGAGACATCTCACCAAAGACTTTCTTCTCTTTCTCTCTGAAACTTACAAGGTCAATTTGAGGTAACACACTAGTATTCTATGAAAGGCATGATGTTCTCTCTCAATATAAGAAGTCTGTTCATACTGTCATGAACATCAGGGTGAAATTCCTTCAGCACCATCTATTTCAGGTTGCCTCTGAAACCCTAGTTAGGATCTTACCAAAGAAGACAAAAAGAGAGAGTGGGCACTAGGTTCTGCAAAACTGTGTGCTTTGTTAGAAGCAAAAGAGGTGTCAATATCCGGTCCTTGGGAATCAGAAGGGCGCTTTGTAACACCATTAATACCAAATGTCTTCTCCAAACCAAACATCAATTTAAAATTCCACAAACCAACAGCTTGCAGTGTTAGTCTATACCAGCAGCAATATCAAAATCTCAATAAAAAACACCATGCAGGGAGTAGGATCTGCAGGTTGGTCTTGCAGGTGACTGAGAGGAATAGATAAATACCATGTGATCTGAGCACAAAAATATGTTGTGAAATGCTTTTTGAAATATAGAGTGCTACGTGTGAATTGAGAAGTCAAAGGGCCATATTTAGATGGAGGTGGATCTGGTCCCGCCGTCACTTTTTCTACATTCTTCCATCCTCAAACTTGGAGGTCCACCCACTGTATTTAGAGGTTCGGAGGCATAAGCGGCTGTCGGAGGGAGTCCCACCAAGAATACCAGGGAGCCGATTATGATGTGTCTTTTCGCCGAGGTGGGAAAACCTCCAAACTCCAGTTGGCAGAAACGGAAAAAAAAGAGGTGATAATATACCTTTTTTTGGGTTCCTACTTCAGATTTCATCTTGAAGCCCGTTGTCCAAGTCCTTCCAGCATTGCTGCTACCTCACCGCAATGCTCAGCAACTCTGTTGTCGCCAGAATCTAAGGTAGGCTTCTGTGTCACTTGTCTCACTTTCAATTGTGTTAAACTTTGCTATTGCCGTGTGTATTTTAACGTTGCTTTCACATGCAATTTTTTATGTGTTATGCATAAGTGTTCCACTTACAACTTATCGTGGTAAAATGAACACACCTGCATTGACACATAAAAATATTTTTTGGGTGGTGGGGTGTGTGGGTGTTGTGCTTGAGATGACTGGGCGTGTACAGGCAATAGTATGTCTATGTTATTGGTGTGCAATGCAATATGTATAGAAAATGGCATTACACATTACCTACAGATTCACAACATGTATGTGTAGTACGATACTGATGAGTAGGACTTACTATCTCCCCACCATCATGGCCCCACTCCGTCTGGAGTCCGCTGACAGGACACCACTAGCACAATGGGAAGAGCTCGGCACAAACCTGCTGACATGACAGACTGAATACTGCTAGCCAGCTGAGAAGACTGCCACAGGGGCAGGACCCGGTCTATTGCCGCAACATCTAAATACAGCGGGCAGGCCGCAGTCAGCTTTAACGGAATACTTGGAACCGCTGCTGCGGCGGGACGATAGGTGTACTTCCAAGATCTATATCAGTCTCAAAGCCCAATCCATGAAGCCTTGAAATCCAACACTGTTGCAAGAGTTTCTTATAGCGACCTTAGAACTGTGCTGAGAGATTATAAGAGATGCCCAATAAACAAATCTTGTGGGCTGAGGTTTCAGACAGTGTCCTCAAGCATACAGCGATTTTATTATTGTAAATACGTTTTTGTATTTAATGGTTCCTTAAGAGCCATATTTACTGAAAAATCAAATGCAAATTTGTCCTATTTGGCATTTCACCGTTAAGTGACTCACTGGACAACAAATTACGTTTACCTGAGAAGACACAACCATACACATATTGATGGTAAACATCCATGTTAGCAAGTGCATCTGATGACCATGCTACATGAATCTAATGAAGTAAAAAGGGACTAAGAACTGATTGGTAGGTCCAGCACACATGCTTCTAAGATGTCATAATAGCCAAAAAGGTGGGCTGTTCCTAAAGCGAAAAAAAAGAAAGGGGGTAAGGGAGGTGGCAGCTGTCAGTCGGAAAGGGGAGAGCTGATCAAGTGGATCAGGGGATCCGATTGATCAGAAGCAATGGCCCTCACACACCCAATAGGCGGTCATGCTTCTTCATCGGGCAGCTCCTCGTTTGGCCGGCACTGCAATGACCAAGAGGCTCCTCGAGGGGGCTCTTTGGTGTTCTAGGCTCCTCGAGGGGGTCTTAGCAGTTCCAGTTGGGGAGTTGGTGGTTGTCTGTGGTTGTAAGGAGGTGGTCGAAGTCGGTGGGTTGGTGGCTGTAAATGTCTGATATCTTGTTGTGAAAGTAGTCCGCCAGAGCGTTGCAGAGGGCCTGGGACGGGTGGATCGTGTTTTCGGTGGCGGCTGGGCAGGAGAACTCTAACGGTGCTGAAGAGTTCCTTGCGCTCTGGAGCATGCGGTTGGTTAGGGCATTCTTCTTGGCCTCCCTGAGGCAGTGTTGGTAATTGCTGAGGGCTGACTTGAAGATGCGGAGGTCGGAGGAGTTCTTGCTGGAGCACCAACATCTCTCCAATCTCTTGCAATTATGTTTGAGGGGTCATAACCCGAAAGTGAACCAGTTGGCGTGCTTGCTAGATCTGCTGCTGGCGGACTTCCTCCAAGGGGCGAAGATGGAAGAGATCCAGTTGGATAAGTTATGGCCATCGAGTACAGGGGTGTTGGTGGGGTCTGCCCTGGTTTCTTTGAGGGCAGAGATCTAGAGATGAATTTGCTCCAACTTCGGCGAGGATGAGTGGGGGATTTGGTGGGGGGGGTTCTGGTGAGCATGAGAAGGTGAAGTGGATGATGCTGTGGTCTGTCCAGGTCAGTCCGCTACATGGGAGAACTTATTTCTGTTGCTGGCTGAGAAAATGGGGTCCAAAGGGAGTCTTAAAACATGCGTGGAGCTGGTGACCAGCTGTAAGAGGCCAATGTTTCTCATGCTCTTTGGGAGAATGGCAGAGTTGATATCATTGGGGGTCATCGAAGTGGAAGATCAGGTCTCCCAGGAAGATGTTGTGTTTCGAGTTGATTGCTAGAGAGAAATGAAATCGGAGATGGCGTTGCAGTAGCTGGGGCTGGGGTGTCTGTAGGTGAAGGTTCCTCTGATGGTTGTTTTTGCATCTATTCTGATCTGAATGTTGAGGTGTTCCATGATCGGAGTGAATTCGTCTTCAGAGGTGGTGCATTGGAGGGGATTCTTGTGGATGATAGCGATGCCTCCACAGTCATTCCAGGTACGGTTGCGGTTTAGCATCTTGTAGCCACGTGTATAGCTTTGGCAATGTTGGGCATTGATGCAGGAAAGAGCCATATTTCGGGGGAGAGGGTGGTTATTGTTCCCAGATTTCTGAGGCGTGCTTGCAGAGGGACCGAATGTTGAGCAGCATGCGGCGGAGCTGTGCACCCAGGTCAGGTGTCACCTGAGTGAGAGTCGCAGGGGTTTTGACATCACAGGTGAAGCGACAGTAGCAACAGACAAAGGGTCATTCTGTGGATCATGGAGAGGAGACGCAGAAGTTGTGTGGCTTGATTCCTGGGGGCGAGGGACCACTGAGGTGTACCGGTAATTGGTGGGAGGGGACCAAGGTTACGCTGCAGGAGACACTCATGGTTTGAGGGTGGCTGCAAAAAGACCCTGCAGGTGGTAACTGGTTGTTCAGTCAAAGCATACCGAAGGGTGGGTTCAGCCTTTGAGGGTCGAAGGACCCCGTTGGCACTGTCACCTTCCTTGGACTCGGGCTGTGGGGAGCAGCTGCAGAGGTACTTTGAAGCAAAAGTCACAATTGATGGACGGAATGTAGAACAAATGAAAACATTCACCCCCAGTCAAGCGATCTGGGTTAAATCCATCATTCTTTTGCTCACCATGCCACCCCAGTTGAGACCTGGCCATATGCAAATCAGTCTTGACCCTGTGCCTCATGGGAACAGTCCAGCCCGAAACGCCAAGCCAGGTCCTCCCTGGACCAGAAACAAGCATCCTAGGACCGGTTTCAGGTTTTCACCCCTCATCTGCCAGGACAGCTTGAATCCAGTGGCACAGTGAGCACGGGACCCAGTTCTGGGTACACCCGTCGCACTTAGGACGAGGAACCAAAAGACACACACTCCTTATCTTGGTACTCCAGAAAAGGGACAAACAGTACAGCTGGGCCACTTGTGATCTGTGTCTGGCGGTCCCTGAAGTCCCTCAACACACAGTTCGGTCAGCCTTGTTTGCTGCAAGGGGTCTGGTACACCAGGTATTGGTCCTGTGCAGCTCCAGTCGTCCCTGGCTTCCCCACACATGGAGAGAGGAAGGATCAGGCCTGTGTGATCACGACAACCTCTTCCTGGGCGACTGCTGCATTGGTTGTCCCAGTGAGTGGCAGGACGGTGAACAAGACTTTGCTTCTTTGGTGCCTGCTGGTGCAGAGGATTAACTTCTCTACTCCAAAGGAGGTGATTTGCAAAGCACTAGCAGCCCACTATAGGACTCTTGGAATCTGCACAGCGGCAGGAAAAGTCTGGTTCTTTCACGGTGGTCGGTGGTAGCAGACAGGTGGCAGATTTGGCACAACGTCAGTAGTTGTTCCACTGTTTTTGTGTTAGCACTCTTCTTCGTCCACAGTTTTGTGTCTGTCGAATCTGAGATCCTGGTGTCTGGAGTCCCCCAAGTACTCAATTTGGGGAAGTGAAGGGTAGTAGCCAATAGGCTACTAACACCTGGGGTCCCTATACCCACTGAATAACCACTTCCTTTGGGGAGTGGCCATAACCCTGTCCCAGATTTCCTAATTCCACCACATACAAGGGATTCCTATATTCGTGTTCACTTCAATTTGCCCACCCTATCGGTGTCTAACCTGGCAGTGTTACACCTCCTGCATATCCAATTTTCCCGACTATCCTGGTGCCAAATGGGTCTTGCCAGAGCAGGAACGAATAGAGCGGCTCTCTCCTCCTATGGGAGCAGAAACTTGTCTGTGGTGGTAGGCTGGACAGGACCAGTACGCCAGCACACTAGAGGACTAGTAGGCTTCAGCGGGTACCTCTATGGTACCCTCTGGGTACTTCTATTAAAATGAATCACTGGAATCAGTGTGGGTGTATTGATACAAGGGGTTTGACACCAAACACCATAGGTTTCAGGGAAGCAATTATGTAGCTGGGAAACTACCAGTGCCCAGTACACATTAAGATGGCTTCCCTGCTCACTTGTAATATCCAGCAAGACATAACAGAGGAATATCTGCTCCTACAGATATGTCCACACATATAATAAACCCTGCCTTAGGGCTCTAAGGCCTGCTGTAGGGGTGACTTAAATATATCCCATGCAGTTTCTTTGGCATGGCACACAAGAGTATGTCAAGTCATGTTTTCGAACATGGTTTGCACCATGTCACGCAGTCTGCAACAGCAGTCTATGTGGAATTTGTGTGGGTACTTTAGGGTGGCATAAGGTGTGCTTAGGCTGTGGGGTTTTAGGTTTAAACCTATATTAACTGATAAAACACCACTGAACGAGAAATAGCCCTCACCAGTGAAAACATATAAACACTGAAAAAATTCCTGCAGAACCACAAACTAAAAGTCATTCAAAGAAATGAAAAAGAGAGTGAGTCATATTGTTTCTTCCTGAAGGGGACAATACAATGTAACTTTGTTATACAAGCTACCATCCTGTAAGAAAGACTGGACTAACATTATTCTGCTCGAGTTTTGTTGTTCAGGAATGCAACTAAAATGTTGTTTCTTTTTCCTTTTGCATTTTTTCATGTTTTGTGGTCTTTGGTCTAAAGATACAAGGCTTCAAAGCATGTTTTAGTTTTTTTAATAACTTTATAAACTGTAAAGAATCAGGAAATATCAAAATCATTTTTGATATTTTGGCTGCGTTGATTCTTTCACGGATAGGTAAAATGGCTGGTTTCATAAGAATCTTTCCTAATATGTGTCATCACATTTACCCACAGAGCATGTGTAAAACCCCAAAATATATCATACCCCAGTTTCTAGTGGGTCAGCGTTGATAGTAGGTGAATTGCCAAGGCCTCAGGCTTTAAACATTCAGTGCACAGTATAGTGACAAGCATATGTAAAAAGAGCGCTATCACCAAGCATCTGGGATAGTGGTGAAAACATGACACCAGACTTTTGGAAAACATGGAACGAAGTGTCGCTTGGAATGATCTGCAAAACGGATCTTTCAAAGTTCAACAAAGATTGGAGTGATACTGTTTGTATTTGCAGTGATTCAGTTATGTAAATGGGAAACGTTGTGTGATGACCTGTCAAAATTGATAACGGAGCTGAAGTGATTCCCTGTAAAAGATCCTTGCCACTTGTTAGATGGTATGCTGAAAGCATCTTTACAACCTTCAGAGTTAATGAGGGATGCTATTGACTTTTTAGTCCTTTCAGGTGCACTGTTTTCTTATGCACAGGAACTAAAACCCAAATATTTATCAAGTTGTGCCTTGTGTGGCATCAAATAAAGAGTCATCCCAGCTGTGGCCCTTAGCTGATGGTACTCAGTCCAAGGGGCTATGAATGCTATATTATCCATGTGGCAACCGATTACATAAGTTTTGCTGACTGATGATGCCAAAGGCAAGAAATGTGACGATCTTCGGTCGGATATTGATAGTGATGTGAAAAAGTACACTCTACTGCATTCTTAGATTTTTACAGGAAAACATAACTGCTGTAGTGGACATAATAAAAAAAACTAGAGTCTAAAAAGCCCTTGTCTACCAAGTTTTCAGCATAATTGTGTCTAGATGTGAACACCTCCTTGAGAGTAGGCTGGACGACACCTTTAGTGACTTTGGCACTGCACCATGTTCCATGTTAGAGTACTTGCCACTTGGTATGAAAAGCAATGTTGAAGAGCAATTCAGGAAAGTTTATTTTACAATGTTTGAGAACGGCTTGCAATGATGTATAGAAATGTCCCTTCACCACCAATGGCATTTGAAGTCAATGAAACCTCACTGTGGTACTCTGTACAAGTTCTAGATCCCTTCAGTAAAGGGGAATTTCCTCTGTAGTTTCAAAAGTACTGCCTCATTTTTGACCGCTTTAATAACTCTGAGGGTATAAGCGCCCAGCTCAACGCAAATGTTGCAGAACCTGCCCTGAGAATCGCAATCTTCAAGTGCACCAGTATTGGCATGGAAAGCTATGCCAGTGGCCAGGTTTAACAAATTGAGTACTGGCTGTTTTGGCGTTGCCTGTCTCAAGTGCCAATGTTGAGAGGGCAAGAGCAAGAGCATGTGACCAAAGACTCACTGAAGAAGTATTGTATGGTGTACATTAATAGGTTTAATTTGCAAAAATCTATGGGGACCTCATATATTTATTTATTTATTTTTGATATTTAACCCTTTCGATGCTGATGACGAGCTCAGCTCGTCATGATGCACGGGTGAGCTGTGCTGATGACGAGCTGAGCTCGTCATGAAACAATGGGAAAGCAAAGGATCCAGCATGAGAGGGGAAAACGCCTAGCAGCCAAGGTGTTAATAAAGCGCGAACAATTGCCCGCAGGCGTCTCTGCGCTAATTACTATTGCAGACTTCTCCTATACTGGGCTTCATACTTTTTAAAGGTTAAACAACCAAGTTTTCAATTGCTTTCTAAATGACAAGAGGTTTGGGCTTGTTCTGATGGATTGGGGGAGTGTGTTCCACAATTTCGGGGCAGCAACCAGAAAACGACGATCTCCCCAAGTGACCAATTTAGTACGGGGCACCACCAAATCGTTCGAGTTGGCTGAACGGAGAGGTCGGGAAGGATTGTAAGGGGTAAGCTGGTCTCTCAAGAATTGAGGTGCTTGTTGGTGCAGTGATTTATAAACTATGCATAGGGTCTTAAATTCAACTCTGTTCCTGATGGGGAGCCAGTGATAGCTTCTAATGGTGTTGGCTATAGATTTGTATCTGGGAATTCCCGAGAGAAGTCTGGCAGCTGCGTTCTGCACCGACTGCATTTTCTTAATGACCCTGATTTGGGCGTTGGCTAACAAGCCATTGCAATAATCTAACGCAGACAGGACTAGCGCGCTTACCAGTGTCTTGCCTGCGCTCTTTGGGAGAAAAGGAAGGATCTTCTTTACCAGTCGTAGTTTATAAAAGGCCGTAGTGGCTGTCTGATTAGCGTGTGCCATGAAATTCAGGTCGTTATCGAAGATAACACCTAAGTTCCTCACCTTGGAGGTTGGTATCGGCAAAGTTCCGAAGGATGCTGGCCACCAAACTGGGGACCAGCTGGGACAGAGATGTCCAAAGGTTACCACCTCTGTTTTTTCGGAGTTCAATTTTAAACAGTTTGCCGACATCCACTGTCCAATTGCCAGCATACCTGTTTTAAAACTCTCCGCCACTGTTTCTCCATCATTTTTGATGGTTAGAATCAGCTGAGTGTCATCCGCATATGAGGTAAGGTTCATCCCATGGGCTTTGATGGTTTTAGCTAGGTCCGACACATAGATGTTAAATAGTGTCGGACTTAGGGATATACACTATACATATTCAGAAAGCAAGCAATAATAAAAGCAAAACGTTCAATAAACACCGGAAAAACACTTTTCCCATTGTTTTTAGCAGCGTAAAAATGTGTAAGGTGTTGAAATCACTTGAAAACACTGGAAAAAAACACCAGAATTTACCAAAAATAGAAACTGAAAACAGGAAAGCCTATGTATGCTGCAGCCCTTAGGACCCTCTTTAATACCCCGACCCTGGTTTACCTGGGGTACCACTTACTAGGGGTGCTAAAGTCCTTGGCCAACTGTTGAACAATCAGACATTTCCTTGTTTTAAGGAAGGAGCACTGGCACAGAGGTCTGGTTAGCAGGCCTCGGTGCACTGTCAGAGTTGAAAATAAGAATCTAGAAACTAAAAAGGGGACAACACGTTGGGGGAACAACTGCAACAAAGGCCAGATTTCCTACACATACCTTTTGTAAAATACCACATGGTTTCCATTTGGGACCGGTACCTTTCCCGTTGGCATCTCTCCAATAACAGTTGCTATTTCCTCTTTTGTTATCTAGTGATCCAAGGCCTCCCTGTCTTTGGGTGAGAGTTTGGGCAGGGATAGATCCAATATGATAGGTTTATCTCATGTATGGCATGGAATTCTCACTTGCTCTATAGGTTAGAGTATTGTGCAGCAAATGTGTTTGCGAATCCCTGCGGGACAGAAATCATTTATCACTTTGGGTTATGAACGATTGGAACAAACCTGACCTCAGCCTCCCTGTTATCAAAACAATGAAATTAGCTTTCCTAATCTATTTCCAACACTATAAACTCAATATGTTGTTGCCTGCAAAGTCGCTTTTGTGCTGTCCCATATCTTAGTTTTAAGGAATTTCCTTAGTGCTTTTAAGCCTCTGAGAAGGGTCTCACTGAGGGAACGAGCAGATTCCTCCTCAAGGTCAGTTGTCGGCTTTTACAGAGATTGATAGTCAGTCATCTAACTTTTCTTTTGTTTACTCCGGTATGATATAATATCCCCACTAATTACAGTCTTCAGTGCTTCCCAACAAGTCACCTCAAATGAGATTGAGCTTCTGTTGATGTTAAGGAAGTAGTCAATTTTGTCTTTGATATGTTCGACAAACTTCCCATCAGAAAATTGCCAAGTATTCAGAGTTCAGTCTGACCAAACCGCCCTTCCATTTAATTAATAGCTCTATCAGAGATTGAACCGAGAGACATCATGGAAATATGCAGGAGTGCGTGATGCATGACAGCTGGCACAAGAAAGTAATCCAGTCAGACGGTAAGATGTGCAGAAGAGTAATATGTAGATCTTCTGTTGGTGCATGATATGCCAGCTATCACTCAAACCCAGCTTCTACAAAGGAAAGGGAACAAGTGTAATGTTTGAGAAGCATTCTGTGAGTGCCAGAACACCATACAGAGATTTTGGTTGCCTTGAAGTCCATACCTAATGATTTGTCCAGCACTAATCCCAGACTTTTAATAACCATCTTGGGAGCAGGGGATGTACCCATGCAATCTGGCCAACCTAGGTCCAGTTCGGGGTTTATGTTGTTGCCTAGTACCAGGAGCTCAGTTTTATCCCCATTCAGTTTGAGCCAGGACTTGGCCATCCAACTTGGGACTTTCTCCAGACAAGGGCCTAATGAGGGGAATCTGGGGTCAAGTCAAGAAGTGTAGGGAGAACACTAGTTGGATGTATTCAGTATAACATGCAATGGAAATACCACACAACAATACAATATCTGCCAACGGGCACATATATATATTAACAAGCATTGGCATTGCCAATAAATCTCGCTTTTGGGACCTTAGAATTATTTAGTTTTGCAGCACAATATACTTGGTGCAACAACATCAACTGTTGCATAGCTAAACACTTAGAAGGTCCCAAAGGTGAGAACTATTGGCTATGACAATGCTTGTTAACTTTGTGTGCATTATCCCACAGGGAAAGCTAAATACCCTAATTGCATGCAAATAAAAAGTCCAGCAACAGCATGGACGCCATTAAAAGTAAACATTCCCCTTGCCTACTGAGGACAATACATTTTACTGGTAGTAGAAGTTCTTCTGACAGGGATTCAATCTGCAGTTTGACCATAACACAGAGCACAACATGTGTCCTGTCTGCTGCTGAAACGAATTGCTTCAAGAGGAGAGATTCGTGACCAGGGAGGAAACTGCTGACATAGGCGAAGTAAGGAGGAAGTTTCTGCATAGAAACTGAGATAGCAGCAATGAAAGGACACGTATGCCAGATGGCAGGGAGAAAACACAGAGACCTTTAAATGAAGCAGCGGTGAAGGGCGTGTTCAAGTATGTAAGAAAATGCTTGCCAAAAATAGACAATTTCCTGTTCTCTGCTGTAATATGTTTAGGGTTTATTTGCTGTAGAGGAAAGAAAAAGAAAACAGATCTTAGAGTTGTGGAACAACCTGCTCTTTACTGGCGATGTTTTGCGTTTGGTAAAGGAGGAACGATTTAGAAAAGGGGGTGGTGATGAACAGAGTGTCTGAGTTAAACAGACCACTCTTACCCAGTCCAAAGATCAGGGATTGATCCATCACCGTTATTTATCTCACTGCCCCATCCCAGCTCAGAACCTGGCTATATGCAAATCAGTCTGTCCCTGGCCCAGTGCATCATGGGAACAGGGCAGACTAAACTACTGCTTAATTCAGAGACTCTGTCCCTCACCACCCCTTGTGGTAAAGGAGGAAGGCAGTGTTTGGATCATCTTTTTAAGTAGGGGGTGGAAAAGTGGATTTACTCGTGGCTAGTCTGGTTTGTGGGCTTTGGGTGTGTTGACGTTCTAATAATTGCAATATAATGTTGGCAGTCTGATTTGGTAAGGGGCTTCAGTGTTTTATTTTATAATTTGGCTATGATGCAGAGATCGTAGTCAGTTGATGGCAGTGTGGAAGGGGAAAAATAGGGGCCCTGTGCCTTTAACTACTTTGTTACATTGCGGGACGACGTTCCACAGCTGTGGTGCTTTAGAAGTAAAACGAAAGGACGACCAATTTCACAGATTTAAGCACTTTAAGAGCTGCTCAGAACGAAATAGAATGAACGGCCAATGGTGGCAGGAGACAGACTGGGGATAGAAATACTGGCAACAGCAGAGTAAGGGGGCTGGAAAAGACATAGCTGGTATGAACAGGAAAACCAGAAATCGGGGAACTCGGTCAGCAGCATCTATCACCCTAGAGCTCTACTCGTCACGTAACCCTTCTTGCCCTCCCTTCGCACCCATGCAACCCGGCATGTGCCAACGCGGCCAAACCAAAGCTGTCACTGCCCGGGTCGTGACTAACTCCTCAGGTGATCCACACCAACCAGGCTCAGTCCACTCCAACCGGCAAGCTGCACCCCCCGACTGTTGTAGGGAGGCCCAGACAGAAGCAAGTGTGGATTCCATAGCCAATCAGCACTTTGGAATTTTGTGCGATATACTAGGATTGGCTAAAGTCATTCCAGGGCTCCAATCCAAGGTAATCTTACTCTGTGGTATTACCGCCCACTCCCAGATGACTCGGAAATGCTACAATTGCAGGCAAAACATCAGTTTGAATATCATCAAGGGGCAGCGGTCAGGAGCCCGAATGCCCAGATGGTCCGCGAAAGTAGTGGGCAGCTAGTAGCATTAATGTAGCTCTCATAGAAAGCTGTAAAAAAAAAAACGGCCCGATGCAATGCGTCATGTGTTGCTGTGATATATTTAGAATGTCTTTGCTGTAAGGCATTGTAAAGAAAGCACAGCGTAGAGTTGGCGTGCAGTCTGTGGGCAGGCGGTGTAAGGCAGAGGCGGGGGCCGTGCTTGGATCATTTTAAGTGGGGTTGGGGAAGTGTCTTTTCTTGAGAGTAGTTTCGTTTGGTAGTGTTTGGGATAGTTTGCTTATTAATGTCCCAATACGTGCTTCACTATGTGGGCATTCTGTCTGAGCTGGATTGAGGTAGAGTGTTTTTACCTGAAGTTGTGTGCCTTTGAGATGAAGTACGGCTACGGGCAGTCTGTCGTCTTTGGTATTTTGTGTACCTGTAGCTATGTGCCTTTGAGGTGAAGTACGGCTAGAGGCAAGTGGCACTTTAACTGGGGGGCACTCACAGGGTTGAAGACACCAGGCACGCCCCCTCCGAAAACATCGGCAATGCAGGGGGCAGGATTACAAACGCCACGGGAGAGGGGAGCAATAGGAGAGCGGCGGAAGCAACAGAGGGCAGGGAATGCATGGGGGAAGGGGAGCAACACTCTTTGGTGTGCGGCGAAAGTGAAAGCAGCGCGTCAATTGTGAGACGCGGCGGGGAGGAGTGGAGGAGAGTTCAGTGAGCAAGCGAGAGTCAGCTTGCTTCAGGGGGAGACTTATATTCAATATATTGAGCATTGAAGGTAGGAGCATTCAGAGAGCAAGCGAGGACCGTAAACTGCTAGGGGTGGGTCTTGGTTTAAGGTTAAGTTGGAAGTCGCAAGAAGTAAAGTAAACAAGTGGGAGGGGTGGGGGAGTGCTTACGCGCAAGAGCCGGCAAACACGCGAGTGGTGCGCGTGCCGCAGCGCAAAAAGTTCAAGTAATCATGGGGAAAGCAGGCAGCTGTGAACGTTCACGCTCGCGAGAACGCAAGCTTTAGGCCAGCTGTGGGTAGCACTTTGAAATCCCACTTACTAAAAGTCGAGCAAGCAGCGCATGCGCTGCTCTAGGCTCGACCTAAAAAGCGTTAGACTCCATGACAAACCCTTTAGGTACTCCACACTTCAAAGGGAAAATATCCGATGAGCAGGATCTATCAAAGACTTGAAATGTCCTGTCCTTCAGGAAAGAAATGAGCCATTTCAATGCAGGTCCTGTAACACCTGCACTGCTGGTTCTTTTGATGAGGATGTCATGGCACTGCTGGTTCTTTTGATGAGGATGTCATGGTTCACCATTTCAAATGCTGTGCTAAGGTCGAGGAGTATGATGACTGCACTACCTCCTCAATCAAGCAGTATTTTTGCTTCCTCCACTACAAACAAGAGTGCAGTTTCTGTGCTGCGTTTAGGGTGAAACCCCATTTGGGTTGGATGCAGGACATAGTTTATAAAAGTCCAAAAGGTGCTGATTTACATAGATCACAAGTACTTAGCTCATACCAGAGGGAGCGAGATGGATCTACAGTCTCTTGGACAAAGGGAGTCCAGGTTGGGTTTTTCTTTTTAAGAGGGTTTTGACCATAGCATATTTTCACGAGGGGGATACTGTTCCCTCCACGAGGAACAGATTAGCAATTTCTAGCATAACCAGGAAGGTGAATTCGGAAGCTTTAGAGAGAATGTGCAGGGGGGTTGGGTCAAGCAAAGAACCCAATTTGACTTTGCTAAATTGAACTGCAAAGCAATTAAAAGTCAAGCTAGGAAAATCTGCAAGGCTGCCTTCCTCCAATTCCTAATTATTAGTGATTAAAATGGGACTCAAGTCTCGGTCTGACTCGTGAAATGCTAGATAAATATCAGTAATTTATTCAAAATAGAATCTCACAAGGTCATTGCAGTGTGTTTCAGTTGACTCAGGAGCAGGGCTATATGACGTGGTTCCATCAGAGATTTCATGATCTGGAACATTTCGCAAGGGGAATTGGAAGCGCAGTTGGTCTTTGTTTCATAATAAGCTTCTTGCGTTTCTTTTTAATTTTTAAGTGGTACCTTCTCAGGGATTCTCAATAATCTAGTTTGTTTCTGCATAATCTTTCCTCCACTTCCTTTCAGCTTTTTTGCACTCCTTTTTAATTCTTGCCTATGCAGCGCGCATGCGCTGCATAGGAGGGCCTTTAGCCATCCCTCTGCTCATTTTGTGGGAGCGAGCAGCGGCGCGCCACAAGCATGAGTGTAGTGCTTGAAAATGAGCAGACTGCTCCCCTAAGTGCACGCCCCTCTCTCCTCGCCCACACGTCCCAGGCACTCACTCGCTTCGCCCTCTCCTTTTTTTTGTTGCTTGCGGTTCTTGTTTTCTTTGGGCACTTCAGGGACGACACACTTGCATTTTTAAAGGTATATTTTTGTATTTCCTACTAATGCAGGCACCGTGTGCATAACCTTTTTTTAATACATGAACACCATGCTTCATGTTATAGCACGGCACCCACTTTCCTGTTTATTTTTTTTTTATCACCATGGCACCCGCTTTATAAACTGCCATGCCCATAACTTTTATATAGACAGGCGCTGCACTTTATGTTTCAGTGAGGCGCCCGCTTTTATGTTTAACATCCGATCGCTGTAACTCTCGCGAATGCTCAAGCAATCCAGGAGTGTTTGAGTGTTTCCCAGCTGTGTCCCTACTGTACTTCTTTCCCCTTCCTGCTCCATATTGCTTTCTCTCATCGATCTGCTTTTACATCTCTATGTATAAGGTCAGTCTGTCCGGGTGTCTGAAGCTTCAGGTTGTGCACTGCTACAGTGAGTCAATATTGTGCACCATGTTGTAGTGCACATTGGTGTATGCTTGTGCAGTGATCCAATTTTGAGCACATCACTCGAGTACGTAAATTAGATGGAAAGCATTGCCAGGCCCTCTTGCACACAAAGGTCAAGCAAGCTGCATCAGTGAATGTAAAGTCTGGAATCTCTCCGAAGCAGCGGCAAAGGCAGGAACTGAAAGGTGTGAGGGAAGGGGAGGTAATCACTTCCTGGGTGAGCAGCTTACTAACTATAAAGCGAGGGCAGTGACAGGAAGTTGGCCGTCTTTTCATCTTTCTTTGTTTAGTCTATTAAAGGGCTACTGCTGCTTTCACACAAATTCACTTCTGTTTTTCATTATAGAGGCCGTTCTCTTAGAGCCTTTTTAAAGAACACTATATCACAGCATGGTAAAACACTATCACGGCGCAGTAACACTTCACCTCCACTCTCAGAACACTGCTGTCCCTCCAGTCACTAACAGTGTCTTTACCTGGTGACTCAGTACAGCCACCCGAAGCCTTTCATCTGGTTTGTGCTATACAGATACCATAAGTATGGAGCCAAGTTATAGTCAGTGCCCTGGTAATCCTCCAGCTAATTCTGTTCAGCCCCTCAACAAGTGACATATATTTCAGATATTGGGGTTACTGGCACACCGGGGCAAAGTTAATGGTGGTCACAAGTTAACAACTGATCTTGCACTAAAAAAAAAAAAAAAAAAAAAAAAAAAAATAGTGACTAGGTTAAATTGGTAATTCCAAATCCTCCCTGCCGTTTCACGCAGAGATTTCAGCTGCTTTTCGGAACTAACATCTCTGGGTGAAACAAATCTGATCCGGAGTTGCCTAGCACGTCTCCTAATTGTCTTTAGTTCGGTAGCTTCTGTTACTTCCTCATCTGAATGAAAATGGGCCCTGTTATGTGTTTTAATAGGACATTACCTATGTAGTATTTTGGTTTAATTATTTTTGTGATGTCCTGGTAAGGTGGTCCATTGTCTGTTAAAATTTGTTTCTTTGGCAAAAAAGGAGCCCTGCTCGCGATTTGGAGATTTAACCTCTAAACATAATATAAGTGTGCAGCTTATTTTTATAGCGCCTAATACCAACAGGTTTTTAAGCTTTCCTCACTTTCACAGTTTGTAAAAAGAAGGTCAGTTGCCGAGGATTACTCAGTGTAATAAAATGGGGACTCCAGGATTGGGGCCCAGGTCAGACTACAGCTCCCAAGCAGAGCCTTATTGACCTGTACAGAAGTGGTTTCCCACCTTCCACGTAACTCTGAACGTTTGGAATTCCTGTGGCACGGCTGATATTTTGTGCTTACCTGACACATGATTTTGGCTTTTTCATGAGCTTTGTTTTGCATAAAAGAGTCTTGTTCTAATGGGAACTGCTCTGATTCTGTGCATACGTCTCTGTATCTCCCATGATCACATACCTGCCCGATACCACCTGTAAAACCTACTAGTGTTGGCTGACAAGGGGAATATGTGCACCTCCATCTGTGAATGCACTTTACACATGCCATACATATAAGGTTTATTTGTTGATGCACTTGCAATTGAAGCGCATCTTCTTTCAGCTTCACAAGTTTAATTCGGTCAGTTGTTCTGATATTTATTAGGGACTTTGAGGGGAGTTTTAAAAAGCAGTCCTTCTACAATGCTTATGTACATAAGTTGGGCCCTTGCGCTTCTCTTTCAATAAGCAGGTGATTTGTTAGCATCCACTTCAGTGCAAGTGTGTTCAGAGTTCAAGGACAGACGGCATACACGGACACCTGTATTTACTTTTGTTTTTCTGCCTGCAACGTTCCCACTCCTGTTTTAGTGGACATTGGTGGCTAGTGCTAGTTTAATTATGTGTTTTTGTTGGCAGTGGAGTCAATAGCTCTAACACACAATAATGCATTTCTAATGCTTGTTTTTATTGTTAGGGGGAATAAAAAGGGGCAGATTGTACTTGGGGTGCCGCATGAGGGTTTTTATAGGGATGACTTGGTCCAGTGAGAGTCTTATCCACTGGATAACCTTGTCGTTCACAATTTGAGGTGTCCACGCCCAAGTCTGGTATTGATCCACTGAGGGTATGTTTCCAATTTTCACTGGCGAGTTTTGACCAGCTAAGGTCTATCCAAGTGTTTGGACTAGGGAGTACACTACAAGCTAAAGTAGTCTGACCACTCTACAATGAGCAGGTCCAGAACATTAAGGTGAGGTACACTGGCAAAATAAAACAAGCATTGGAAATGCAATAGGTCTCGCATTAGAAAAGTTGGAGCTATTGGTCTTGTAAATGACAATTATTTTATTTATGTGTTGGTTTTTAAAATAGCTAAATTGATAGCTTTGTCATTTACAATGCCAATAGTTATAACTTTCACGAATGTGACACCTATAGCATTTGTAATGCAACATGTTTTGTATTAACGTGACTTAGATGTATTGATATTACAAATAACAATGGCTTTTCATTTTTTAAAATAATTAATACTTAAATAAAAGTGATTGTAATTTATGTCAATAGCTTAAACTTTTGAAAATAACTTTTGTGTATTTTATAGTGATTAAAATCCAAGAACAGAAGTGAAATATTAACATTTTTTTGTGACATTTGTAATAAAGCTTGAAACATTGAGAGAACATATTTGAACCAGTGATGCTGTGGTGGTGCTGAGTGATGCTGTGGTTGCGCTGAGTGATGCTGTTGTTGCGCTGAGTGATGCTGTGGTTGCGCTGAGTGATGCTGTGGTTGCGCTGAGTGATGCTGTGGTTGCGCTGAGTGATGCTGTGGTTGCGCTGAGTGATGCTGTGGTTGCGCTGAGTGATGCTGTGGTTGCGCTGAGTGATGCTGTGGTAGTGCTGAGTGGTGCTGTGGTGGTGCTGAGTGGTGCTGTGGTGGTGCTGCGGTGGTGCTGAGTGGTGCTGTGGTGGTGCTGAGTGGTGCTGTGGTGGTGCTTGGTGGTGCTGTGGTGGTGCTGCTGAGTGATTATGTGGTGGTGCTGCTGAGTGGTGCTGGGGTGGTGCTGAGTGGTGCTGGGGTTGCGCTGAGTGATAATGTGGTGGCGCTGAGTGATGCTGGGGTGGCGCTGAGTGATGCTGGGGTGGCGCTGAGTGATGCAGGGGTGGCACTGAATGATGCTGGGGTGGCACTGAGTGATGCTGGGGTGGTGCTGAGTGGTGCTTCACAAAAAGTTCTGTTGAAATATGAAATATCTTTGAAAAAATACAAAAAAGAAAAAACTTGTAAATAAAATGCAAATTCAAATGGATTAAATCAATGATAAGACTCTCTCTAGCATATAGTTTAGTTCATACGCTCCGAATGAAATAAGTTTTTTGGAATCAATCGGCAGTATTAGCATTTTGTTCGGTATTACGAGTGGTGCTGGGGTGGTGCCGAGTGATGCTGGGGTGGTGCTGAGTGATGCTGGGGTGGCGCTGAGTGATGCTGGGGTGGCGCTGAGTGATGCTGGGGTGGTGCTGAGTGATGCTGGGGTGGCGCTGAGTGGTGCTGTGGCGATGCTGAGTGATGCTGGAGTGGCGCTAAGTGATGCTGGGCCATATGCAGATCCGTAGTTCTTGAATGAATTCAGAGGTGGGTGGGTGCGTAGTGGATGAACTGAAGCTTGGTTGGTTGTGGATGCAGGCATGTGTGGGTGCACAGGTGGATGGATACCAACATGGGCGTGGGTAGATGAATGTATGGGTGTATGGGTACACAGCTATGGGTGGTTAGGTGAACCTTTGCTCTTCCTCCTGTATTGTTTTCATAATTCTACTATTGATGGTCCAGTTTGCACCAATTTGTAACATTCACAAACTTAATGGCAAACTTTTGTTTTGCCTTTTAATGCGCATGCTGGTGGCTGAGCAGTTAAGCTATCGGAGTTGGACAATCTTTTATAAGGTGATGATAATATGTGCAATATATACAGGACTAAGGAATGTGCACTGCATAGTAACGTCGTTTTTTTACCTCCAAAACACCTGACGAAAAAAATCACCCACCCAAGAAGAGGCACTGAATAGCCGAAAGGAAATTCGGAGCAGTTTCCTTCATCTGTTATTCGTTGAGAAAGAAAACTGTGGTGAAACCAACATTACTTAAACAAAATCGTACATTTTGGATACCTCTTTATTACTTCAGAGCTCTTCAACCAATATTTTCCTTATCAGACATGCTCTAAAATTTTATTTTTATTGCAGTTACCTCGTGGTTTGATGAAAAATGGTCAAAGTGACCAAACTTATTGATGGGATAAAATTGTCATTTCCTATACACATACAGACGTCCTCCTTAATGACAGAGGTGCAAATGCCCTTTCGTGATTTTACCCAACCGAATGCAAATGTCCTATGGAGGGACAGGGGGGCTTCAGAGCTTACTGCCGGGATCAGATTGCTTCAAATGCACATGAAAGGGACCCCAGCCCATGGACAGCCTTTCCGTACTCCCACCTCACTAGAGCTTCTGGATCGAGTATTGTGAACAACACTGTGATAGCATCAGGAAGATCACACAAACGAGGAGGCATAATTGTATTAAAAAGTAAACAGCTGGCCCGGGACACTCTCCCTGTAGAAGGATAACAAGGACATTGGATGTGTGTGAGTTTCTCCGCAGTCTGTACGTGCGAGAGCGAGCTTGGATGAAATAAGCATCTCGAAGAAAGGCAAAGGAAATGGCTTTAATAGATCAGAAATCAATGCTATAATTTATGGTTTGCAAAAAGGTCAGCCGTTGCTGCACACCTTGCCCTGTCCACCGCGGTCTAGTTCCTCGTCAAAGAGGCTGGTGGGATGCACTGGCACAGAGGTAGACCTCAAAATCACGGCAAATTAAGAAACACAACCGCCCTTAAGCTTCTACTTCGTAGACAGAGACAGTGTCCAGCGAAGCCACGAGCCAACCACAGCGGCTTGAACCCAGAGAGCAGCACACTGACGGGAACTGGATGTAATGCCCAAGAACCACAATCACTTACAGAGCTATGAGCAAATGTCAGGAGCGCGATTTTATAAAATAGTCTATTGCAGCTTTTTTGCAGAATGTCAGTTTCACAAAATATAATACGAATCTATTAAAAAGAAGTCAAGCACAATGTAGTTTATATATTAAAAGTATCAGCAACATGTATTGTGCAATGAAATGGCGTGATATTCTGTATCTAAGTGCTTATCCACAGCAGTGCTCAAATCCGCAAAACAAAAGAAAAGTCCTGAAACTGTAAACACTGCTAAATGTTTCTTTAGCACAGGATACAACACACGTTAGGGAGGGCATATAAATACATGCCCTATACATCTATGCATCTGGGCAGCAGTAAGCCCTTTAGAATATTAAAACAAGCAAAAAATCAATAAAACGAGACACGGCCTGCCGGCCGTGAAAGTGAAAGTACGGCCGGTCGGCAGTGAATAATTAGGGCAGGAGCAGCCAGGAGAGAGCAGGAGCGGAGGCGCCAACCGAATGCAAATGTCCTATGGAGGGACAGGGGGGCTTCAGAGCTTACTGCCGGGATCAGATTGCTTCAAATGCACATGAAAGGGACCCCAGCCCATGGACAGCCTTTCCGTACTCCCACCTCACTAGAGCTTCTGGATCGAGTATTGTGAACAACAATGTAATAGCATCAGGAAGATCACACAAACGAGGAGGCTTAATTGTATTAAAAAGTAAACAGCTGGCCCGGAACACTCTCCCGGTAGAAGGATAACAAGGACATTGGATGTGTGTAAGTTTTTCCGCAGTCTGTACGTGCGAGAGCGAGCTTGGATGAAATAAGCATCTCGAAGAAAGGCAAAGGAAATGGCTTTAATAGATCAGAAATCAATGCTATAATTTATGGTTTGCAAAAAGGTCAGCCATTGCTGCACACCTTGCCCTGTCCACCGCTTTCTAGTTCCTCGACAAAGAGGCTAGCGGGATGCACTGGCACAGAGGTAGACCTCGAAATCACGGCAAATTAAGAAACACAACCGCCCTTAAGCTTCTACTTCGTAGACAGAGACAGTGTCCAGCGAAGCCATGAGCCAACCACAGCGGCTTGAACTCAGAGCGCAGCGCACTGACGGGAACTGGCTATAATGCCCAAGAACCACAATCACTTACAGAGCTATGAGCAAATGTCAGGAGCGCGATTTTATAAAATAGTCTATTGCAGCTTTTTTGCAGAATGTCAGTTTCACAAAATATAATACGAATCTATTAAAAAGAAGTCAAGCACAATGTAGTTTATATATTAAAAGTATCAGCAAGGGGAGGAGCTACGACAGCAAGCAAGATGGCCGCATAGTCTCCCGGCTCCGCTGACCTCCGTCTTCCGCTCAAAGATCCTGTCATTTATCCTGATATTCCGCCCCATATCCGTGTCTATGAACTAATCTGCAGTCCGATGGAGCAATCCCGAGACTTTTCCGACATTGTGGAGTGGAGTAATGTCGAGGTTTGACTTGAGGCCTAACCCAGTCTGGAAGCCGGGGTCTCGAGTGCTGCTCCAGCCGGGTCCTAGTTGAACAACAGCGGACCGGTGAGGGCGGCAGGGTCCGGTCCATGGAACTTTCGACATCTTTTGGATTGCTTTGCTGCCAATCTGCTGCGTGGTCTTGTATTGAAGGTGAGGAGACGAGTGACGCCCGAGGCGGTGTGGCGGGGGTCCCTGACCCGGAGGCCTAGCGTTTGCATCGCCGGTGCCTTTGGGTTGGAGACTTGGCGCGCACGAACGCATGTTGACGATCTGTCCCTCACGGTTCATTCCTGCTCTGACTAATCTTCCCCCGGGGAGGGCGACCCTCCGAGGGGATCACTATGCCTGATGTTATGCGAAACCCGGCAGAGCGGGCTAAGTGCGGCCCGTCATTGCGGTCAGTGCTGGCAGCCCTCGAGGCACTTCAGGTGACTATGGAGGCCCAGGTCTGGAAACTGATGTCGGCAAGGGATGGAATTAGAAGATCGGGACCAGACCCTGACTCGTCGCCCGGGACCCGGCGGCCAGCTCTACTCCCGATAGACACCCCAGCGGTGCATTCAGACCTGGTGCATGGAGCTGTGCCTGCCCCTACAGAAGTGAAACTGATTGAACATGCTGAGATCTGTGTATCAACTATATGGTCGGAATCTTTGGTTTCGCTACCAGCGGAACACTTAACTGTTGTTCCCACTCCGGAAACTTTTGGTCGGAACTGTGAACTGTTTTGGATTGTGTCGCAGCCCCTTCCCAGCTGGTCCATCAAGATGGCGGATGGAACAGTGTCTGGCCTTGGAGTCGGGGAGGGGCATCGTTGGAAACGGCCATCTACTTTGGGATTTGCCATCCTTTCTCCATCTAACAGTCTATATTTCAGCAACTTCTGTGTATATTTTGACAATTTGACGATGGGGCTCTACTTATCGGAGGGAATCAGCAAATTTGATCGACGGGGTCAAGGCTGAGACTGTTGTTTTGGGTTTCACACTCTGGTTTCATCGGTAACGGAATTGCTTTGCTAGGTTAACGGAAACCGAAGGGGGTTTATAGTTTCCTCCGGTGCAATTTTCTATTGTGTTCTGCTCGATTGTGTCAGCTTTGTGGGGGATTCTTTGTTAAGGCGGTGGGGGAGACCGGGAATGCGTACGATAAGCCCTCCTCCATTTCTACTTTTAGTGTAGGGGTTTAGTTTTTCTTTATTTCTCTTTGTTCTTTCTATATTTCGGGTTTCAGTTATTTGGGGCGACAGGCACGCTGCTAGGGGGGTAGGCCGTAGTCATCTGCAGGGGTGGAGGGTGGGGGGTTGGGGGAGGGGATTTTTGTTTTTTTTTTGTTTTGCCTTTATTGTTTCTATGGCCTTTTTTCTCTGTCGTATCTTTCCTTTTGCCTTTTCTTTTCTTTCTTCCTTTTTTGGGTCAGCGTAGTGGGTCCACTCTTCAGTCAATTATCGATTTTTTCTTATCTGTGCCTACACTTTTCACGGTATTTCAGTATCATTGGGCGGGCGCTTAACTGGTGCGAACTGTGATTGTATGCTTGTTTATCCTGAATTGTATGCCTTAGCGCCACTGTCCTAAATGAGATCGATCTAACTGTGGAAATCCTACTATTTTGCCCGCCCTTTACGCGATTCTGTGATATTGTATGGCACCTGATCCTTCTATTTTTATATTGTAAAATGGAGCCTTTAGAATCCTGTCATTCGCATGGTATGCTTAATAGCCAGTTTTAACCGAATTTGTGGTACTTTCGCTTCCCGGGCTGCCGAGCCGTGTCTTGATGAAACTGATTAGCGGCCGGCCCTGGTCGTTGTAGGCCCATATTTGTAATTGGTTGAAGTAACAATAAAGGTTTTCCAAAAAACAAAAAACAAAAAAAAAGTATCAGCAACATGTATTGTGCAATGAAATGACGTGATATTCTGTATCTAAGTGCTTATCCACAGCAGTGCTCAAATCAGCAAAACAAAAGAAAAGTCCTGAAACTGTAAACACTGCTAAATGTTTCTTTAGCACAGGATACAACACACGTTAGGGAGGGCGTATAAATACATGCCCTATACATCTATGCATCTGGGCAGCAGTAAGCGCTTAACAATATTAAAACAAGCAAAAAAAAAAAAAAAACGAGACACGGCCTCCCGGCCGTGAATAATTAGAGGAGTAGCAGCCAGGAGAGAGCAGGAGCGGAGGCGCCAAGCTGGGGAACAGATGGCTGGCGATTTGATGATGTGCACACGCATTTTAGCTCAATGTGCTTGCGCATTGACCTAAAAGCGCACAGGCACAGCATCAAATCGCCAGTCTAGTTAAAGTTTGTTTAAGCCCCTATAGTCTTGCAAGCTCAATGCGCATGCGCATTGACAGGCGAGACCTAACAAGCTCAATGCGCATGCGCATTAACAGGCGAGACCTAAAAAGGGGGCGGGGTCGAGCAGGTGACCTTTCTAATGTGTGGGGAAGGATACTTTTTGAGACATCTGTATAGTGGCAAGATCTTTCACAGGGCCTTCTATTTGCATTCTCTTGACTTGTAACATAGGATTCCTCAGACGTGGTTGTCATGTATGTTAACCCACATACAGCATGATCTGATAACTGCTCCCTCCAGTGTCAAGGGCCTCTGAAAAGGTGTAAGGTGGCCCTCCATGGCACAATTCATGGTTATGGTGCTACATGGATTTTAATCCCTTGATAACTTGGATGAGAGGGGAGCAGTACGCCTCATTACCAAGGCTTACCTACAAGTCACTTACTATCATCTAGTCTGTTACTGCAACCTCATGCTTGGGTTGCATCAATCTCATGATGTAAAGACCTCAGCCAGGGAGACAATGGGCCGCAATTCTAGTGAATATAAACCAGTATAATGACATGGAACCCCAGCCTTGTGCTAGCTGTACATATATGTCCTTCCTTCAAACCTCCCAAAGATGCATTCTTATGGAGAGAAAAAAACAATTTTGTCCCTGAGGGAAATTACCAGAAGTGAAAAAACTAATGGAGAGAGAGAGAGAGAGAGAGAGAGAGAGAGAGAGAGAGAGGCAATACAAAAAAGGTCCAGATCAAGCCTCCGCATCTGTCGGGGAAAAAAGGGATCCATGCCGAGAAGGTAAAATAGAGGTAATTGAAAACGATACCTCACAGAAATATATTTCAGAAATGTATTGAGTGAAGTGGAAATAAAAGTAACATGGGTTTAGGATCTCGTGTATCCAATGGAGTAGCCAGAAAATATAACTAACTCACCCCCACACACTAGAACTGTACTTCTAGTAACATCAGTGTTAGTACAGTTCAAGTGGGGAGTAGAAGTGAGGGAACCCAACCCTCCTTATGAAAGTTCTCTTCACCCTTTTGCATGTCTGCCACTCATCTAGCCATCCTTTAACCCATCTATCTATTCATCCATTCATCTGTACATCCCTTTACATTTCTATCAACCCTTCCATATGTTCATCCATCAATATACCTGTGTCTATCAATCCATCCACCTTTTCAATCTTCTTGTTCATTCTTTATCCTTCCGTCTTAACTTTCATACTTTCTTAATTTCACCTTTTCTTTCCATGCCACCCTGTCATGGTATTCCTTTAATGTGATCCACTTCGCCAGCCCATCAGGCCCAGTGGGCATCCCCGCCCCAGCTTAAGCTGCTTCAGTGTGAGCTTTACTACTCCACTGGGTGTATATCTCTTTAAACTCCTGTAAAATGTTTCGAATGAGTTTTTGATATTTTTTCTGCAGTTGAATAAACAAGAAAAGCAAACATTGCTGTGATCTTTGGCAGGGAACAACGATCTGGATGTAGCTGCAAGGAGAGGAGTTTATCCTGACAACTAGAAGGCCATCACAAGAACCAGCTGAGTTAATATTGGTATTGAGAATGGTTCAGTATCTAAAAGACTGCCTAGGAGCAATAAGCTCCCTACAGATGAGATGGAAAAGAAGCAAGAGCAAGACAAAGATCTAACATAAATAATGCTTGGATTGTGAAGTTGCAGAGACACTTTTCTGCATCATCACTGGTGACTTTTCTGCATCATCACTGGTGACCCAGCGACGTCCCATACCATTTCTGTGTACGGTGCCCGTACAAACCTTCACACCCTTGGAGTTTATCAGGTCTCATTGGATAGAAATGCCTGTCCTCATTCCAGAACGATTTGAACTATCTTAATAGTACTTACATTTAGGAAATCATACTTAAGATAAAAGTTGGCACCAAACCATAAATCTCACTTAGATATGGTGAAAACATGTAGTTCTGTAGACGACCAAGGTCCTTTGGAAAGTGTTTAACTGCTGGACTGTGACCAGCAGTTAAACATACAGAGACCTAAAGTTTGATACTCCTTGGTGGTGCCATGGTGGGTGTGGACACACTGCTACATCAGCTCTCATAGAAGAACTCGAAAACAAGTTTGGTCTTTAACTGGTCATTGCGATGTTCAGTATCCAAAGGGGATAATTGTTACTGTATCCCCATAGCAACTGAACTGGAGGACACAGACACTTTTAGCACCTAAAATAAAGGAAATCACCACTGACTTTATTTTGGATGGACACTCTCTTTCTTTTACTATTGTTAAAGGAAAACTCAGCACCTGGGCTTCTGCACAATGAGTCAACAAGTATTGCATCTAGAACCCTAGACGAGCAGGTCTGAACTTGTAGTCCAGGGATGCCTCAGGGTCAGTGAAGCCTACTCAGGGAGCCTGTGATCGATTAGAAAATTAAATATTATTAACATACTAATAAGGTCTGTATAAATAAAGAAGCAAAATGTAAAACGGAGAATTTTAAAACATTCTGCAAATCTGAAGACATTTGGAATTGAAGGATAACAATGAAGTTGGCATTCTCAGATATTTTTTTTGGGGGGGGGGGGGCAGTCAAATAGAAAGTGGTACGGACAATGGGTGACCTCAATTCAATTTACAATAGCTCGAACCTTCCCATTAAAATGTTGATTTTTTTAAATCAAATTTATTTGTGAATTAATTACAATATTTCAACATCTGAGTATTTGAAGAATGCTTATTTCTTTATTTTTGTACATTGTTCTGTGGTACAAATCATCGAAATTGCCTAGGCGGGGGTCCCTGGATACCAATAACAAAACATTGGAAGTCCCCCAGAAGCCAGAAATGTTTTAGTGGGGGTCTGCAGAAGTTACAAGGTTAAGAACCACTGCCTCTCACTTTTGATTGGGTAGGGGTAGGGAGACATATCACAGCATACCTGGAATATAACCAAGAAAAAAACATAAGCCTCCCAGACTCCTAGGTTTAACCAAGAGCAACCACACAGACAATAGCGTTACTGTTGTAGATAATGTAGCCCATAGGACGTAAATGATATGAAATGTTGGGGTAGTATGTAACTCCAGCAGGTGCTGGCCTATTCTGTTTACAAATAGATGCCTGAAAATTAAATGCTCTTAACCTACCAAAAAATATGTATTGCTTTCTCTGAAGATATAGCACTAACTGGACATCGAGTATTATTTACTGTGTCTGGGTTTTTAACCCCTAGTGTACATCTGGACTGCTTTACTTAGCTACCCCTAGACAATCAAGTGCCTGAAGGGAGCAATTTGGTCATCCAATTGGAGATTAATAATACTGGCATCAGAAGTAAACATCAGGATCCACACAGGAAACCTACTGACCAACAGCCACCGACTTCTGAGGATCATTAACCATCTCTGTCTGCCCCAGGAATCCAGATAAGGCATTTCAAGAAGTTTGTTTTCATCCACATGCCTTCAATGTCTCAGTAGTAGAGGTAAATAAAGCACGGCATTGCGTTGCTTACTATGATTGTAACAGGCCTTGGTACCCAGCTAAACACCCTTCACTTACCTTCCATGCTATAAAAGGACATCTCTGATCTTTCTTTTAACTGAACCACACAGCCAGCAAAATTTAATTCACTGACCTATGTGTGAGAGCTGGAGGAACAACGTAAGGTCTATAACTAACCTTGTAGGTGCCGGCGCTGGTGGTCCAGCATGACATCTTTCCTGTAGAACATTTTGCTGCATATCTCACACGAAAACTTCTTGTCTCCATGTTTTTTCTTATGTTTTGAGAGGTTACTATTTGTAGAGAAGAATCGGTAGCACATCTCGCACTGGAACGTTTTGTCATCTATTTGTGTAAGATGAAACGAAAGGAACAGTTTAAAGAATATTTTATAATTCTTTACTGGACACAAGACAGGAGCATGTGTCTAAGCTGCACACAAAAGACACCACAGAAAAAAAAGAATAAATAGAGGTTATTAGATTGTTTGAATATCACTAAGCATAGCAATATCCTATGTATACAAACTAGGTCAACGAAACACCTGCTGTGTTTACCATACTATAATCTGAGCCATCTGTAAAAATGGGAACACATGGACAAATACACCAATCTTCCCTGTTGCTGCTCTAAGGTGCAAACATGGCGCATCATTTACACCAATCAATGTAAATATCTGTGCCCTACAGGTACTGAGTGGTAAATAAAAGGAGGTCGAGGACCAGGAGGTGATTTGTATCCAGCACCCAACAGTAAACTTATAAACACTGTGGGCTTGTTATGTGGTGGAGTGACATGTCACATACATGACTTTCATGTCAATAGAAAGGAGAAGTACGGTAAAACCTTAAGAACTGCTAAATTTTACAAAAAGGTGAGAAATGGAAAATATTTTTCCACATGGAAGAATTGCCTCTCTGGAGTCAAATTCAGGTTCCTAATCTTTTTCAAGGAGGGAAGATCTTGGTACCAAAAGAGGCTGTTTCACTGTAAGGCATTTGGGTAATTATCGAAACCTTTTACCTTCTATATCTTCAGAATGAAAAGGTGGGCAGGAGGATAGAACGGTCACAGAGGAGTCTCTATGAAAGCTTACAAGAAAGGAGTTGCTTAGCAGGCTTCGGATCAGATTTCATACTAGAGGAGCATGGAGCTTTGTTTATCCACAGACGTCCAGCTGTAAAAATCTCTGTGTGCAGAAAATTTACTATGATTCCACTCCTTGGTGGGGGCTTAATAAGATCAGAAAAAAGTAAGTTTGGCAAGACACTGTTTACCTCAGGGACAAGAATACAGATATACATTTTAAAGCTTAATAACATGGCTCGATATGGCAATGGACAGATGCTACTAATTGAGAGACAGGGTTTTGTCCAGCAGTGGTGTATTCCACAACCATAGTTTCCTGGAAGTTTGGAAAAATCCACACCATAGCCAAGAAAAATAACTGGTGGCTCCAAGTTGATAATCTAAGGTTTTCCTTTAACCTCAGGCTAAGGGCAGTAAATAATCCTACACAGCTCTCAAAAGATACAAGACCTTTTCTTGGGAAGAAGAGGTTGTCAATGGTTGATGGGTAGTATTTTGTGCGGGTACACACCATTCACCACTGGTGTCTCGGGGTCACTAATCTCACTATGCTCCAATTAGGCAACCAAGTAACTCATTTTAGGCACTCAGCTATCCAGAGGTGGACATGGTGAACAGTCTAAGGTTACTTGGAAGGGATAGAAAGTCAGATGTCATACATCGCTAAAAATACTAAAAAAGTAATATCCATAAAGTGCTATAAGAAATTGAATTACAGGTTAACAAAATAACTTAGTCATACAATGCATGTAAAAAAAATTTTTTTTAAATGTGTTAGCATCTCCTCAGCGAGAGATATAATCCAAAATGGTTTAACAGCATCTACACCCTGGACACGAGATGGTCTAAGACACTGGTCTAATGTCCAATGTTATCCTACTGGTCTGTGCACAAATTAAAAGGTGGTGTTTTGGACGGGTTTATCACAAGCTCTGTATATCAAGTTTGTCATTGGGAAGACATTAAGAGAAATAAATAAAACAATATTGCAATTTTAGAAGCATATGTATGTCCCTTTGCTTCAGTGCTCCCTGGTTCAACATTTATCAGTTTTAAAAAATAATGACCACTCAGTACCAAAAAGAGATTAGGTTTCTAAGAACAGTAAGGACTGGGCCAGAGGTAGGTAAATACTATTTACCGATCCTAAAATACCGAAATTTACCGATTCGGTATTTTAGAATCGGTAAATGGTATGTAGCTAATGATTCGGTAAAATTTACCGAATCGGTAACATTCGGTAACTGGAGGCCCATAGGAATTAATGGGATTTACCGATTCGGTAAATACCGAATCGGTAATAGGGGAAAGACTTACAAGGGTGGCATGGTGTCACATTGACACCCTGTTGCACCCCTGAATATATGGGCATGTATGTCTGCCACATGGCACTGTTAAAAAGCACAAAATTGCTTTTAACGGTTTTCGTTATTTACCACCAACTTGTAGTTGGTGGTAAATAACGAAACCTTAAATGAGAAAAGCGCTCACTTGTGTGCTTCCTACATTAAGGATTCGGTAAATTACTGATTCGGTACCTTAAGGATTCGGTAATTTACTGATTCCTTAAAATACCGATTCGGTAAATTACCGAATCCTTCATTTTGGCCTCCTACTTCTGAAAAGCCTAATACCGGTCGGTAACGGCCAAAATTCGGTAATTTCGACCGTTACCGACCGGTATTAGGCTTCCTACATCTGCCACTCCATGCATATCTTTAGTCAGTCAGATTATGTGCAGGCTATGTGCTGATCAGGGTATCCTTTCTCCTTGAAAGGCATTCAATCTCTTTACCTCCCACAGCAGCAAGAGCCTCTACAAATTCAACTTTAATCCAAAACTGATGGGTAGCAAAGAGGCCAGCTGCACACCAGCACAGGTCCCATCATAGGAAATACATCTGCACTTTTTTAAAGTAGAGATTTTCCTTTATGTTCAGTTAAGTACCTGTTACTAGTTCAAGAGGGTATGTATTAACACCTAAATTTCATGACCAGAACCAGAAGTTAGCTTCAAACTAAAGTCTGCTTCATTCGAAGTGTTCTCTTAGTTAGTTAGAAAAAGTGCAACACAGGAAGAGAGTAGGGCTGATGAAACTTCAACCAAAAGGTAAACATTGCCAGTCACCAGTACCTTGTGTGAGTATGCAGCAAAAAATCCTCACACGTAGGGGGTTCTCTTGTGATAACGTTGTAAGCAGGGCAAAAAGAAGGAGCACCTCCTGCAAAGACTGAGGCATTCACTTGAGGTCAACGTGCAGGTAAGAAACAAAATGCACATGACTGTGAGCCACAATTTTTCCTAGCCACACAGAGGACTTGCATCCCAATAGCAAGTCCTATGTGTGGCTAGGAAATATCAAGGTGTCTCAGACTATTGGTAGTCTTAAATCCACTGTAGAAAAACCTCTGCCTATATTCACATTAAGTGTGCTTTATAGCCATCAATCACATGTGATGCTTATAATCAATCAGGATTGAAAGTATGGTCACAAACAAGCATGACCTCAAATATCTTAAGCCCCAAATAATTACCTAGCACATCTCCTCAATTACACACTACTACTGCTTTCTGGGCTGCGACAAGCGACTGATAATGGCTACTGAATGCTTCTTGCCCCTCTCGAGTAGAGCCAAGACAACAAACTTTCTTGTAGGAATCGCAGGTTTGTACAATGAAGGGCTGACAGTAGTCGTTCTCATAACAGTTGTCTGATTAAACCTTTCAGGATCTTCAGACACATTCTAACACTCAGTATTTCAGATAACCTCAAGTGAGACACACTTTTGCTAAACCCTTGTGGCAGTAAACAAAGGTTTCAATGGGTGCAGGATTGTGGGAATCCCACAGTCTATTACTTACTAGGCTTTTATTTACAGGGATCCCATCTTTCCGCTATGCATTTTTTTTCCATCAAGACAGAGAGAGAGCTGGACAATCAAGAGTTTAGTTTTTCTTTATGGCTCGACTGCCATACTGCAACACAGCCATTACTTTGTGGTGATGTTAAAAAGCCTCTTATCAGCTGTGAATGCAACACAGAATTCTCATTGACCAGCTACCATATGATGAAACATCCTTTGAAACGTAGCTAAGGAACTCTTTATGCCAACGGGCATCAGCCAGTAGATCAAGTTACTTACCTTCAGTAACTCCTCATCTGTTAAAGATTATCTAGCCGCAGATTCCTTATCTTAGAGTATTCCCCAGGCACAAAGCTGGATCCAAAAAATCTTGAGCAGTACCTCTGCATGCCAGTAGGGGACATCACTCCACTCTCTGTTGGCCGCTTTCAATGGGATTGATGTAGTGCCTTTATATGACATCCGTTTCTTTTCGACACTCTTTCCACGTCAGAAATGCGGAACCACCTCAGATGGCCGATTTTACCAGTGTGCAGAAACTAAGGACCTACAGGGGCGTTTTTATATAGAGAGAACAGTTTGCAGGAATGGGGAGGCTGGGAGGTCATAAGGAATCTGCAGCTAGATAGAGTTTCTACTAAATAAGGCGGTACCGAAGTAAAGTAACTTGTTCATCTAATAGAGACTTCCAGCCGCAGATTCTGTACCTTAGGATAAAGACTAAAGCGGTACCTCCCAGAGGAAGGTCCGCAAACTGGTTCAAACCAAAAAGTACTGGAGGAACAAACGGGAAAATTGTCCGTCACGACGCACCTGAATATCAAGACATTTGTGTTTGCTAAATGTGTGCAATGTTGCCCACGTTACAGCCTGACAGATGTCCAGGACAGGAATTCTGCAAGCTAACGCAGTGGTCGCAGCTTTTGCTCTAGTGGGTTGAGCCCGCTAGCCCTCATGGGGTTCCTTCATGGCCAATGCATTGCAGATCTGAATGTGAAGCACAATCCATTTGAAGATGGTCCGTTTCGGCACTGCTTTTCCCTTCTTTGCTCCGGTAAACCAAACAAAGAGCTGATCATCCACCTGGTGTTCTTTGTTGCAATTTATGTAATACAACGTTCTCTTACGATCCAGTCATTGGAGTCTGTGGTCCTCCTTAGAGGAGTGAGATGGAGCAAAAAAGGTAGTCAGTGTGATTTTCTGGCCGACGTGGAAAAGCATCACTACTTTTAAAGGAAAAAGAGGCACTGGTTCAGAGAACCAGTTTGTCTGGGAAGAAGCTGGTGAACATAGGGTTAACAGAAAGCACCTGCAGCTCACTAACCCTCCCGACCAATGCGATGGCCACCGAGATAACTATCTTTATTGTGAGGAGACTTATGAAGCAACTATGCATGGGTTTGAAGGTTGAACACATAAAGAAGGTTAAAAATAAAATTAAGGTCAATTGTGGAATAACAAAAGTTTTAAGTAGAAACCGAAATCATGTTACAACAGGTGACTTGAACAGGGTGGGTTGACCTGGCAACCTAGCCAACAGATACCCTTCAACTGTGCCTAGAGCAAAGCCCTGCCAGGTTAATGATGAAACAAAACAGCAACATTTCAGAAAAGGGTGCAGAAAGAGATTCAACATGTTTGTCATTGCACCAAGCCACAAACTTGTCTTAACGTCAGCTGAATACAGTCTTTGTGGAGAGAAATCTGGCTGCCAAGATGACCTCACAGACGTCTGGAGGAGGATCAACGACTCAACTGGTGCCACTCAATCTCCATGCAGAGAGTGCATAGGTTGGGAGGGAGAACCCTTTCCCGTTTCTGCAACAGAAAAACCTCTTGAAAGGGCAGCATGATTACTCATTCAGAGGAGGTCAGGATATGGTACTCTGTGCACCGAATCCGGAGCTATTAGAATGACTTGGGCCCGGTCCATTCTGATCTTCTTCAGAACTCAGGGAAGGAGTGATATAGGCAGGAAGGTGTTAAGGACTCCTGAGCACCACCCCTTAAGACTAAATGAGTCTCAGGGCAAGAGTTGGCCCAGAAACTCAATTGCGAAGAGGTGCTGATGTTTTCAGCGATGGTGAGTAGATCTAACCAAGGTTCTACCCAGTTGTGATAGAGATCTTGCACTACCTCCGGATGCAGATCCTATTTGTGATCCATAAGGTAGTGACAGTGGAGTTCATCTGCACTGGCATTCAAAGATCCCACAAAATGTTGTAGAACCAGGAAAATGTTCTAAAGTTCCAGCTACGTCCAGAGGCATCGAACCTGCTGGCATAGGGTCCACAACCCCACCCCGCCCTGTTTGTTGCAATACCACATGGCAGTGGTGTTTTCTGTGAATACCTGAACTAACCTTCCTTCGATGGAAGGGAGGAAGGCCTTCAATACCAAGCAAATCGCTCTCAACTTCAACAAGTACATGTTGAGCTGAGACTCCACTGCAGACCAGAGTTCTCTGATCTCAACCTCTTCCATATAGCGGGCCTCAACCCAGGAGTAAGGGCCTTTCACAACATGTGCGACTCATGAGGACATACAGGTACACTGCAGGGCGAGACACCTTGAGGAAAGAGTGACAACAGGGTACAACCCCTTGGAGCATCCCATGTAGCAAAAAACTCATAAATTAAGAGATGGATCGCAAGAGGTGATTATCTCCACAATTGATGAGGTTTGTCATCATCATTCTATCTTTATTTCGATCATTTTAGACCATAAAAGAATACAGCAATTTAAGACAGTTAAAAAAATATGAAGTATAAGGGAATTAAAAACAATGCAGTTAATTTGTTTAAAATCAGTTGCAATACAATAAATTTAAAAATCATCAAGAGCAATTCATTGTCCTGTATCTGACTTAATGTAGCGATTACGGATGTGCCACATTGCTGTTAAAATTTTTGCCACTGCAAACACAATTGGGGGAGATAATTATGTCTTTAATATTCTGTACGCTGGGAGATAGTGCCTGAAACCAAGATTTTTGAGGAGTGGAACAAGCCAGTATTTCCTAGATCTTTGGTAGGCTGTACAGAAAAATATAATATGCAAGTCATTTACTCGGGGATGTGAACATGCTGGGCACTGCGTTGAGGACTGGGACTTGGCCCAGCGATCCGTGAATGCCCTGAGAGGAAGAGTGCCACATCGCCACTGCATAAATAATTTCCTAGTGATAACAGGGCTGATACCATCGAGAACAAGCTCTAGGTGGTATGAGTCTTTGAATTTGATGAACAGATTTGTTAAAGACCCCTCGCATGTGCTCTCGATTGAGTCGCGTAACTTGTGCTCGTAGAAGTCCCCCGAAATAGATTTGCGTGAGATCCTACAACATGCATTTCCTGGATCAAGCCACAGTTCTGGTCTTCCTAGTGTCTCAGATGTTTGTTTAATGTATCTCAACCATGGGATTTGTGCGACATTAGGTAAGCGTAAGATCTCTTCGAGCTCAGCCCTATAGTTAGATAGTTCTGGCGTGCTCCAGATTTTACGCCAAAAAGTTAAAGGTTTTAGTCCCAGCTCTTCTGTGATAGGTCTAAGACCCAAATCTAATCTCAGCGGGAGCAGTGGGGTACTAGATGGTAAAGCTGCCAACTGCCTGATGAAGTTGTTCTCGCTAATCTGCAAGTTCTGGGCAGTTGTATGACCCCATAATTCTCCACCATAGGTGGCTGCCCCTCTTGCCTGCATTTTGTAAATTTGGAGGAGGGGACCAAAAGGCTTATAAGTCGACCCACTTGCCATCCTGCAGATACCACCCGTTAGCTGAACCAGTTTCATGTTTGCCTTAGTTCGATGCGAGTCCCAAGTCATGTTCTGGTTGATAGTTACCCCCAGATATTCGAAAGTGAGAACCCTCTCAAGTCTAGAAGGCCCTATGGTGGGATTCGGGCGAGTTAAGGAGGGCGGGTTGAGGATCATGTATTTGGTTTTCAGGGCATTGATCTCCAACCTGCGAACCACACAAAAAGTCGAGAACCCGTCCAGCACCCGTTGTATACCCATGGGGGACTTGGACAGCAGCAGGGTGTCGTCTGCAAACAAGATAGCGGGCACCCTGCTGCTGTTGAGCTTAGGAGCGTCGATGTCACTCAACGTATTCAGGTGGTCGATTACCCCGTTGACAAAGAGGCAGAACAGAGTCGGTGCAAGCACACAGCTCTGTCTTACCCCCATGTCAACGGGGAATCTTCCCGAGAGTGCCCCACCTCTACCGCACCTGACCCTGGCAAAGTTCCCCTGGTGTAATCTTGTCAGAATTGACAGGCTATCAGCCGGGATCCCTAAGTCCGTTAGGACGGTCCATAGTTTATCTCTTGGCACTAGATCGAAGGCTGCTCGCAAGTCCACGAAAACCGTGTACAAGCTGCCGCCCTCGATTATCGCAGTCTTCCAGAACAAGAGATTCAAACGGAAGATCTGGTCCGTAGTTGAAACCCACCTTCTGAACCCAACTTGATAGGGACTCAGGATTGCGGATTCCTCAATCCAATTTTGGAGGCGATCGAGTATCAGTCTACCAAATATCTTCTGAGGAACATCGATAAGACTGATGGGTCTGTAGTTGGCTGGGAGCAGAGGCTATCCCTTTTTATATATTGGAACAATCTCTGCACCCAGCCAAGTACGGGGCACCTCCATACCCCTCAAAACAGCGTTGAATATCGTCATCAGATAGGGTGCCCAAACATCCGGCTCCTGTTTGAATAAGTCGCCCGGTAGACCATCCAAGCCAGGTGCCTTGCCTGATGCCAGCCCTGCGATGGCTTCTCGGACCTCCGTTTCTGTAAAGGGATCCCCTTCCGGAAGGTTGCTGACGGTCAGTGTGGGGTTGATTGTGGCCCCGTCATCTACCCTGTACAGGGACTGGAAGTGGTCTTGCCATGCCTTGGCTGAGATGTTGGGTTCTATTGCCGAGGCTAACTCCTCAGACCCTGTATTGACAATACGCCAAAATTTGCGCGAGTCTCTACAAGCTAGAGAGATGGTGAGGTTTTCCCATTTTTCGTGCTCCCATTCACTCTTGGCATGGGCAATCAGGCGCTTGTAGACCATTCTCCTGGCCCCAATCTCAACTCTCTCCTTGGCTTCCTTGATGGAAGTCAACAGGTCAGATTTTGCCTTGCGGCATGCAGCGTTATACCAGGAGAGGCGAATGGAACAACCACTACCACTTTTTACAGTTGAGAAAAGAATTTCGGACACATACTTAATTAGGTCCTCGTGCAGCAGCCACAGCTGTTTATTTGTGCCCTGAGTGCTGGCTTGCTCCGTTATTGCACAGACCTTTTCGAGTATGGGGGTAACCCGGGCGTATAACCCAGAGATCTTCTCTGGGTTGGAGGCTAGCTTCTCCCACCTTACTCTCCGTCTATTGTTCGTTAACACAAGCCCTTGGTCGGAGGCCTCTGCCTCCGCCCCCCTAACCTCTAGACCAGGATGGGCATATTCCAGTTCCAGTGCGTTATGGTCACTATCCTCCCTGGGTATCACCCGGAAGTCACTAATAAGTGACCACAAGGCAAGTGGTACCAGTATATAGTCTAGTCTTGACTCCCTACCCACTCTGTTATATGTACATTTGGGAGGGATGTCAGAATTTGTGCGTCCATTACAGGCCCGGACACCATGTTTCAGAGTTAGGGATGTAATTTGGACAGCCAGAGGAGTCCAGGCTCTAGGGGCGGGCGCTTCCGATGGAGGTACGGACCATACTGCGTCCTCCTCCTGGGACAGTCCATCCAATAAACCTGAAAGCGGCTCAAAATGACAATTCAGGTCCCCTCCTATCAAGAAGGGAGTGCCCTCAGGAGTGTCGCTTAGGGCGATCAAGAGTTCCGCAATGGTGCACGACTCTTGTGTGATGTTTACCGGCCTAGAATAAACATTTACCAACACAAGTCTGTTCGAGTTTGGCCAAGAATGTCCTACGTGCCTACTGGAAGAACGGTGGCCCTGCATCCCAGGTCAGCGGCCACCCAGGTTGCAAGACCTTCCGAAGGACGCCCCCTGCCCCCCCACTTTGCGTGAGTGGAAAATACTGCAAAACCTGTGCGGGAGACATCCTCTCTCGCCCAGGTTTCTTGAAACAGGCATATATCTTTACCCTTGATGAAAGAGCTCCAATCCGGGCAGTTCAGTTTATTCCCCAGACCTGCCACATTCCAAGTTAATATCTTTAGGGAGGGGGGTTTAAAGCTCGGGTTGGTGGAGGGGAAGAAGTACCCATGTTAGGTTGAATCATCAATGGTGTGTTGATGTCGGAACTTTCCCCTTGTACAACTATAGCATCGTTCAAACTGAGTGGAGACCTGACAATCGTTATGTTTGCCTCTCCGATGATATGTTGCTCCTCGCAGTGAACCTTCCCCCTTGTATTAGCTGTACATTGTGTAGGTGTAAAAGCCCTATATCGACCTGTGGCCTACCCTCCCCCAGTCCCGCTCTGTCAGTCTACCATATCCAGGGTGCTATACCTGTTATAAGTTGGAAAGTAAGCATAATGCTGAGGTCTGGGATGGTAGGGGCCCCCTCTTTCTCTGTCACCCCATCTTCCCTCCCTCCTGTGGACTGTTTCCCATCCCTCCTCTTCCTGTACGTGTCTTGTTGGTGGATAGAAAAATTATAAGGGTAAGGGCTGGATGGAAGTAGCCTGATTAGGGTATGACCATCTACATATATGTGAGACGGTCATGGGATCCCTAAAATTGATTAGAACACAATCTCCATTGATTGATTGATTTCCTGGTATTACCTAACCATGGGACTCTCCTCACCATGAGGACCTCACTCGATATTCCTTGAGGAAGGGGCCTGTTAATGGAGAGCCAGTTGACCACCTTATTTTTCAGTGCTGCAGCAGGTTCTTTATAGGATAATTTTAGTTCTGGGACACCAGCTAGAATAAATGTGTAGGGGCTCGCCTCCGGCGGCAAGTTGACTGGCCTATGTTTTTTAGCATTGCCCTGTTCCCCTTGTACGGCTGCAGCTGACCTCTTGGGAGGACTAGGAGTTGCAGCACGATTAGTCACCTGGGGATTTAGAGTGTGTGGTGTGGACTGTAGGGTTTGTATGGGCTTGGGGGCTGGACCAGCTTCCTTTGCTGGCGGCACTGGTATAGCCTTCTTGTTCCTAAGCTCCGCCCCTCCTTTAGCTTGTTTGTTGTCTTTTTTAGAAGTGTCTGCTAGATGTACCGTTGCCTTTTCGTTGTTCGCTAAACTGGCTTCAATCTTAGTTAGGCGTACTTCTAGAGGGTTTAACATTGTCCTCAGAAGAGCGCCGATATCAGAGAGAGTAATGTCCTCATCCCCAGCAATTACACTTGGGCTAGGAGGTGTCTGTTCAGGTGTGTGGGAAGGTAATGCCGTGTTTTTTTGCGGAGAAGTTGGTCCCCTGCTAATTGGACCTTGTTTATTACCCTCCGCCATGGGGTTGTGCTTCGCAACCTTAGCCTTTCGCCCCCCAGTATTATGTGCCCCTCTTTTCCTTTTTGGAATAGCTCCTTCCCTTTCCTCGTGTTGGATGGTTAACTCTAACAGTAGTGCCATCCGTGTTGGGCAAGATGACATTTACTGTAGGTGGTGGGGGGGGGGGCTGGGGTAGTGGTAATAGGCTAAGCTCTTCAGGGGCAATAATATCAAAGTCATTATTGGGAAAAGTGGGGTTAGTTAGGTCAGGTAAGTCAAGCGTACCACTGGCCCCCTTGGCCCCATTATCTGGCATTATACAATTCGATCTTTTTTCTGGGGTAGTTGCATGCGCTATGGGACCCATAGAGGATCTCTTTACCCATTCTATTTCTTGTGAAATACGCCTTTCAAGGATAGTGATTTCATCTATGAGAAGTGACCCCGCCTTGCCCAAATAAGTGTCCAGAGTACCTTTTGCCGTCCCGGCAGCCAGCGTGCTCTTGCTCCTCGTCTCTCTTGTGGCCATAGTCCGAGGGTTTGATGAAATGGAAGGAGAATTTAGAATAAAGTCAGAAACCAAGGGGGGAAGCCCGGCCCCGGTCTCTCCCGTTCTCGAACGGCCTCAAACGGCCCGCCCTTTGCCCGGGCTGCGCCCCGTGCTCCGTCCCGCGCGCGTCCCGCGATCTGCGGGAGAGGGCTTGTTTAAGTAGAGGGAGGGGGCAGGGGCGGGAAGAGACACCAGCTGCGCTGAGTTGTTGAAGCGCTTGGGATGCTGGATCTCGCAGTCCCGGCCCCTGCTGCTACTGTTATCGGTTTTTCCCTCGGTAAGCCCAGCTTGGTTGGCTTGTGCTCCTGATGGCCACAATCCTCGTTAACAATGTCCGTGCTGTGACAATGATTCCTAGCGAGAGTTCCAACAAAGAATCGGCTTGCGAGCTGCTCCCGTGTAGCGGGGGCCGCGAGCCGTAAATAGCCTGTGGAGGGGCAGGGGCGGGAAGAGACACCAGCTGCGCTGAGTTGTTGAAGCGCTTGGGATGCTGGATCTCGCAGTCCTGGCCCCTGCTGCTGCTGTTATCGGTTTTTCCCTCGGTAAGCCCAGCTTGTTTGGCTTGTGCTCCTGATGCCCACAATCCTCGTTAACAATGTCCATGCTGTGACAATGATTCCCAGCGAGAGTTCCAAAAAAGAAACGGCTTGCGAGAGGTTTGTACAAACATTAATCCTGCATGCCATAGGGTGCATGTGTATTTTGTTTTTTGTTCCTGACGAAAGCCACATTCACCCATAGAGGGTGAATACAGATGGCTGAAACATGTTGAGCATCCTAAGGACAAGTGGGATGTAATAAATAAACTAATATCCCACAACTATCCACCACTGTTTAACATTGGCACGGACCCCCATTATTAAAACAATTCATGATTGGTGATAGAGTTTGAGCCAATTTCAACACCACTCTTCACCATCACAGATCACAAAAAACTGCTTCGCTGTAATCGGGCGTCGTAGCACACCCTGGATGGATTTGGCGACCAGGTTGGGAACCCAATGATGAAGGAGGTCACCAACTTGGTTGGTGAGTGATGTTTCTTTTAAAACACCCTGTGGGTTCCAAGGCACTTCAACCTTAAAGATTATGATTACTGGAATGACAGTAAAATAGGTAGCATATTGTTGTATTAAGTAACGACTTTGTCACCACTGTGAGCTCTGGGTGGGTAAGGGATATGGGTCTGCCGTTGACCCAATTATGGTTCATCAGCTGCCACTACAGATCTTTTGCTGCTCCCACAGATATGTGGACCAGGTCGAAGAGATTCCCCTGGTGCTGCATCCACTGAGCCTTCAGGTCCCACTGCTTCTGTCAGTGGGCATGCTTTACTAGCAGGATGCAGGAGGCCATGAGGCCCAACAGCTTTGGAATCATTCTCACTAAAATCCAGGATAGAGGCTGAAACTCTGACATGATAGCCCAAATATCCTAAACGGTATTTTGCTGCACTCAGCTTATTGAACAAGCTCATTAGGTTCAGAAATGGGATAAATCTCTGCCATAGTATCTGAACTGAATCCCCGATATTACATGCAGAGCCATATATCAATTGAACCTTGTTTGATGATCAGCACTGCAGACATCCCAGGCCCAGAATCTTAATGACAGATTTGAAGCTCTCCTGGACTTGGTCATGTAGTCTGTACATTTGCCTTTAACTGGCAGACAGGTTTCCTGCACTGATATCATGGACACAGTTTGTAGGAAGAATCATTGAGAAAAGGTGAGCAAGGTGACAAAACACTGTCAAACATTCTTTCTTCTGTTCAGTTGCCAGCTCAATCACAAGCCTCTCTCCACTGAGATATCATTTTAGGCTCTATGTAGCATGTAAGGGAGAGCTCATAGACCTCCTCCACTAGCCAGTAGAGACTAGCATGGGTACCAATTCAACCTTTAGTAAAATTACACTGATCCTGTGGGGCTCCCTAGTATTATCACCAATGCAAATGTAGGGTATGTCATCAATCTTTACGACAGCCCAGAAGCCACACCACTTATTTTTGATCCACTAGCAAGAAGGTGGTCATTTAAAGTGTATTCAACAAAGGAACCATCTTTTTCTGAAGGGATAGCACAAAGACCCCTACATCATGAGTGGGGGACCCTGGGTTTTCCTCCTTACCCAAGGAGTGGACCATGGATCTGGTATTCATAAAACAAAAAAAAAAGAGGAGACCTGGCCCAGTAATCTGTAATTGGCATCACCATTTTACTTGGTATACTGGGACTCCGGTTCCCCTCCTCACTTGGCTGCCTACTGACCTTTCACTTTCTGTCTCATTATATTTGCTGTTCAGTGTTCTGCTGTAATATAATTATTTAAGGATTGGCAGCTTGGAGTCAGACCCAAACGTCTTATTAAAACAGCTTTCATAATCTCAAACTTCACTCATTTTACAGTCAATCAACTCCAGGATAGGCTATTTACCACTTGGGAAGCAGAGTGAAACATAGCCCATAGAACCTTTCCTCTAGGATTAGCCTTATCCTACTGCAAAATAACTCAAAGGTTGCCAGCCATAAAAGTTAGTCCTCTGTTATGATGTAGGTGAGCTGTAAGAAATTAGATTGTTAATGAATGGTGTGAGAAGGCTCCGTCTTCATAGGCGCTGTAACTGAGCTCCAGCACAGTCAATCAACCTAAAATAAAATGAAGGTTTCTGAGAAGAATCCATCTCCTTGGTAGAAGCAGTAATGGCTTCATCAAAGACAAATGATACATGAACAACATCACCAAAACACTGTATTTTTAGAAAAAAACAGATGAAAAATTCCAAAACAAATCTTGTAAAAGAAAACCATGTAATGATAAAATTACACCAACATGAACCAAAACCGAGGTAGGACTCAGGAAACAAAGCAAATTGAGATTTTTGCTTTAAAGCATATGCAGTTGAAAAACTAAGCACCCCAGTACTCTCAGTTTTCTTTCTAAACTATTGGGAAACTGAATTCATTTTTCTGATCACAGAAAGCAATCCCATCATGAATGGCTTAAAACTGAAGGTTTTAAGAAGATGCTTAACTTTAAAAAACAAAAACATTTCCACTCACTTGAACCATCAAAAGTCAACTTGAAAACTCTGGTGAGAGCAAATGTCTAGAGATTTTCACAATTTGTATCAAACAGGTTATACCTTAGTTTCTGGCAAGATGCTCCAAACGCTCCCAAACTGCTTCTTACAGACCAGTTCGTGGGTTAACAATTATTCTCCTTACTTCCATCCAGGATCGCCGACAAAAGATTAGTCAGTAACGTTTTCTTCCAGGCAGACAAAGCTAACCCTGCACCTTCAAACTCCCATAATTCTTCAAGCCGTAATGGAAGCTCCACAGCAGACTGCCTCCTCCTGGATATTCCTGGTCTCCCTTTTCTCCTTGTGGGATCAGTAAAGGACCAGAGTCCCTGGTCCTCAAGATATCATTTCAGGTCCAGAAATTCAGGGGAAAGTTAGAGTCAATCGCTCCACAGAAATTTCCCAAACAGCCAGAATTCTTCTACAAAAGTAGTCTTTCCTGCGGTCACCATGCAGATCTCAGAGTTGTGAGCGACGAGAGCAATATTTTATAGCACTAATCTACTTACCACTGAATTCACACACAATCTTCAGCTCTTTTTCCTCAAAAGGGGCGTTTCCCAGTACACCATATTTCCCAGCTAGTTACAACAACTAGGAGGGCACTCTCTAGGACTCCCTAACCCGCAATCCCTGCTCCACCCAAAATGGACCAATTCCAGCAAATTATTGATACAAAAAATAAAACATCTCTTTTCTAAGGAACGGTCTGACTTCCCCTTGTCATCTTTCTCAAGAGTACTGCTCTTGGGTGCCGGTGTGACTTTCTCACTTCAAATGGTCCACTTGGGGTGTTCCACTTTTAGATCTCTTTTCGAGAAAAAGATTTGATATGTTTGGTCTGGAATTGCCTCTCTGAAGTGTCAAGTTTTTCCTATCATCATGTTCCTCCATCAGAGGGCAAAGGCAAGCTAATGGAAAGGGGCGACCACTCGGTCCCCCCGAACGTATGGTGGAGTACCCCGATCCCCCCGGGAAGCCATTTTGGGCGGGAGGCGCGTCTCGGCTGGTATGCCCGAAGCGGCGTAGCCGGGGCGCGCTTTTTCCCGCCCAAGAGTGGGTTGTCCTAGACACTGAAGCCGTCAGCCACGCCCCTGGAGGCGGGAGGAGGCGGGTTTACGCCCGCCCAGAGAAGAATAAAAGGAGCAACAATCCAAGGAAGCATCCTCTTGTTCCTGTGCTCTGAAGCTGCACCTCCTCGCTGCACGTGAGCTCGAGACGGAACGAAGAGCCAATTTTTAAATTTGTAATTTCTCTCTTTTCTCTTCTAGCACTGCAGATCGCGTCCAGGATCTTTCACCTACGTGGGGAAAATGCCGGGCAAGAGAGTCTCAAAGAAGGTCAGTACCGACCTAATTCTCCGGATGTTGGTGAAAGACATGGCAGAGATGAAGAGAAAAATGGCGGCCAGGGACGGTGCGGGAAGGCCGAAAAGATCCAACCCGGCGGAGGTCCCGGCCGGAAGAAGGAAGAGGGCCAGGAATGGGGCAAATGAGGACGAGGTCCCAGTTCCGGAGGCTCCCCCGGCGAGCCCTCCTAGACCAGCGGAGATTCCCGCGCCGGCTCCCGCCGAGGGCCAGCGGATCCCCGTGGTGGTTACCCCATTGAACGATGGGGACATGCCCCCGGAGTTGGCCGCCCAGCTGGCGGCATGGTTGGGTAATAGCAGCGGGGGTTCCGTGGCTCCGGGGGACACGGCCGAGGAGGCCAAGCAATTAATGAGGCAGTTGCGGCAGTCACGGGAGGCCGCAAAACCACCTTGTCCGTTTGTTTCCCCGCAGGCTCCAGTAGATCAACCCGCAGCTGGCACGAATTCGGCAGCAACGGCGGTTACAGCTTCTAGCTCAGGTAAGCAGCTACTGCCGATTGCGGGGAAGGGGTCTGTACCCTCGAGAAGGGAGAAATTGGCTCAGCATATCCCGATGGAAATCAAAGAACGGATATGGGCTGAGAAATATGTAAACATGTTTTCCTTGCTAACTGATCATTACGAGATTGAGCATGTGAAAGTCCAGAAATAGCTTATGCATCCGAGTGTTTGGCGCGCAAAAATGGCCGCTTTTAGATTCGATGAGACGATAGGTAATTGGGGCAGAGCATTTGGCATATTCACTTCAATTATGGGGGAACGGAGACCTGAACTGTTGGCCGAGTTACCTGTGTACCAGACACGTATTATGGAATTTTCTCAGACATATGCGGGCAATGAGTGGTTTTGCTATGATAATATTTTTCGCAAGGCCAAAGAGTTCGACACGTGCCGGACGTGGGATTGTTACGACTCCATTTCTTGGCAAAAAATGGAGAACTCAGGCATGTTAAAGGCGCCATTGTTGGGGGGGGGGGGGGGGGGGGGGCGGGGGTGAGTTTTCCCGCCATTCATCTGGGGCGCCCTTTCGGGCGGGGGCAAGTAATGAGCATCACCCAAGGTCGTATGGCAATACAGGTAAGAAAGGGGTATGCTGGAACTTTAACAGGGGAAAGTGTACGAGGCCCCAGGGGTCATGCAAGTTTAGGCACGACTGTGGGGGGTGTGGACAGTCCTCGCATCCCGAGACCATGTGCAGAGCCAAAACGGGTGATAACGGAAGTAGGGGAAGCGCCAAACAGGTCTGACATAGTCCGAGGGGCACCTTTACCTACATCAGTTGATACCATGGCAATGATTCCTTGGCTTAGTGAATACCCGGATCATGACTCCGCTGGGGTGTTGCGAGACGGTTTTTCCTATGGTTTCCGCATCCCGGTGGGGAATTTTCAGGGTAAAGCGCAGTGTAGGAACCAACTATCGGTCCTGCATAATACGGCGGTGGTGCAAGCGAAGATTGGGAAAGAGGTGGCCCGGGGTCGGGTTGCGGGACCATTCGACATGCCACCAGTTCCTAATTTTGTTTGTTCACCCTTGGGAGTGGTCCCCAAGAAGGACCCGGGTGAGTTTAGACTGATACATAATTTGTCAGCTCCGAGAGGTCTGTCAGTTAATGATGCGATAGACCCGGAGGTTTGTTCGGTGCGGTACGCATCCTTCGATGATGCAGTCGCCATGTTGAATCGCCTGGGGCCCGGAGCGCTGATGGCCAAATCGGACATCGAGTCAGCGTTCCGGTTGCTCCCGGTACACCCAGACGATCAGCGTCTCCTGGGCTTTATGTTTCAGGGGCGCTATTACATGGATAAATGTATGCCAATGGGCTGTTCCATATCTTGTGCTTATTTTGAGAAATTCAGTTGTTTCCTGCAATGGGCATTCACAAGGATGACGGGGTTTCAGCATGTTATGCATTATCTTGACGATTTTCTGTTCCTGGGGGCTGCCGGGGATACAGAATGTGCACAGGCTTTAAAAGAATTTTGTGATCTGATGAGGCAGTTTGGTGTGCCATTGGCGCCATGTAAGACTGTGGGGCCATCAACTTCGCTCGAGTTTCTTGGAATAGAGCTCGATTCCGAAGAAGGTTGCTTCCGGTTGCCAGAAGAAAAGGTGCGGAAATTCAGGGCCTCGCTTGAGGCATGCATTAGGGAAACTAAGGTGAACTTGCATCAATTGCAGCAGACTGTGGGTCAGTTGAATTTTGCCCTTAGGATAATGCCAATGGCCCGCCCTTTTTCCCGCTCGATTGCACAAGCCATGGTCGGTCTTAAAGAGGGGCACCACCGCTCGAGGCTCTCGGCAGAGATTCGCCAGGACATGCGCATTTGGTTGGCATTCCGGGCGGATTTCAATGGTCGGGTTGTTTGGACCAAGCCGGCGGTGTCCTCCGAGGAGTTGGGGCTGTGGACAGATTCGGCGGGCAGTATAGGCTTTGGCGCCATATTTGGCAATCACTGGACGGCTCAAAGGTGGCCGCCATGGTGGCACAAGTGTGGGCTTACAAGTAACATTGCTTTTCTCGAACTGTTCCCTATTCTGGTGGCTTTGAAAACATGGCCTGAGGGGTTTAGGGATCACTCTGTGGTGTTCTGGTCTGATAACATAACCGTGGTTGAGTGTATCAATAGTCAGGCAGCACGATGTAAATGGATTCTGAGGTTGCTCAAAGAAATTGTTTTACTATGTATGCAATTGAACGTGCTCTTTAGAGCAAGGCATGTGCCAGGGGTGCTGAATCAGGCTGCTGATGCGCTTTCTCGTTTCCGTATGCAGGCCTTCTGGGGTTTTCTGCCCACAGCGGACCCGGTGGCGGCACCATTTCCCGAAGCTCTCTGGTCTCTCGGTGCCCCGAACTACAAAACCTCGTGGGAGAGAGTTTAGCACCCAGGACAAGGAAGGCATATGAAGGGGCGTTCCGTTCCTATTGGTCCTTTTTGGGTTCTGCTAGGAGGGAGCTTTGGGGCCAGGAGGAATTTGTCATAGAGTTTTTACTGTCATTACGCAGGGCAGGCAAATCGGTGGCTACGGCCCAGAGGCATCGGGCCGCCATTTCCTTCATGGCGCGGGCCCATGGTATCCAGGATCCTACAGCGTCTTTCGTAGTACAGAAAGCGCTGCGTGGGTGGCAACGCCTTGAGGGTCGCAGAGTAGATGAAAGGCACCCGATAGGTCTGGATAGGTTGGTCCTGTTACTATCCGTACTCCCTGCAACATGTTCATCCCAGTCGGAAACAGTGTTATTCCGGGCCGCTTTTGCATTAGCATTCCATGGGGCTATGCGGGTAAGCGAACTGGTGGCAAGAAACAAGCAGGATACGGGGGTGGTTTGTGCCGAGAGCACATTCAGGTAAAAGGAGAGACGATGATTGTCTCGTTTGTCAGGTCCAAGACCGATCAGGGGGCGATCGGGGACAGTGTAGTAGTCCAGCGGATTCCCGGATCTCCCATGTGCCCGGTGGCATGCGTTGAGGAGTATTTGGCGCAGAGGGCGGCATCATGGGGGGGGGACATTGCTGAGGCACGCAGATGCCACCCCACTGACAAGGTTTCAGTTCCAGCGGGTGTTTGCAATGGCAATTTCGGCCGCGGGCTTGAACCCGGGCGAGTTTGGGACTCATTCCTTCCGGATAGGGGCTGCTACAGAGGCTACAGCCAGGGGTCTGAGTGTGGAAAAAGTGAAACAGTTGGGGCGTTGGTCCTCGAATTGTTACAAAAGGTATGTGCGGTTGCACATGTTGTGAAGCTGATATCATGTACTCACGCTTCTTGTCTTTGTTTGGTTACAGTTTCGCAAACCTACGAGGCGGGGCGGACTGTGCAGTCGACCCGACACCTTGGAACCAGCGGTCAGAGATCACCGGCTGAGGAAAGAGTGGTGTGGGTCGTGGGCCACTCATACGTGAGGCGTGCCGCTGACGTATTCAAAGCAGGTGACATGATTCACGCAGCTGGGGAATACGGGTACAGGGTGACCTTCTACGGAAGGGGCGGGCTCTGTATTGACCAGTTTCAACATTTTCTCGAGGGTTTGTTAGGGCGGACAAGGTCACCGCCATCTATACTCATAGTACATCTTGGGGGCAATGATTTGGTGACCACTGGTAGACGACTACTTCTCGAGGCGATACTATCCACAGTAAGTTGGTTGGCGAGAAGAGTTCCAGGGTGCACGATTGCATGGTCCCATATGATTCCACGGAAAGTGTGGCGGGGGGCTAATTCAGTGTCTGCATTAAATCATTCTGTGAAAAAGGTGAATAACAAGCTGGGTAGACTGTTCCGTACCAGTACATTGCATTCGATTCCTCATGGTTGTATCAGGGGGGACAATATGTATCTAGAAGATGGGGTCCATTTGTCCCAGGTGGGGAATTCCTTACTCATAGGAGACCTCGTAGCCTGGTTAAGGAGTTTACAGCATGACCTTTAGGTAGGAGTTTTGTGGGGGGTCCGGATAGCCGGTCAACTATCCGGCCTGTGGCGGTAAGGTCATGATCGGTGAGCAGTCATTGGAAGATCCCTAGGGGGGGGGGCGTCACCCATTACGGATGGGAGCACCCGGGGGGAGGTGGCCATTGGCCCCTCAACGGGGAGGCGGTTCCTTCTAAAGGACGGGACGCCTAAAGGAAAGGGAAGGCGGTCAAGGCCCCTCCCTGGATAGGAGGGGCTACGGGCCCCTCCTGGGAATTTCCCGGGGCCAGGACATCTGCGACGGCAGATGTGGTAAGTTGTGTTAAGTGGGGAGGGGGGTCTACGCTACCTTCTAGACACCTCACACGAGTCCTCGGACGACCACGTAGATGGCGTCGAGTTAACAGGGGCCCCCGTCAAGACAAGGGAAATTGGTATGGCACATGAGGTGCAGTCCTCTGTCCGGCCGCCCCTCACAAGTGAGGGGGGAGTTCTGGTTTAGGGATCTGACACCGGTTACGACCTTGCCGTTGGCCCTTAACGTTAGGATGTACAATTTCAATTTGAAATGCATTTTGTAAGGATGTTAGTATCGGCTAGGAGAACCTTTGTATTAGATATGTGTTAAGGTTAGCCAAACATCGTAATGTGGATATGAAATTGTACATGATATGAAACTGTTATTTTAATGTTTTGATTTTGTTTCATATTTTAATAAATACGGCCGGGAGGGTAACTCCCTCCCGCCTTCCAAAAGTTCAGAACTGTTTCCGGTTTCCCAATTCTTGGGGATTGTGTTGAGAGGGGGTGGCGGGTATCTCAGCCATACAAATCTTTGTTTGAGCAAGTGCACATTAGGGACATTCTGTTTTGACAGATCGTTGCCAAACAAGAGTGGAAAACAACTGAAGAGGTCTTTATTCCAGCAAGAGCCTCAGATCTGTGGGTCATTCACATGTGTCCTGAACTGGACAGATGTACAAGGGAAAACAATTACTGGTACTGTGTGGGAAGCAAGTCCAAGCAGCAAATTCCAATCAACAAGTTTAAAAAGGATGATTAAATGGCAGATTGCAAAAAAAAAAAAATACATTTAGGAAATTAAATCTGGTAATAGACATAGATAGTCCTTAGTCAACATAGATTTGTGATGTATGTATTGCAAGAATGTAGTGCCTACTTCTTCCAAACAGAATTTAGGAAAGTTGGCACTGATTTACTAATGCGAAATGATACTACAGCCTCATGATAATACTTCACTTTAGACTATTTTAGCACATGAAACATATCCATACAATTACATGTTTGAAATCCAAACATAATGCATCTGGATGGTACTTATATGAAACATGCGACAGCTGATTTCCCCAACATCCATTTATATCCATAAATGGTAAAAGTAGGTTCAGCTTGCAAACCCACATTCAGGCTTTGCTAGTAGTTCAACAGGAGTGCTACTCAGCCTCCCTGCTAGATGTTTACTTCACAAGCTGCCAAAAAAATGCTACCTGATGTTTGGGAGGGATGTGCCATCGTCTTCTGTTCCTAGGCCCTATCCTGCTCCTTCTTTACATATTCACCATTCTTATCCTGTTGCTGGGGCTAAACTTCAGTAGCTAACACTGAACGGCCTGCTCATCCTCTCTGCCTTTAGCTCACAGCAAACCATTTCTATTCTTTTAAATTCTAAAATTTGAAAAGAAAGGATTTCACTAGATAGCAGCCCTCAGTTAAAGAATTCATTAGACTAACGGCTGTTAGGAAAGGGGAAACAACATAGTTAAAGAAGGCAGAGAAAGGCTAACGTGGGGTCCTGAGCTCAGGCTACTGTGCTACGACTGGGTTCGGTCTATGAGGGGTCTACAATATCCCTATTTCTTGGTGAGGAGCTCCTTTCTCTGCATGATTAAAATATGTGCCAATCAAAAATCTTTGGCATAATACTAGGGTTTCTTTTTTTCTCCATGTGCATTTTCTTCAGCTTTTCAACAGTAATTGACCTAGAGACCAACTTATTCCACAAACTGATGACAATCCCCTTAATAGGCCTCTTACTATACATTTAATGGACTTCTTCAAAAGGTTAAGTCTAAAACCTAATCATCCTACAACTTGCTCAATAGTGTGAAGACGTTTCTGGAGGCCCTTAGGTAGTCAATGGTAACTGTCCCAATACCAGGCAGTATCCTGGCTGTTTTTGACTGCTAGCACTTTTGCACTCAAACTAGATAACCAAGTTACTCGCATTTGGTGTTGGACTCTGCAGAAGTAGCCAAGTTGAGCAATTGAGAGTTACTCTAGAAAATGTTAGGGATCCGGAATGACGATACAGCATCTGACATCAAATAACAATAAATAAACTTAATGTACAGCCAGTGCTAAACACTGAAATGATTATAGGTACATAAGAGGAATAGATAAAACATGACGCACAAAAAACCTGAAATTTATAAGACATATTTATAGTACTTTCATGTTAGGCACTATATTTCTAGAACACTGGCCCATTGTTAATGTAAACGACTGTACACCAGCCGATAGATGGAGTTTGGGTCGCAGATTAAGTGAACAAACACTGTAATAAAATCTATCAATGGGGCAGATGTGCCAGACAAATTGAACACAATGTAGCTACCTCAATTTATATTTGCCCAGTTCAAATGGTCTTTAATTGCAGAATCACCATTGGACAATTTAGCATAACTAATGAGTTTCCTTTGTAGATATAGTTAACATCCCTCCACCCAAAAACCCATTGCCAGAACAAAACAAGCATTTGCAATGCAATTAGTCTCACATTAGTTACATTTAGAGCTATAGGCATTGCAAATTAGTATGTTTGTTAGAATGTTTTTCCACAAAAAATATCCTAGCAGTAGCATGACTAATAAAATCCATAAAGCAAAGATAGGGTGCAGTACCTTCACTGGTTACTAGGTGTTCCTGTGAACCTCTATTAGCCATGTAAGGTCCTGCACCCTGCAATAATGAACAATACACCTAATCCCCAGGACCGGGTCCTGGCCTGCCTTATTTATTTATTCCCTAGCACCAGCCCTCGCTGACACACAGGAAGCACGGCAGAGCCTAGCCTGCTCCTGTTGTCTTACTCAACTTCGCTCAAGCCCATGATGCACAAACTGAAATTCCAGTGCGTAGGACGGAGGAAGATGCAACACTGAACAGGTGCAAGAACAGACTGCAGAAAGTCATTCGCCTTACGCCACGGTTTAGACATCTGAAGCTAAAGTGCGGCATGCCAATATTGCTACAAAAGTAAAGAAATGGAAAAGAAATGCGGTGGTTGCCCGCCTTTTTTGTATTTATTTACTTTTGTAGCGTTTGAGGCACACCGTACTTTAGCTCTGTTGTAATCGAATCTAGGCCCCTAGTGTAATTTTCCCGATTCATGCCCTTATATAGGTATACTTTATCATATCCTTATATAGGCATAGAAATCACTACCCTATTTGGGCTAAGCCACACAGCCCAAATACGGCATTGCTACTTCCACTAGGTTCCGAGAATTAACAACGATTTCTTGGAAAAACCCGCCTTCAGCAGCTAGGAACTTCCCCCTGCTTGAATATTAAGTTCTCCAAGAACTCCTAGCGTTTTCCAAGAATTTAGCCTTTGAGTGACGATATTAAGTCCAAACATGCGTCAAACTCGGCACCTTCAAAGTATAAATATGCTCAGGTTTGCCCAGTCAAACACACGATGGTTTGGAGCAGATCGACTATCTACTTGCTGAAGCCCTGTAGCAGCAAGTACCCAAGGAAGCCGACCCTCCAACTGACGCACTGAGAGAGACGCTGTCTTTTCTCTTGCTGAGAAATCCAGCTCCAGTGTTTCCGGCTTACCCTTGCGGGTATCTGGGAAATCGAGTTCTGAGAGAGAGATACAAGACCTCCTTCATTCTAAAACCAAGGTACGGAGCTGATTAGACCTCTTAGAGAATTCTTGGAGTAGATTCCTGGCAGAGAACTACTAAACTCAGACTACTCCTCACTAACTTCTTCCCTCGTACTAGACTTCGGTTAGGTACACCAGGGTAGGCGTATTTTAGAAGCACCAGTTGAGTACTTTTAGTCATTATTTATTACTGTATGTATTCTATACATGTTATGCACTTTTATGGCTTAGAAACCATATCATGCTTTTACAGTACTACTTTATAATACTGTTTGTATTATATGCATTGTACTTTATGACCAGTATTACGATTGTAGCAGTTCAATAAATACTTTTATTGAAAACGCCCGTCTCTCTATTTCTCTGCATATCTGTTGAAACGAAGCATGCACGATTGACTGAGTAAAATAGTTATCTATTGTTTCCGCGACTTTAAAGATTTGATTTCTCATTCTTGGGAAACAAAGTTGTCATGTTTATGCGGTTGTGAGAAACTAATTCCTTCTTGTGAATTCGAGAAAGTTTCTCGTGACCTCTGAGCTAGCTGGCATCCACTATTAAGTTTAATATATGCGGTAGAGACCTAGTAGACCTCAGTCCTACATCTAAACTACAGTATATATTATTCCAATGCGCAGCGCCTATTGGGAATATAGGTACTAAACTACAGCTTGAGATGTTTAAAGTTAAAGTGTGGTGTGGCGTGATTGCTACGAAAGTAAATTAATAGAAAAGAAACGTGGGGCCCCTTGAGCAGCATGTCATGTCTGCTTCAGCAAAAAATGAATTAACTAAATAGTGCTCACTAGCGGTTAATGAAACAGAGAGTAAGGACACGTGTAAGAGGGGCTGTCCTAATGGGACATGACAGTAGAGAGAGAGATTGTGAGAAAGTGCCTCTTTTGTTATGTTAGCCCCCTACTTTTTGCCTGGTTTTGTACCCAGTGGGCACCTCAGATGTGCACACTGAAACTCAACAAACCCTGGTGTGGCCTCTGGCCGGCTGTAAGAAGCCAGCCACCACAAGAGATGTTTGTGGACCCCTGAGAGAGAGCCACTTCTGTCTAGGACCAGAAACAATACGCATCCTGGGCAGAGGTGTCATGCCTCCTCTCCCAGGATGGGCCAGTGATTGTAGGGGGAAACTTCAAAGGCCTGCTGCCTTTTTAATGCGACCCCAGCCTCTGCTGCTAGCAGCAAATGTCAGCCTCTGCTACTAGCAGCAGATGGCATCCTCTGGTTTACACCCCACCCCCCCCCCCCCCACACTTTGGGCAGGAAAACATGTGGGAAGATTAAAAAAGGTAGAAGATGTGCCCATCTCTGCCCACCCCACCCCTAAGGAGGGGGGTAGGTGAAGCACACTTTTCAGTGCCCGGCATCTTGAAGATGGTGGACCCTTCCAATCAGGGCTAGGCATATATCCCCTCCCAAAGGAGACTAGCATAACAGAGGGTGTAGTCACCCTAGGTAAAGGTGCCCATTGTCCCTACTTGCTACTCTCATAAAATGCCTCCTAAAATGTAGTATTTAGGTAACTCCTCCAGACCAGGCCCTCAGATCAGTGATGACCTAAGAAGAAAGAAGATCTTTTAGATCTTTTAGATCTAAAGTTGCGAGAAAATCCCCCTGACTGAGCAACGGTAGTACTTGCTGCAGTGTCAGCATGTGAAAGTGCTCCGATAGAATGTACTGATTGAGGGGTCTGAGGTCCAGTATGGGTCTGAGGGACCCGTCCTTTTTTGGTATCAAGAAGTACAGTTAGTAAATTCCTGTGCCTCTTTCTTTCACAAACAAAGCCATGTCCTTCCCAGAACGGAATCAAGCATCCGAGGACCGGACCGGTTTCGAGGTAACACCTCTCATCAGCCCGGCTAGCTTGACTCCAGAGGTGTGGAGTGCCTGGGACCCACGTCTGGGCATCCCCAGCGCACTTAGGGCGGAATTTGCAAACAAAACAGGTGATGGACAGAATGTGAATCAATGTCACACATTCACCCCAGTCCAAAGATCTGGGCCCATATCCATCGTTTTTTTGCACTCCACACCACCCTGGGTTAGACAATGGCGATATGCAAATCAGCTCTGACCCTGGGCCCCATGGGAACAGTCCAGTCCGAACTACAAAAGCCATGTCCTTCCCAGAACGGAATCAAGCATCCGAGGACCGGACCGGTTTCGAGGTAACACCTCATCAGCCCGGCTAGCTTGACTCCAGTGGTGTGGAGTGCCTGGGATCCACGTCTGGGCATCCCCAGCGCACTTAGGGCGGAATTTGCACACAAAACAGGTGATGGGCAGAATGTGGATCAATGTCACACATTCACCCCAGTCCAAAGATCTGGGCCCATATCCATCGTTTTTTTGCACTCCACACCACCCTGGGTTAGACAATGGCGATATGCAAATCAGCTCTGACCCTGTGCCCAATAGGAACAGTCCAGTCCGAACTACAAAAGCCATGTCCTTCCCAGAACGGAATCAAGCATCCGAGGACCGGACCGGTTTCGAGGTAACACCTCTCATCAGCCCGGCTAGCTTGACTCCAGAGGTGTGGAGTGCCTGGGACCCACGTCTGGGCATCCCCAGCGCACTTAGGGCGGAATTTGCAAACAAAACAGGTGATGGACAGAATGTGGATCAATGACACACATTCACCCCAGTCCAAAGATCTGGGCCCATATCCATCGTTTTTTTGCACTCCACACCAACCTGGGTTAGACAATGGCGATATGCAAATCAGCTCTGACCCTGTGCCCCATGGGAACAGTCCAGTCCGAACTACAAAAGCCATGTCCTTCCCAGAACGGAATCAAGCATCCGAGGACCGGACCGGTTTCGAGGTAACACCTCTCATCAGCCCGGCTAGCTTGACTCCAGTGGTGTGGAGTGCCTGGGACCCACGTCTGGGCATCCCCAGCGCACTTAGGGCGGAATTTGCAAACAAAACAGGCGATGGACAGAATGTGGATCAATGTCACACATTCACCACAGTCCAAAGATCTGGGCCCATATCCATCGTTTTTTTGCACTCCACACCACCCTGGGTCAGACAATGGCGATATGCAAATCAGCTCTAACCCTGTGCCCCATGGGAACAGTCCAGTCCGAACTACAAAAGCCATGTCCTTCCCAGAACGGAATCAAGCATCCGAGGACCGGACCGGTTTCGAGGTAACACCTCTCATCAGCCCGGCTAGCATGACTCCAGTGGTGTGGAGTGCCTGGGACCCACGTCTGGGCATCACCAGCGCACTTAGGGCGGAATTTGCAAACAAAACAGGTGATGGACAGAATGTGGATCAATGTCACACATTCACCCCCGTCCAAAGATCTGGGCCCATATCCATCGTTTTTTTACACTCCACACCACCCTGGGTTAGACAATGGCGATATGCAAATCAGCTCTGACCCTGTGCCCCATGGGAACAGTCCAGTCCGAACTACAAAAGCCATGTCCTTCCCAGAACGGAATCAAGCATCCGAGGACCGGACCAGTTTCGAGGTAACACCTCTCATCAGCCCGGCTAGCTTGACTCCAGTGGTGTGAAGTGCCTGGGACCCACGTCTGGGCATCCCCAGCGCACTTAGGGCGGAATTTGCAAACAAAACAGGTGATGGACAGAATGTGGATCAATGTCACACATTCACCCCAGTCCAAAGATCTGGGCCCATATCCATCGTTTTTTTGCACTCCACACCACCCTGGGTTAGACAATGGCGATATGCAAATCAGCTCTGACCCTGTGCCCCATGGGAACAGTCCAGTCCGAACTACAAAAGCCATGTCCTTCCCAGAACGGAATCAAGCATCGAGGACCGGACCGGTTTCAAGGTAACGCCTCTCATCAGCCCGGCTAGCTTGACTCCAGTGGTGTGGAGTGCCTGGGACCCACGTCTGGGCATCTCCAGCGCACTTAGGGCGGAATTTGCAAACAAAACAGGTGATGGACAGAATGTGGATCAATGTCACACATTCACCCCAGTCCAAAGATCTGGGCCCATATCCATCGTTTTTTTGCACTCCACACCACCCTGGGTTAGACAATGGTGATATGCAAATCAGCTCTGACCCTGTGCCCCATGGGAACAGTCCAGTCCGAACTACAAAAGCCATGTCCTTCCCAGGGTGGTGTGGAGTGCAAAAAAACGATGGATTTGGGCCCAGATCTTTGGACTGGGGTGAGTGTGTGACATTGATCCACATTCGGTCCATCACCTGTTGTGTTTGCATCTTTCTTTCACAGGCACGAGCTCGATTGCCCCTTTTTGCAGTATGACGTGGACCTCCTGCTGCAATTAGTGCAAATGCTCGGCGGACATAGGACGGTGTCTTGGGGGTATGTTGGGTGGAGTGGATATTAACTCCAGACAATAACCGTACTGGATAAGCTGTGTGACCCACCTGTCTGTGGTGATGGACTTCCAGATTGGCAGGAACTGTTGAAGTCTCCCCCCGACAGGTGTTGTGTGGTCGGGGGGCAGTGACAAGGCATCACTGTTTGTTAGTGGCTGAGGATCTGGAGTTGTTTTCACGACCTCTGCCTTTGGCGCTGTTTCCACGATATCCACCTCGACTTTGTTTGGTGTATGTGGTCTGCGTGCCACCTTTATAGTACTGTGTGGTTTGGGAGAGCTGGCCTCTGGAAACACCTCTATTGCTTGAGCGACGAAAAGAACCACCCCGGAACTGCTGGGACTGTAGAGACCCCTTGGACTTAGCAGTTTCAGTGTCTTTTTTGATAGGCGACATTTTTACAGCATACATTTGAGTGTCTGGGGTAGAGTGAGGATCACCTGGGTCAGCAGCAGCTGCCCAAGGTTCATTGGTATCATCTGGATCAGTGTATACAGGATAGCTGTATTCATCATCATCACCTTCCCCAGTGTCCACATCTGAATAAGTGGGTGAGACATCATGGCCACGTGGAGATACCGGTTCTACAAGAACAGGCGTCGAAGTAGAATCCTTTTTCTTCTTCAGTGGAATTTTATAGGACTCCATTAACTGTTCCGGGGCGATTTTCCGCTTATAAAGAGAAAGTCTGCCTGTTTCGGCATCGATAAACTGTTCCTGTTGCTCTTCCAATGAGGATTGTCGATGCTTTATGGCCGGGACCACTGTTGTTGACTTCGGCACCGAGAACACCTTCTGGGGAACGTCGGTGGCCATTTTAGGGGCGAAAGCCTGCGGCACCACCTTCGGCGGCAGCGTGAAGTGGATGGGCGTCGACGTCTTCTGAGGTTTATCGGCAGGCTTCGAAGGTGGAGGATCTTTAGGCC